>NC_134397.1:98788759-99108922 GCF_050003625.1 Haematobia irritans | reverse complement strand
ATATATATATATATATATATTATATATATATATATATATATATATATATATATATATATATATATATATATATATATATATATATATATATATATATATATATATATATATATATATATATATATATATATATATATATATATATATATATATATATATATATATATATATATATATATATATATATATAATATATATTATTATATATATATATATATATATATATATATATATATATATATTATATTATATATATATATATATATATATATATATATATATATATATATATATATATATATATATATATATAATATATATATATATATATATATATATATATATATATATATATATATATATATATATATATATATATATATATATATATATATATATATATATATATATATATATATATATATATATATATATATATATATATATATATATATATATATATATATATATATAATATATATATATATATATATATATATAATATATATATATATATATATATATATATATATATATTAATTATATTTTATATATATATATATATATATATATATATATATATATATATATATATATATATATATATATATATATATATATATATATATATATATATATATATATATATATATAATATATATATATATATATATATATATACACATATATACACCCTCAAAAAAAAATCGCTTCTTTAACATATGTTCCAAACATATTTTGCAGGAAGCACATATATTATTGCATACTGCCGCAACATTAATATGTTTGTTTTATGTGAACATATTATATGTTTGGAAGCATTTTGAGCCAAAAATATTATATGCTTGGAAGAATTTTTCCCAAACACGATTGTGCTCATTCCCTAACATACTCGTAATTTTCAAATTTTTTAGTTATTGGCACCTTTTTCTGTAATACAAATAATGTTGAAGAAATTATTCACTTTTATAAATTTTTTAAATTTTACCTTTCGCCTGCACGGAGAATCGAACCGAGGACCATACAGTTTGTAAGCCAACACACTATCCACTGGGCTACGTAGCTGTTATAGTCACCAGTAGATAATTATCGTTTTAAGTTACATTTATATAGCATAGTTTGCAGCGCCCACGAGCCCATGCAAACATTACATTATTTAACAGAAACATACATTTGTTTGCCACGTGGAGCAGTGGTTAGCATGTCTGCCTTGCATGCAAAGGGTCGTGGGTTCAATCCCTGCTCCGACCGAACATTTTTTTTTGTTTTAATTTACACATTTATATTTATACTATATTAATTTTTTTTAAATGAAACTGCGAAATGAGCGTTATTAAAGATTTATAGTCAGTAAAAGTGCTTGATATAAACGAAATTGACTGATTTTTGAATAAAATATTATTTTTTATTGCAAAAATAACAATATTGTAATAAAAAACTGTTTTTGGACAAAACTTTAAAATTTGGAAGGAATTCAAAAACTAACAAAATAAGAACGTGGAGTCGAGTATAAACATACATACATAATTTTATAATATAAACATACATTTATTTAGGAGTGAACAGTTTTTTACTAGCATTTAACACCATCGCTCTAAAATTCCTTTTATTTTTCTTTAATAATTCATTTTAAAGAAAATAAACTTTTTAAATTGTTTTAGCTGTAAAACTCGAACTTAATGCCCGCTTTTATATTTGATGGTGTCCGTCAACTCCTCGTGGACTACTAAAGAGGAACTAAAGTTTGTTTTTTTACATTTTACTGTGTAATTTTTCACTATTTCCTCCTTATTTCATTTTACTGTCCCAACTCTAAAAAGTGTATAATGCCCTTCTTTTAACGTACCAAGAAAAAAATTGTGCCCATAATGCCAAAATGATAAACAAAGCACATGTCCACACATACATAAAATGCTGCTCTCAAGGCGAAAACATATGCTGTTTGTTTTTCAAATGTCTATTCTCTTGGTTTCGAATGTCCATTCTCTTTATTCAAATTAAATAATATTTAGACTTAAGCATATCAAATGTTTGGCCTTATCATAAAACAGTTTTCCGAAACAACATACAAGCGGTTTAACAGAAATTGTTCTCTTTTGACTCTTTTGCTGTGTTATATTGATATCTTTCGTCAACTCTGCCGGTTTCCATCTCTGTTTCTCTCTATACTCTCTCTGTCGCTTTGAATAAAATATCACAACATATGTATGTTTAGTCGAAATTTGTAAATTTATATATGTTTGTATTCACACATATGATTTTTATGAAACATTCATGCCCCAAACATAATATATTCTAACATATTAACATAGATGTCCCAAACATTTAGTGTTAGTTTAGGAACATTACATGTTCGCACTTAAATATATTGTGGTTTAAAATCGTGCCCGAAACACATTTTGTTTATATCGGAACATATGAAACACATATTTTTCTAACAGTGTATATACTAACAAATGTGTTTCCTTAAGTTTTGAAAGGATTGAATACTTCTTAGTCCGAATAAACTGCAATATTTTTCTATGCCATACAAGTGTTATGTATGATAAGCTTTCTATAATAAAGGAATTAATCAGAATTATCATTTTATTAGAAATTTTTACTAAATTTGAGGAAATTTGGTTTTAGTTCATATTTTCTTTATTTTTACAAATGCTTTGTTATCAGTGAATAAAATTTTCTTGTTCAGTAGTAAAATCTTATACCCAGCGAAGAAAACAGTATTAATAAAATGCCATGCCTTATTCTAGTTAATGAACTATTCCTAGCTGCTTTCACTTTAGTATTTTTTTACTGAAACCAGTAAATTTTATTATTTCACACAAAAATTTAATTGAATGGAAATAAAATGGCTAAACTAAATTGATGAACATTTTTTCCTTTAGTTTCGAAGACACTTTTTTCTGGGTGTGTTAACTTAGTTTGATTGAGCTATTTGTAAATGTGTGAGTTATACGTTGTAATCGTAAATAAACATACTTCTTGAATAAATTCAATAGTATTATAGTTTCTTAATAAAAAAATGTATAAAAACGTCACCAAAGTTGACAATTTTTTGAAAAATCTATAAAATTTGTGTTTGCTGGACAATAACACTCAAATTTCTCTAATTGTCTTAGATAAATTATATATCATTCGAAATTTCTTCTTTCCAAATCTAGTAATAAATGGGATATTTATCAACAAAATTAAAGGATTATAAGTGTAGGATTTTTAATTATTATAAATCACTGGCTCAATAAAAACACGGTTTATGTCAATTTAGAAATAGTATTTAATGAATTATAGAAATTTAGGGGTATTTAAAATGAAATGATTTAAAATAGAAAAATTATGTAATGTGAGAGAGAACGTCTGCTTAGCTTCGCGTCGTATTTTGCACTGACGCTTGTTGGTCTTTGCGATGTTAGGCAAACCATTTTTTTCTCGTCCTACAACTCGGCCATCCTGCAGTCCAGGTTGTCATCATCACTAAGATAATCAGGCCATGGTTTCATAAATTCAGCGCAAGTTGTTGTATGACCTGGTCCTTCACTGCTACCAATCTTGATCACATCGTATGTGTTGTTGGGTTTAACTTTAGTAATTTTGTAGGGTCCCAAAAATTTAGGTTTGAGCTTTAACCCGCCTCCCAGCTGAGTTCGTTTGATTGCTACGACGTCGTTTTCGCTGTAATCGTTCGCAGGTTTACGCTTCTTGTTAAAAGTTCGTCTATTTTCATCCTGTACAGCGATAATTTGTTGTTTTGCTGTATGTCGTATAGCCTCTCGTTGTTTATCATAGGTTGTAATAAGTTCTTGATTGAGTAATTCTTTCAACTTGTGGTCCTGGTTAGTTCGCATTTTCGTTCCAATTAGCATTTCGAATGGTGTCGTATCAATACTACGTTGATAGGATGAGTTTATTAGCTGTTGAACAGAACAAACATGTCTGTACCACTTGGTGGGGTCACCTAAGCTTAATTTCGATAAAACGGATACGATGATACTATTCAGCCTTTCGACTTGGCCATTGGCGCGAGGAAGTCCTGTAGTAATTTTGATATGTTCTATCTTCTCGTCTTCACAGTAGGTTTTAAACTCGTCGCTAGTAAATGCTGATCCACGATCTGAGATTATTCTTGCATGATTACCAAAAATAGTACTTTGTGTTGTAAGTCTGGAAATTGCGTCTCTGGCGGACGTTGTTTTTGTGGCATATAACCAACAAAATTTCGTAAAACTATCAATTACGGCAAAAATATGGTTGTATTGTTTACTAGTCGATTGGAGAGGTCCAAGAAAATCGACGTGATAGGTATGAAGTGGAGTATCATCCTTAGGAATCGGGTGCAGTTCGCCCTCTTGCTTGCCTCGTTTTTGATTTGATATTATGCAAGGGATACAATTCGATATGAGTTTCTGGATTCTCTCTTCTAATTGCGGGATGTAATATTCTTTAGAAATCAGTTCTTTGGTTTTTCTTACAGAAAAGTGTCCTCTCTCATGAGCATTTCGAATGATTTCACTTCGCATTCCTTTCGGTACAACCAACAACTCGCAATCATCAACTAATTTGTATAAAATATCTCCTTTTAGAAAAAAGTTTTTGAAGTCAGATTTGTCCTTAAGATTTTCTCGAATGGTCTTGATTTCTTCATCTTGTTTTTGCAAGCGGCTTATTTGCGATGAAAGATCTCGTTCCTGGATAATCATAACTGGTTGTCTGCTAAAAGCATCGACATGTTTCATTTGTGTTCCGGGACGGTGTTCCACAATATAGTCGTACTCTTGTAGGAATAGTACCCAACGTGCAACCCTGGTACACAAATCCTTTTTGTCCAATGTTTTTGCAAACGCGTTGCAATCTGTGACAATTTTAAATTTCATTCCGATAAGGTAAACTCTAAATTTCTTCAAGGCTTGTATGATTGCTAAGACTTCTAGTTCATAACTACAGTATTTCTTTTCAGCATCGCTAGTTCTATGACTCATATAATAGACCGGATGAAATAAGTCGTCATCTGGTGATTTCTGTTAAAGTACCGCTCCATACCTATCTATTGAAGCATCAGTATGAACTTCTGTCTCGTAATTCTGGTTAAAAATTTTCAAAACTGGTACATCGCACAGAATTTGTTTAAGTCTGTTAAAAGCAATTATTTGTTGAGATTCAAATCTAAACGGAGTATCCTTTTTCTTCAAGTCGGTGAGTGGTCTTGCTATGAGCGCGAAGTCTGGAATGAATTTTCTAAAATATCCGGCAAGTCCCAGAAATCTTTCTACTTGCTTTAAATCCTGTGGTTGCGGATATTTCGCCATAGCTTTTATCTTTTCTGGAGTAGGTGAAATCGTTTGATTCTCAATTACGTTGCCAAGGAATTGGATTCTTCTTTTGAGAAAATGACAATTCTTTACATTAATATCCAATCCGTAGTCTTTGCAAGTATTCACAACTCTTTCTAAGTTATATACAGCTTCTTCTTCACTCCTGGCTGGAATAATAATGTCATCTACATATGGTAACGCTATTCCCTCTCGAGTCAAGTCCCTGAATATTGAATTAACATGACGCTGGAAAACGGCAGGTGAATTAGTAAGTCCAAACGGCACCTTAAGAAATTGAAATTGTCCGTTGTGTGTAACAAAAGATGTAAATTTCCGGCTATCTTCGTGGACACTGACATGGAAAAATCCGTTGCGTAAATCTATGGTACTGAATATTGTTGCACCTTGTAGTCGATCGAGCTGGTCTTCTATCAAAGGCAATGGAAAATGGTCTCCTACGATGACTTTATTGATCCTTCTATAATCCACGCATAGTCGATATGTAGAGTCCTTTTTCTTGACTAAAACTATCGGACTACAAAATTCTGATTCTGATGGTTCAATGATACCCTCCGTAAGCCACTTTTCAATTTGTTCGTCAACTATTGCCCTTTCTCTTAGTGGTAGTCTACGTGGAGCACAATATATTGGTGAGTCGTCAATCAAGGTTATACGCATTTCAACATTCCTTGTATTAATCTTCTGAGGTTCATAATTCTGAATAATATCTCTGACCTTCTTAGCAGAAACTTCACTGGCAATGGGGTCAACATCAATATGATCTTCGTCGTCGGCACAAACGTCCATTTTCATAATGCTGTGAGTCTCTTCAGATGTATGATCGCTTACTTTACTTATTTCCAGGCCATTTAATGTAATACTTATCTCGGCGAAATTGCAGAGTTCTTTGCCAAGAAATACATCTACATCGATAGAAGAATTTGGTACGACATGGAACGTCAGATCATAAAATTCGTTGTCAATTTGAAACTTGAAACTAAAGTTTCCCAAAGGCTTAACTTTATTCGCACTCGCGTTGTTGCCAAATCCAACTAAATGAAAATTTGATGGTAAAAGTCTGGGTTTGTTCAACTTATTAAAAACGGTTTCAGAAACTATGTTAAATTTACTGCCTGTATCGAACAATGCAAGCCAATAATGATTACCGAATTTAACATTTTTTCTCATAATGTCATCAGAAATTAAACTCACATTAGCCTTCTCAATCTTTTCATTTTTTTGTAGGGCATTCTTCTGATATGTGTCCAAATTTTTCACAACTAAAACATTTTAGTCCCTTCTCTTTGTGTTTACATGATTTCGATGAATGTCCTTTACCACCGCAGTTAAAACATAAAATATTTTTCTCGTTTTTAACACTCAATTTTTCAGCTGATGATTTTGTCTCGTTATTGTTTCTGTATTTAATCCACATCACTTCATAACATTTCAGTTTTTCTTTGAATTCAGATAAATTCCGCGCACCGTATAAAATTGTCTTATTGGAAATAGAATCTTTAATACCCTCAATGAAGTATTGAATTAAAGCACTGTCCTCTATTGAGCCACGGGATGCTAATTCCTTCATGTGTAGCAGATACTCGTGTACGCTTTCATTTTTGCCAATTTTTCTCTCAGTGAGGACTTTGTGTAGTTGGGCACTATTCATAGTGGATCCGAATTCGCTTAAAAGAGCCTTTTTCAATTTGGTCCATGTAGTGATACCTCTTTCACTAGAAACAAAAAGCTTGGCTATACCTGTCAGTGCTTTTTCCCGAATACAAATTTCTGAAATTCGTCCCAATACATTACAGTTGCCATTTCCTCGAACTCTTCAAGCCACGATTTGATAGACAATGTTCCTGATCCATCAAACGATCTAATAGAATCTTCGATATCTCGAAAGTTCATTGAAAATCGAGGTGCACTAAAGTTAGCCATGTCCCACTGTGACGAACATTGGTCTGGTTCTGTATGTGCCTTGGCCTTTTTATTTGAATGTATTTTGTATTCTCGTTCATCATATTTTTACGTGTTGTTGAGCTACATTCACCTTTAATAGCATACTTTACGGCGCCCAAGTTAACTTCATTATTATTTTCCTGCTCCATTTCATTATAATCGTCATCATCGTAATTTAGAACTTCATTTCGAGCCATTACCAAAGTTTGATAGCCTTCGTCGTCACTCGCCAAATTTTGTTCGTCGTCGGTTTCACTCTCATGAAGTCATCTTCATTTTCTGACTTCATTTTCTGTGCCTTCGTCTCCAACAGCAGCAGTTAGCAACATTCACTTTTTCAAATTTACAAAAATATGATGGTACAAATCCTCTACGTCATAGTCAATTCCCAGCAAACAGCAAATAGAAACTAGGTCTGATGCCTTCATGTGCGTCTTCACATATTCTGCCTTCTTTTTGAATAGCTCGTCGTCTTCACCGAAAGAGAAACCTTCAAATTCTCTGAGCCGTTTACGATTACTACGGTCTCCTTCACTCTCAAATACTAGTTTACAGTGATGCCAACACCCGAAGGGCAAAAAGCACCAAAAATATATTATAAATTCTAACATACCACCTTCGACCACAAAAACTACTGAAGCCAGCTAAAATTCAAAGCTATACTAAAAAAAAGAAAACTTCCAAAGATGTATTATAGAATTTTTGTTTATTGATTTGACGCAGTTTTAATTTTATGGAATTATGAACCTCTATTCAAGTTCACACCTTGATCAGTTTGAATGCTTCCATTTCATTCATTTTGATCAGTAATGTCTTTCACATTAAATTGGGAAATCGGGCATTAAATTGGGAAATATTAACATTTGGAGGGAGTATATTTTTTTACTTCAGTTATGAGTGCTTGTCGGAATTTAATACAAACTTTTTAATGACATCTTTATCAAGTTCAGAAATTCGTCACCCGTCGCTAGGCATTTCTAAAGAATAACTTAAATACAAATATTGATTAAAGAAAGAATCAATACCACATTCATAGCAATCACATTATATTTTGCAATATAGTTGAGTTTCTTAACCTTTTGAAAGTCTAATCCGAGTTTTTGTATGAAAAGATATCGTAAAATGAACTCAAAACTGTTCAAATTGAGAAACGCACCAAAAGCACTAAATGAAAATGCCAGAAAGCACCATGTTGGTGCTTTTTATGAAAAGGCACTAAAAAGGCAATTTGGTGCTTTTCGGAAATCAAAAAGCACTAAATTTAGTGCTAAAAGCACCAAATTGGCATCACTGCTAGTTTATGAAGCATAGAAACAGTCGTCCGCTTCGCCGTCGACAGATTATTTCGAACCAATGCAAAATCTCCGAGCACGGGCATTTTTGACAGTTAACGATTTTCTTCTTTACACGTTCAACACCAATGCAGTTACTCGACAAAACTCTCTTCCAATTCTCTCACACACACTTATCCCTTTTTATTCGTGGTACAAAAAGAAATTAATTTCACAACACCAGAGTTAATTTTGTCACTTAAGATTTCGGTTGAGCGCCCAAATTATGTAGGATTTTTAATTATTATAAATCACTGGCTCAATAAAAACACGGTTTATGTCAATTTAGAAATAGTATTTAATGAATTATAGAAATTTAGGGGTATTTAAAATGAAATGATTTAAAATAGAAAAATTGTGTAATGTGAGAGAGAACGTCTGCTTAGCTTCGCGTCGTATTTTGCACTGACGCTTGTTGGTCTTTGCGATGTTAGGCAAACCCTTTTTTTCTCGTCCTACATAAGTGCGCAAAGGTACAAAAACTGGGTGTTATTATTATTTAGATTGAAATATTTAATTTACTTGCTGTTTTTTTACTACACCCTCACAAAAAATCGCTTCTGTAACATATACTCCCAAACATATTTTGCTTCAAGCATATACATTTTTGGGTATTGCCCAAACATTTATTTGTTTGATCTCTTCCAATATATAATATGTTTGCAAGCATATTGGTCTAAACAATATATGTTTGTGTAGTCTAAGTTCCAAACATTTTGTATTTTTGCATCCAAATTCAATAATGTTGTCTTCCAAAAAACAATATGTTATTATGTGAACATATAATATGTTTGGTAGCATTTTGCACCCAAAAATATTATATGCTTAAAAAAAATTTCTCCCAAACAATATTGTGCTCAAAATTTTATTTATTTATTTATTTATATATAAATATATTTACAATCATAATGAATTATGAAAATAAACAGGTAATATAGGTGCTAACAACATAGGTTTTCGATCTGAATGCTCAAAATGTTGTTTCTGCCTAATATATATATATTCCTCCACATCTTTCTCACTTCCACGAGATTTTTTAGTTCTTAGCACCTTTTTCTGTAATGCAAACATTGTAGAAGAAATTGTTATATATTATAATTTTTTTAATTTTACTTTTTGCCGGACGGGGATTCGAACAGCGGACCACACAGTTTGTAAGGATCAAAGAAGTAGCTGATCAATTGCCCAAGGAAAAATAAAATGTTAATTTTGTAATAACAAGCCACAACCACCAACTTAATTCAATATCGCTCCCTGTTAAATAGCGCTCCAAGCTACTAAACACATATATGTTTATAGGCTATTTCTAAATTAATATATGTTTGCATCCAAGCATATTATATTTACAAACATTTTATGTCCCAAACATAATATGTTCTAACATATTAACATATATGTCCCAAACATGTTATGCTATTTTATGAACATTATATGCTTTCACTCAAAAATATTGTGTTTAAAAATTTGTTTTCCAAACATATAATGTTTATAGCCAAACATATGAAAAACAGTCTTTTTCAACCGTGTAGGGTCAAAATGGAAATATTTTCATCCCATTGGTTGTTAGGTATTAACATATTTCCAAATTCAAAATGGGAATTTCATTTCTTTAATATAGCTGCTGTTAATTGTTTGTCATCGTATATGGGTAGGTTTTTCTACACTCTTAGAAAAATATGTTTTTCATATGTTCCGATATAAACAAAATGTGTTTCGGGCACAATTTTAAAACACAATATATTTAAGTGCAAACATGTAATGTTCCTAAACTAACACTAAATGTTTGGGACATCTATGTTAATATGTTAGAATATATTATGTTTGGGGCATGAATGTTTCATAAAAATCATATGTGTGAATACAAACATATAAAAATTTACAAATTTCGACTAAACATACATATGTTGTGATATTTTATTCAAAGCGACAGAGAGAGTATAGAGAGAAATAGAGATGGAAACCGGGAGAGTTGACGAAAGATATCAATATAACACAGCAAAAGAGTCAAAAGAGAACAATTTCTGTGAAACCGCTTGTATGTTGTTTCGGAAAACTGTTTTATGATAAGGCCAAAAATTTGATATGTTTAAGTCTAAATATTATTTAATTTGAATAAAGAGAATATACATTCTGAACCAAGAGAATAGACATTTGAAAAACAAACAGCTTATGTTTTCGCCTTGAGAGCAGCATTTTATGTATGTGTGGACATGTGTTTTGTTTATCATTTTGGCATTATGGGCACAATTTTTTTCTTGGTTCGTTAAAAGAAATCAGGGGTCTTCATAAAAATAACGAAAGGGCACTATACTCTTTTTAGAGTTGGGACAGTAAAATGAAATAAGGAGGAAATAGTGAAAAATTACACAGTAAAATGTAAAAAAACAAACTTTAGTTCCTCTTTATTAAAAAGTAGTCCACGAGGAGTTGACGGACACCATCAAATATAAAAGCGGTCATTAAGTTCGAGTTTTACAGCTAAAACAATTTAAAAAGTTTATTTTCTTTAAAATGAATTATTAAAGAAAAATAAAAGGAATTTTAGAGCGATGGTGTTAAATGCTAGTAAAAAACTGTTCACTCCTAAATAAATTTATGTTTATATTATAAAATTATGTATGTATGTTTATACTCGACTCCACGTTCTTCTTTTGTTAGTTTTTGAATTCCTCCCAAATTTTAAAGTTTTGTACAAAAACAGTTTTTTATTACAAGATTGTTATTTTTGCAATAAAAAATAATATTTTATCCAAAAATCAGTCAATTTCGTTTATATCAAGCACTGTTACTGACTATAAATCTTTAATAACGCACATTTCGAAGTTTCGTTTAAAAAAAAAATTAATATAGTATAAATATAAATGTGTAAATTAAAAAAAAAAAAAAAAACAAAAAAAAATGTTCGGTCGGAGCAGGGATTGAACCCACGACCCTTTGCATGCAAGGCAGACATGCTAACCACTGCTCCACGTAGCAAACAAATGTATGTTTCTGTTAAATAATGTTATGTTTGCATAGGCTCGTGGGCGCTGCAAACTATGCTACATAAATGTAACTTAAAACGATAATTATCTACTGGTGACTATAACAGCTACGTAGCCCAGTGGATAGTGTGTTGGCTTACAAACTGTATGGTCCTCGGTTCGATTCTCCGTGCAGGCGAAAGGTAAAATTTAACAAGTATATAAAGCAGTAAATTCGGCCGGGCCGAATCTTAAATACCCACCACTATGATTCAAATATAATAGTTTACTTTGAAAACTCTTCGTCGTATCTATATACTTGATAATATATAGAATTTTAGGGGGTTTGATAACAAATCTTCTCCCAAGCAAGTCAGTTCCCGAAGACAAACTTTAAAGATTTTACCTATGAAGACCAGATCATTATAAACATATCGTGTATATGATGAAATTACGCCTTGAAATCTTAAATCTGTAGATTTTTCCGCCATTATTTAAACAAATACGATGAGTTAAATCTGGAAATTCTACTTTCAGTTTCAAGCAATTTTCATGACCTTCATGGTCAGAAGTGTTTTCTTTTTTGAGAAACGTAATTTTAGACAAGCAAAGTTTTTTTAACACAAATTTTAGAGACAATCGTTGAATAAACGAAAATACTTTATAAGAACAGGAAATTTCGTTTGTCTAAAATTTCATTATAGATTACTAATTTCCAGCAAATCGTATAAAAACTACGGATTCTAGAAGCCCAATTAATAAAGCCGGGAGATCGATATATATTGGGGCTATACCAAAACATGGACCGATAGGCATCATTTGCTACTCACATATTTGTGATCTTAAAATACTTCCAGATTTTCAATTTCTAACAAATCGGCTAAAAAATATAGTCTCTAGACGCCCAAGAAGAAAAAATCGAGAGATCAGTCTATATGGGGTTATACCAAAAAATTGACTTCGATATACCTCAATTTCGGCACACTTATTAGTGGCCTAAAAGTACATCTCGATTTCGAATTTTAAGAAAATCGGGTAATAAATAAAGTTTATAGAAGCTCAAGAATTTCAGGCAAATCGGATGGTAAATATAGTTTCTAGAAGCCCAAGAAGCAAAATCGGGAGATCGGTCTATATGGGGGCTATGCCAAAACAGGGACCGATGGGCACCATTTTCGACACACCTTTTTATGGTGCCAAAAGAACTCTAGATTTTCAATTTCAGGAAAATCGGATAGAAGGTTAGGTTAGGTTAGGTTAAAGTGGCAGCCCGATTAAGATTCAAGCTCACTTAGACTATTCAGTCCATTGTGATACCACATTAACTAAAAGTAAATCGGATAGAAAATATAGTTTCTAGAAGCCCAAGAAGCAAAATCAGGAGATCAGTCTATATGGGGGCTATACCAAAACATGGACCGATGCGCACCATTTTCGGCACACCTTTTTATGGTCCTCAAATACTTCTTGATTTCATATTTCAGGCAAATCGGATGGTAAATATAGTTTTTAGAAGACCTAGAAGCAAAATCGGGAGATCGGTCTATATGGGGGCTATACCAAAACATGAACCGATGGGCACCATTTTCGGCATACCTTTTTATGGTCCTCAAATACCTCTATATTTCCAATTTCAGGCAAATTGGATAAAAACTACAGTTTTTATAGGCCCAAGACTCCAAATCGGGAGGTTGGTTTATATGGGGGCTATATCAAGACTAGAGGTGTGCGCGTGACACGAAATTTTCGTGACACGCGTGAATCACGTGAGTCGTGAACAAAATTTGAAGGAACTCTCGTGAATGTGCGTGAATGGGACTAAAATGAATATGTTGTGCGTGAGCGTGCGTGAGAAATAAAATCTGTTCGTGAGTGTGCGTAAATAAAATTTCTGCAAAATCACGCTCACGAAAAAAATCAATATTTATTCATACTCGTATATAAATTGAAATTAATTTAGCTCTCGAACTATATTCTATATTTGAATTTTGTTACCTTTGCTGATTTCCGTTTGGGAAATGTTATGAGTCTCGTGAATTGGTCGTGCATCACGTAAATTGTCGTGAATCGTGCGTGAGTGTGAGTCTTTAAAAGTAGTTCGTGCGTGAGCGTGCGTGAGTACTGGTTTTAATTTCGTGAATGTGCGTGAGTGGGATTGGCTACCACACGTATCGTGCGTGAGCGTGCGTGAATAAACATTTTGCTTCGTGAATGTGCGTGAGTGTGATTGAAATTTCAGTCACGCGCACACCTCTAATCAAGACATTGCCCGATACGGACCATTTTCGACACACCTATTTATGGTCGCAAAATACCTCTAGATTTTCAATTTCATACAAATCGGATAGAAAATACTGTT
Source organism: Haematobia irritans (assembly GCF_050003625.1). Lineage (NCBI taxonomy): Eukaryota > Metazoa > Arthropoda > Insecta > Diptera > Muscidae > Haematobia > Haematobia irritans. The sequence continues at coordinate 99,095,001 of NC_134397.1, read as the reverse complement.
TCTAGACGCGTAAGAAGCAAAATCGGGAGATCGGTCTATATGGGGGCTATACCAAAACATGGACCGATACGGACCATTTTTGACATACCTCTTTATAGTCCCACAATACCTCTAAATTTTCAATTTCAGACAAATCGGATAGAAAATATTGTTTCTAGACGCGTAAGAAGCAAAATCGGGAGATCGGTCTATATGAGGGCTATACCAAAACATGGACCGATAAGGACCATTTTCGACACACCTCTTTATAGTCCCACAATACCTCTAGATTTCCAATTTCAGGCAAATCGGATGGTAAATATAGTTTCTAGACGCCCAAGAAGCAAAATCGGAAGATCGGTATATATGGGGGCTATAACAAAACATGGACCGATATGGACCATTTTCGACACACTTCTTTATGGTTCCAAAATACCTCTAGATTTCCAATTTCAGGCAAATCGGATGGTAAATATAGTTTCTAGACGCCCAAGAAGCAAAATCGGGAGATCGGTCTATATGGGGGCTATACCAAAACATGGACCGATACGGACCATTTTCGACACACCTCTTTATGGTTCCAAAATACCTCTAGATTTCCAATTTCAGGAAAATCTGATAAAAACTACGGTTTTTATAGGCCCAAGACCCCAAATAGGGAGGTCGGTTTATATGGGGACTATATCAAAACTTGGACCGATATAGCCCATCTTCGAACTTGACCTGCCTGCAAACAAAAAACGAATGTATGCCAAATTTCGGGACGATAGCGCCATTATTGAAGGCTGTAGCGTGATTACAACAGACAGACAGACAGACAGACAGACAGACAGACAGACAGACAGACAGACAGACGGACAGACGGACATGCTTATATCGTCTTAGAATTTCTCCCTGATCAAGAATATATATACTTTATATAGTCGGAAATCGATATTTCGATGTGTTACAAACGGAATGACAAACTTATTATACCCCGTCACCATTTTATGGTGGTGGGTATAAAAAATTTATAAAAGTGAGTAATTTCTTCAACATTATTTGTATTACAGAGAAAGGTGCCAATAACTAAAAAAATTCGTGGAAGTGAAAATTACGAGTATGTTAGGGAATGAGCACAATCGTGTTTGGGAAAAATTCTTCCAAGCATATAATATTTTTGGCTCAAAATGCTTCCAAACATATAATATGTTCACATAAAACAAACATATTAATGTTTCGGCAGTATGCAATAATATATGTGCTTCCTGCAAAATATGTTTGGAACATATGTTAAAGAAGCGATTTTTTTTGAGGGTGTATGCTATGTTGGTGTCATGTAAATGACAATGTAGTACCAATCTGATTTCGTAAAAAGCAAACGACATTAATATTATCTAATCCCACAATGCAACACTGTACCCCAATAAGTTACGGGATCCAATGTTGGACGGAGCTCGCAATCTTCGAATTTTCGATTCGAACTTGGTGCAATGTCTTTCTAAATATAAACTCTTTGAATGAGTTGCAATAAGTGTCAAAAATATGCTACAAAATTCAATAACTTTGAATCCTTTTGAAATTTTTATCCTAACCCGTTTCTAAGAAAAACGCAAAACGCAACGAGTCGAAAATTCGAAGTTTTCGAGCTCCGTCCAACATTGGAACCCGTAACTTTTTGGGTACAGTGTTGCATTGTGGGTTTAGAGAATATTAATGTCGTTAGTTTGAACGAAATTAGATTGACCTACATTGCCACATACATTTCATCAACGTAGCTTAGCATAGAAAAAACTACCCATATACGATGACAACAGCAGCTATCATAGATAAATAAATAATAGATGACCCGTCGGTGTCAAACGCGAATTGAAAGTTCCCAAAAGTAAAAATAAACGAAGAAAATTAGATTCGTTTTTATAACTTTCCTATTTTATCCACAATTCGAACATTTTTGCTACACCAAATGATTTATAATCAAATTAAATATTCAAAAGCTTTTATTTGCACAAAAAGTTGCGACCAAACCAGCGAAAATATAAAATTTAATTTTGAGGAAATTTTCTCTTTATGAAAAATACAAAACGAAATGTCAGAGAATTCATTTTGGTAACTGAAACATTTTTGCTGCGGAAAGGGATATGTCATCTATTTGTTATTTGTCTCTGGCAGCTATACTAAAGAAATGTTAGTTATGATGAAATGTTACGACCATAGTTCTCATTTTAAATTTTGTCCCTTCTTGTAAAAAACAGCAAGTAAATTAAAACTTTCAATTTAAATAATAATAATTAATGTACATGAGGTGTGTATGTAGTACAACAAAAACATTGGATTTGAATTATAAATATCGGGGTCTCAGGAAATAACATAGATTGGTTTGCATCCATACATATATACGAATAACTACAACTACATGTAGCATTGTATTGAAAACTCTTACAATGCCAAACCTCGTAAATTTACGTTGCAATGTATGAGAGTGTATGCGAGTAAATGTGTGACAATGCGTATTTGCTCATTATTTAAAAATTCTCTTTCGCTCCCACTGCAAGTTCTAATTTACTATCTCTTTCATACACAAGCACTTATTTGTGAAAACCAATGATGGACTCGCATTTAATTTTGCATTATGCTCATTGATGTCCACAAAAATGTAATTCGGCAACATCGGCTAATCGGCTTTGAAACTTGGCAACATATATTTTTAATTTGGATTCTCAAAGAACTTTAAATTACAAAATCGAGCCACAAAATGGGATATTTTTGTCAGGCGATGTTGTCGAATTACATTTTTGTGATAACCAATGATTTGTGGAAAAATGTACTACATAGCAGTTAATTCTGCATATTTTCGTTTCTCTGTTTCAAAATGGGCCTTGTTCTCTTTGAGATTTGTTTTTATATTTGTCATATATTTGTTATTTAAGGCCGATATGTTCCTCTAGCGATTTTAATTTGCAATATATGCGAGTATATTCCAGTAAATATATGACAATGCGTATCATCTCAATATTTAAAATTTCTTTTCCCTCTCACTGCAAGTTCTAATTTACTATCTCATTCAAACACAAGCACTTGCGACCATAGATAAATAAATAAATAGACGACCCGTCGGTGTCAAACTTGTATTGACAGTTTCCAAAATGAAGTATAGACGAAGAAAGTAGGGGAATTCCAAATTCCCTCTGAGATTCGTTTTTATAACTTTCCTATTTTATCCACAATTTGAATATTTTTGATACACCAAATGATTTATAATCAAATTAAATATTCAAAAGCTTTTACTTGCACAAAAATTGCGACCAAAACTGCGAAAATATAAAATTTAATTTTGAGGAAATTTTCTCTTTTCGAAAAATACAAAACGAGATGTGAAAGAATTAATTTTGGTAACTGAAACCTTTAATTGGCAAAGTGTGATGTCTTAACTTGGTATACAGTGCTGTTCCAACATTTGTTGAAAATAAACTGCAATTATAATGAAAATAACAATATTAAAACCAATGTGGGTGCTTATTATGTCAATTTTAAAGATTTAAGGGAACTAATGACAAAGACTTTTTCAAAATTCCTAAAATTGTTTAAAAATAAGATTTTCACCTGTTCAAAACATTTGCAACTAATAATAAGTGTCATATATATTTAAAAATAACACTAGTTTACACTGAAAATGTACATTTGATGAGATGCGCCTTTTCTTATGTATTTTCATATGCTGAATTCGAAAAAATGTTAAAAATTTTTCTATGGAACAGTTTTTTCGCGTTGAAACTCCATACAAAACCAAAAATGCGAAAAACTAGCGAAATTGTTCACATTTGTGGTACTTTGTTTCTTTTTTCGAGATGAAAAACTGTACGTGAAAATGCTAATATCATGGGCATCTCAAATGATCGAGTCCATTTAATTCTGCATGAAGAACTTGTAACGACCCTTCTCTTTCAAATACTATACCTTATGTGCGGGTGCTACCTATAATGCCGGCCTTGCTCAGGGCAATGGGGGGGGGGGGTGTTCTTGCCATAAGGTATAGATTTCGGCCAGTTAACATAAATTAATAAATTTTAGGTAGCTCTTGTTAAAGGATTGCGTTGTTAAAACAAAAAAATGAAACAAAACAAAATTCACAGGGTAACAGAAATGCCTACATTTTGGAAGAACTAATGGTGTAGTTTGTCCTTCCTCTTATACCCTCCCATCCTTGCTCGATGCGTTAAGACATCGGCCCACAGTGCGACTTAACCAATTATGGCTTCATTTTGGTGAAAATGGTACAAAAAAATTAGCGAGTCATCTTTAATTAAATGTATTATAAACAAACATACTTCAATGGAATTATACCAGTAAAATTAAGAGGTGGATTGAAAACTTAAATGTTGGAAAATGTATCAGGAAAATTAAAATTTTATAATGTTGAGACAAAGGTGTTAATAGAATAAATAAATCTTACTGTTTAGACGATATGTCTGACAAAATTAACAAAAAGAATTGTACTACTACTTGTAATATACAGGGATTTAACAAATGTTTAATTTAAGAAAGTTTAATCTTTGGTATACTCACGGTCTTTATGTCATGTTCCTTCGTTGACAAGCGCTTGTAACTTGGAAAGGACACCGTATTTATAATTAAATCTAGATGGATTATAGTAACCATATGTTTTAAAGAAATGGTGGAAATAAATAAAATATGATGATTAAAAGATAATTCTAATGATATAGGATAGAGATAATTCAAATGATACTAATGTAATTGCAGCTATAGCACTCCGCCTTTTCTTAATTTCCAACCAGAAACGATTTTGAATTCTCCGAGCTTGATTACCCTCGATATTACAAATAATTAATCAATAGACAATCTTCTTGACCATCTTGGTGGGGTGTTTTTTTCTTTTGACAATTTGATGCTACTCGCTTTGGCAATTTTGTTTTTCTTTTCCAAAATTTGAGATTTGAAATTCAATTACGAAGGAGTTTATTTCATGATGCGCATAATTTTAATGGTACAAAATCCTACCGACATCCTCTTTAGCATATTTGTCCCCAACTATAATAATTATTGAATGAGCATGAACGGCGCTCGATGACCTAACGATGAAATATTATATATATATATATATATATATATATATATATATATATATATATATATATATATATATATATATATATATATATATATATAATTTTTCTTCATGCGAATTTCCCACAATCCTTTTTGTTGGGATAAATTTATTTTTGACGTCGCTTATTCAAGTTCCAGTTGGTAGTCATTAAATTATTTTTTGTTTCTTTTTTTTTCAAATTAATTTTTTTTTTTTCAGGATCGATTTTTCTAAAAATTCCTTTCTTTTCCTTCAAAATTTTGTTTTCTTTTTTTTTTCTCTGACAAATATTTCAAACCCATTCGTTTTTTTTTCAAGTAAATTTCAAAAAAACCTAAAGTGTTTTTTTGTTTTTAATATTTGTGAACCATCACAAATTTACCCCCATAGTTACAAAAAAAAAGAAAAAAAAAGAGTTTTTCCATAATTAAACTAGCGTCTAGGTCCAAATATCTTTGGCATGATACACACCTTTGTTTACGCTACTGTCATCCTGGAGTTCGTAATATACCTGCCCAAGCTTTCGAATAACTGTAGCTTTAATACCAACTGGGGCTAGTTTTGCATTAAAGTGATCAATCTTCGAACTTTGTTTAAAATTGCGTCGGTAAACGGTTTGTCCTACATCAAAATTCTTTTCTCGAGATCTCAGGTTATAGTTATGCTGATTTTTCTCATACGCTCGCTTCATGCACTCCTTTACGGACTCTCTTATCAGTTGAAACCTATCCGTCCTTTCTATTCTAGAGTCCACCTCAAACAGTATTTCAAGTTTTCTTAAGATTTGGTAGTCAGCACCATGAGTTAACATGGTCTGTCCGAAAACTATCTGATATGGAGTCCTCCCTACGCTTTGGTGCACACTATTCCTCAAAGAACAGTTAATACTTGGCAAATAAATGTCCCAGTCTCTCTGGTCATGTCTAAGGTACGTGCGCAAGGCTTCGTTGATAACACGATTGACCCTTTCGCTTGCATTTGCTTGAGGGCTATATAAGGCTGTTAAAATATGTTTCACTCCATGTTTCTCTAATAGCCTTTTAAATTCTTTGCACGTAAACGGTGATCCGTTGTCCGTTACTATTATTTCCGGTACTCCATAAGATTCAAAAATTTCATTTGTCAGATATTCCAGAATTGGTTTAGATGCAAGTTTCTTCAAAGGTTTTAGGAAAGAAAATTCGGAAAAATGATCCACTATCACTAAAACTCCTATATGTCCCGACTTGGTTCTTGGCAATGGCCCAATTATGTCCATGTACAACCGCTGGAATGGTCTATCGGACTCAATCATTTGTCCCATCGGTGGCCTCATTATATTCGTGGGTGTTTTTGATGTCTTGCATAGTTCACAGTTTGTTACGTAACGCTTTACATCGACTACCATACCTGGCCAAAAGAAAAACCTTTTTATCCGTTCTAAAGTTTTGGCAATCCCGCCATGGCTCGAGTTCGGAGTGTCATGAGCGGAATAAATGACATTATATCTCAATCCTCTTGGAACAAATAATCGCCATCCGTTAGATTCCTCAGACTGAGAAAATTCAGTGCGCTTAAAGATATATCTATCTTCTACTTTAAAATCTGGCAGTTGTGCTCTTTCGTATTCTTGGCGCAATTTGGAATAATCATGGTCATCGAATTCCTTCGAATTCAAATTAATGGCAGGAAAGACTTCTAAATCAATTTCCTCAATGCTTTCTTCACCCTCATGTACTCTTGATAGGGCATCCGGGACAACATTATCAACCCCTCGCCGATGCTCAATGTCAAATTTGAAACCTTGCAGTTTCAACGACCATCGTGCCAGACGTCCGGTAAGGTCCTTTTGTGACATCAACCACTTCAAGGATGCATGGTCCGTTACTACCTTAAACTGTTGTCCTTCAATATAGGGTCGAAACTTAAGAATGGCCATTAGTACAGCAAGACATTCGAGTTCCGTAATCGCATAGTTCCGTTGGCATTTATTTAATTTATGAGACATATACGCTATTGGTCTCTCGTTACCTTCGGAATCTACTTGTGCTAATACTGCCCCTATACCGTATGTACTTGCATCACATTGTAACACAAATGGTTTGTCATAGTCTGGATGTATTAATACCGGTGCTGTTGTTAACTTATCCTTAAGTAAGTCAAAAGCACGTTGAGCCTCTGAGCTCCATTGAAACTTCCTCTTTTTGGACAATAATTCAGTCAATGGGCATGTAATGGCTGAAAAGTCCGAGATGAATCGACGATACCAGCTCGTCATGCCAATAAAACGTCGTAATTGTTTAATTGTCTTAGGAGCTGGAAAATCTCGTATCGCCGTTATTTTATCCTCGTCCACAGTTAATGATCCATTCCCTACTACGTATCCCAAATACTTGACCCTATTCAATGCAAAACTACTTTTGCTGACATTTATCGTCAACCCAGCTTTCCTTAGTTGAGTTGCAACCTCCATTAAATGGGTTATATGTTGCTCGAAGTCTTTGGAGACAACTAATAAGTCATCAAGATATACGAAGACGTAAGTCTTCAAATCGTAAGGGATCACCATATCCATTAACCTGCATAGAGATTGAGGGGCATTACATAGCCCGAAGGGCATTCGTTTAAACTGATATAACGGCCTATTAGGCACTGTAAAAGCCGTTTTTTGTTTCGAGGACTCTCCTAATTTAATTTGCCAAAAGGCGTCTTTTAAGTCAATTTTGGAAATGCAATATACCGGTGGTAATCTGGAAATTATACCGTCGATATTGGGGATCGGATAAGCATCTTTCTCCGTCACAGCATTAAGCTTTCTGCTATCCAAACACATTCTAACTTTTCCTGGTTTGATCACTACTACCACCGGAGATGACCATGGAGAATGAGGAGCTTCCTCGATTACTCCAAGTGCAAGCATTCGATCCAACTCCACGCACAATTGTTTCTCAATTGCAGGGGAGATCGGATAATACCGTTGCTTAATGGGTTTGGCATTGCCAGTATCAATATGATGTTCTATGAGTGATGTACACCCCAAACCTTCCTTCTCGGAATTAGGAAACATAGCTATAACATTATTCAATCTGCGATTTTGCTCCGGTGTAAGTAAAAGTTTATCTGGATCCGCTTGATCACAGTCAAGTTCATTTATCCACGTTGGTAGCGAAATTTCTAATCCAAAAATCTCCCAAAAATCAACACCACAAATGACTTCCTGTTTAATGGCAGGTACTACCAAAAAGGTAACTGACTTTGTTAAATTTTGGCATGTCACATTTAGGGTAACTTTTTATGTAACGACCTGTTCCTTCGTTGACAAGCGCTTGTAACTTGGAAAGGACACCGTATTTATAATTAAATCTAGATGGATTGTAGTAACCATATGTTTTAAAGAAATGGTGGAAATAAATAAAATATGATGATTAAAAGATAATTCTAGTGATATAGGATAGAGATAATTCAAATGATACTAATGTAATTGCAGCTATAGCACTCCGCCTTTTCTTAATTTCCAACCAGAAACGATTTTGAATTCTCCGAGCTTGATTACCCTCGATATTACAAATAATTAATCAATAGACAATCTTCTTGACCATCTTGGTGGGGTGTTTTTTTTTCTTTTGACAATTTGATGCTACTCGCTTTGGCAATTTTGTTTTTCTTTTCCAAAATTTGAGATTTGAAATTCAATTACGAAGGAGTTTATTTCATGATGCGCATAATTTTAATGGTACAAAATCCTACCGACATCCTCTTTAGCATATTTGTCCCCAACTATAATAATTATTGAATGAGCATGAACGGCGCTCGATGACCTAACGATGAAATATTATATATATATATATATATATATATATATATATATATATATATATATATATATATATATATATATATATATATATATATATATATATATATATATATATATATATATATATATATATATATATATATATATATATATATATATATATATAATTTTTCTTCATGCGAATTTCCCACAATCCTTTTTGTTGGGATAAATTTATTTTTGACGTCGCTTATTCATGTTCCAGTTGGTAGTCTTTAAATTAATTTTCTTTTTTTCTTTTTTTTCCAAATTAATTTTTTATTTCAGGATCGATTTTTCTAAAAATTCCTTTCTTTTTTTCTTCAAAAAAAATTTTTTTCTTTTTTTTCTCTGACAAATATTTCAAACCCATTCGTTTTTTTTTCAAGTCAATTTAAAAAAAACCTAAAGTGTTTTTTTGTTTTTAATATTTGTGAACCCTCACAAACTACAGATGAAAAAGCTTTCTGCAAGTTGGGTGCCGCATTTGTTACCAGTCGATCAAAAAACGCATAAGAATGAACATTTCTCAAGCTTGTTTGCATCGTTTTAAGCAAAATAAAATGGATTTTAAGCGTTGTTTCCTAACTGTTGATGAGACATGGATCCACCACTATACTCCAGAGACAAAAGAAGCCACTATACTCCAAAGAAGGCAAAAACAATTCAATCGGCTGGTAAGGTTATGGCAACGGATTTTTGGGACTTCAAGGGTATTTTACTGATTGATTATCTGCAAAGGGTAAAACAATAAATTCAGAGTACTCTTGCAACCTTTTAGATCGATTAAATGTACAAATTCGAGGAAAACGTACTGGCTTACAACTCAAAAAAAAAATAATTTTTCATCAAGACAACCCACCAGCGCATAAGAGTGTTTTAAAAATGGCTAAAATCAACGAATTAAAGTACGAGTTGCTTGACCACCCACCTTATTCTTCTGATTTAGCTTGTTCCCAATTCTAAAAAATCCTTGCTGGCAAGCGTTTTACCTCAAATGAAGATGCAATTACAGTTGTAAACCACTATTTTGAAGAACTTGAGGAAAACTATTTTAATCAAGGGATAGAATTGCTAGAAAAGCGTTGGACGAAGTGTATTGAAGTTTCAAGAGATTAACATATGTTGAAAAATACAAATATTTTTGAAAAACTAACTATTCTCTTTCATTGATAGGCTAAGAAGTTTCCGAACCGCCCTCGTATGTGTGGACATGTGTATTGCTTATCATTAAGTTCGGCGGGTAAGGAATACAAACTTTGTGAAAATTTGCTTTGGGCTATTCCCCATCAAGTTATAATAAAATTTGCAATAAATATGCATAATTGTATGCCTATTTATACCCACCACCATAGAATGGTATAATAAGTTTGTCATTCCGTTTGTAACACATCGAAATATCGATTTCCGACTATATAAAGTATATATTCTTGATCAGGGAGAAATTCTTAGACGATTTAAGCATGTCCGTCTGTCTGTCTGTTGTAATCACGCTACAGTCTTCAAGAATGGCGCTATCGTCCTGAAATTTGGCACAGATTCGTCTTTTGTTTGCAGGCACGTCAAGTTCGAAGATGGGCTATATCGGTCCAAGTTTTGATATAGTCCCCATATAAACCAACCTCCCGATTTGGGGTCTTGGGCTTATAAAAACTGTAGTTTTTATCCAATTTGCCTGAAATTGGAAATCTAGAGGTATTTTAGGACCATCAAAAAGTGTACCGCAACTGGTGCCTATCGGTCCATGTTTTGGTATAGCCCCCATATGGACCGATTCCCGATTTTGCTTCTTGGGCGTCTAGAAAGTGTATTTTCTATCCGATTGGCCTGAAATTGGAAATCTAGAGGTATTCTAGGACCATAAAGAGGTGTGCCGGAAATGGGGTGTAACGGTTCATGTTTTGATATAGCCCCCATATCTCCCAATTTTACTTCTTGGGCTTCTAGGATCCGTAATTTTAATCCAATTTACCTGAAATTTGAAATCTAGAGGTATTATAGGACCTTAAGGTGTGTCGAAAATGGTGATTATCGATCCATGTTTTGATATAGCACCCATATAGACCGATCTCCCGATTTTACTTCTTGGGCTTCTAGAATCCGTAGTTTTTATCCAATTTGCCTGAAATTTGAAATCTAGAGGTATTCTAGGACCATAAAGATGTGTGTCGAAAATGGTGAGTACCGGTCTATGTTTTGATATAGCCCCCATATAGACCGATCTCCCGATTTTACTTCTTGTGCTTCTAGAATCCGTAGTTTTTACCAAATTTGCCTGAAGTTGGAAATCTAGAGTTATTCTAGGAAAATAAAGAGATGCGCCAAAAATGGTGATCATCGGACCATGTTTTGATATAGCCATATAGACCGACCTCCAGATTTACTTCTTGGGCTTCTAGAACCCGTAGTTTTTATCCAATTTGCCTGAAATTGGAAATCTAGAGGTATTCTAGGACCATAAAGGGGTGTGCCGAATATATTGAGTATGGGTACAGTTTTCGATATAGCCCCCTTATAAACCGGCCCTCCTATTTGGGGTCTAGGTTCTAGAATTACAATTAAATGTGCTGAATACTGTGTGTATCTTTCCATGTTTTGGTATAGCCCCCATTACTCCGAACTCCCGATTTAACTCCTTGGGTTTCTAGAAATTGTAGTTTTTATCCGATTTGCCACAAATTGAAAAAATACTGGCATTTTAGACCAATAACAAAGGGTATATGATTTAGTTTTATAGGTCCACTTGGTAAGGCCTCCATACACGGATGAAAAAGACTGTTTTTCATATGTTTGGCTATAAACATTATATGTTTGGAACACAAATTTTTAAACACAATATTTTTGAGTGCAAGCATATAATGTTCATAAACTAGCATAACATGTTTGGGACATATATGTTAATATGTTAGAACATATTATGTTTGGGACATAAAATGTTTGTAAATATAATATGCTTGGATGCAAACATATATTAATTTAGAAATAGCCTATAAACATATATGTGTTTAGTAGCTTGGAGCGCTATTTAACAGGGAGCGATATTGAATTAAGTTGGTGGTTGTTGCTTGTTAAAAAATTAAATTAACATTTTATTTTTCCTTGGTCAATTGATCAGCTACTTCTTTGATCCTTACAAACTGTGTGGTCCGCTGTTCGAATCCCCGTCCGGCAAAAGGTAAAATTAAAATAAAAAAAATCATACAATTGAATAATTTCTTCTACAATGTTTGTATTACAGAAAAAGGTGCTAAGAACTAAAAAATCTCGTGGAAGTGAGAAAGATGTGGGGGAATATACAATTGGGCAGAAACAAAATTTTGAGCATTCAGGTCGAAAGCCTATGTTGTTAGCACCTATATTACCTGTTTATTTTCATAATTCATTATGATTGTAAATATATAAATAAATAAATAAAATTTTGAGCAAAATATTGTTTGGGAGAATTTTTTTAAGCATATAATATTTTTGGGTGCAAAATGCTTCCAAACATATTATATGTTCACATAATAACATATTGTTTTTTGGAAGACAACATTATTGAATTTGGATGCAAAAATACAAAATGTTTGGAACTTAGACTACCCAAACATATATTGTTTAGACCAATATGCTTTCAAACATATTATATATTGGAAGAGATCAAACATAAAAATGTTTGGGCAATACCCAAAAATATATATGCTTGAAGCAAAATATGTTTGGAAGTATATGTTACAGAAGCGTTTTTTTGTGAGCGTGTATAGACCGATTTCACTTATTGAGGGTATAGAAGGCGCACTGATCATGAAAAGTGCTTGAAACTGAATGCAACATTTCCAGATTTTATTTATCGTAGTCATTTAAATAATTGGGATGAAAATCCACAGATTATTGATTTCAACTCAAGGCGTTATTTCACAATTTTCTTGCACTTACAAGAGATGTTTATGATTCCTCTAAAACTCAAACAAAAAATTGTTCTTATAAATTCACAATCTGATCTAGTCTTCATAGAAAAATCTTTACATTTATCTGTGGGAAGCGTACACGCTCACAAAAAATCGCTTCTGTAACATATACTCCCAAACATATTTTGCTTCAAGCATATACATTTTTGGCTATTGCCCAAACATTTATATGTTTGATCTCTTCCAATATATAATATGTTTGAAAGCATATTGGTCTAAACAATATATGTTTGGGTAGTCTAAGTTCCAAACATTTTGTATTTTTGCATCCAAATTCAATAATGTTGTCTTCCAAAAAACAATATGTTATTATGTGAACATATAATATGTTTGGAAGCATTTTGCACCCAAAAATATTATATGCTTAAAAAAAATTCTCCCAAACAATATTGTGCTCAAAATTATATTTATTTATTTATATATTTACAATCATAATGAATTATGAAAATAAACAGGTAATATAGGTGCTAACAACATAGGTTTTCGACCTGAATGCTCAAAATTTTATTTCTGCCCAATTGTATATTCCCCCACATCTTTCTCACTTCCACGAGATTTTTTAGTCCTTAGCACCTTTTTCTGTAATACAAACATTGTAGAAGAAATTATTCAATTGTATGATTTTTTTTTATTTTAATTTTACCTTTTGCCGGACGGGGATTCGAACAGCGGACCACACAGTAAGGATCAAAGAAGTAGCTGATCAATTGCCCAAGGAAAAATAAAATGTTAATTTAATTTTTTAACAAGCAACAACCACCAACTTAATTCAATATCGCTCCCTGTTAAATAGCGCTCCAAGCTACTAAACACATATATGTTTATAGGCTATTTCTAAATTAATATATGTTTGCATCCAAGCATATTATATTTAAAAACATTTTATGTCCCAAACATAATATGTTCTAACATATTAACATATATGTCCCAAACATGTTATGCTAGTTTATGAACATTATATGCTTGCACTCAAAAATATTGTGTTTAAAAATTTGTGTTCCAAACATATAATGTTTATAGCCAAACATATGAAAAACAGTCTTTTTCATCCGTGTACTGATTGAACTGATCTACTTGGGAAAATATCTGTCATCAAACCCCCCTGAAATTTTCAAAGGAAACTGTTATATTTGATTCATGGTGGTGGGTATTTACCCATTACCCCGAACTCCCGATTTAACTCCTAGGGTTTCTAGAAATTGTAGTTTTTATCCGATTTGGCACAAATTGAAAAAATACTGGAATTTTAGACCAATAACAAAGGGTATATGATTTAGTTTTATAGGTCCATTTGGTAAGGCCTCCATATAGTCGATTTCACTTATTGAGGGTATAGAAGGCGCACTGATCATGAAAAGTGCTTGAAACTGAATGCAACATTTCCAGATTTTATTTATCGTAGTCATTTAAATAATTGGGATGAAAATCCACAGATTATAGATTTCAACTCAAGGCGTTATTTCACAATTTTCTTGCACTTACAAGAGATGTTTATGATTCCTCTAAAACTCAAACAAAAAATGGTTCTTATAAATTCAGAATCTGATCTAGTCTTCATAAGAAATATCTTTACATTTATCTGTGGGAACCGTACTGATTAAACTGATCTACTTGGGAAAATATCTGTCATCAAACCCCCCTGAAATTTTCAAAGGAAACTGTTATTTTTGATTCATGGTGGTGGGTATTTAAGATTCGGCCCGGCCGAACTTACTACTGTATATACTTTTTATACCCCCCATCATACACCCAGAAAAAAGTGCCTTCGAAACTAAAGGAAAAAATGTTCATCAATATAGTTTATCCATTTTATTTCCATCAAGGTAAATTTTTGTGAAAAATAATAAAATTTACTCGTTTCAGTAAAAAAATCCTAAACTATAAGCAGTTAGGAATAGTTCATTAACTAGAATAAGGCATGGAATTTTACTCATACTATTTTCTTCGCTGGGTATAAGAATTTGCTACTAAAAAAGAAAATTTTATTCACCGATAACAAAGCATTCGTAAAAATAAACAAAAACCGAACTAAAACCAAGTTTCCTCAAAATTAGTAAAATTTCTTATAAAATGATAATTGCGACTTCCTTTATAATAGAAAGTTTTTCATACATACGAACAACACTTGGCATAGAAAAATATTTTAGTTCATTCGTACTAAGAAGTATGCAATCCTTTCAAAACTTAAGGAAACACACTTGTTAGAATATAGGAAATTTTCCTAAATTTCTATTGTCTACCTGTAATCGATACCTGTCATCGTAATCGATGTGTTTGCGCGTGGGTGTAATCGATATGTTTGCGCGTCGGTTGTTTTTTCTAGTTGGAATCGCGTTGTTTTGGTATACGGAGAGATTGTTAAAAAATAATATGGTAAAATAATATAATAAATAACAAATAAAATATATAAACAATTTGTTATTTTAAATTAGAGAGAAAACTTTTCGTTTTTAAAAATAAATCTATCAATGTTCGTGATAGTGTATAAAGGAAGAAAACACCAGCAGAATAACAACCCTTTCATTTGTCTTCATTTTGGAATCTTCAATTATCAGGTAATATTCAGTGACGCTAACCTTTTGGAACAAAAATGTTTTATGATTTTTTATATATGTAGGTATTGAAATTGTAAAAGGAGGACAACTTATTAAAAGTGAAAAGTACAAGAAGAAGAAAAAGTGCGTTTTACAGTTGATAATATCACACGGAAATTGGAAATAGTGGAATAATAAACTAATATTTCAAAGAGATTCGATGCTGTTGATTCTTAATAAATATATTCAATATATTAATAAAACATGTCTTTTATTGAAGATAAAGTTGCTTATAGAAATAAATAAAATTGTATTTAAAAACGAAGGTAAGCAGTTCTAATTATGAAGTAAAAGTTTTACCACAAATGTGTAAGATTTGTCCAAATGAATGAAAAAATTTCAATAAAATCATTCCATATATGAATTCAAATTAGTTAAATTTTTTCATTCTGTAGTATAGTGGTACATAAATATAGGAAAATGTTAACTAATATATGGAATACATTATTCCTAATTTCTACGAAAATCACATCGTTCAAACAAATAAAAATGGCTTTGGCGCTATACGAAGTTCAACTTTCTTCACAATGAGTTCATTTTAACTTAAAGAAGGGGTCACTTTTTTCTGGGTGTAGAATGGGGGTATATTAACTTTGTCATTCCGTTTGTAACACATCGAAATATTGCTCTACACCGAAAAAAAAGTTTACTATTTTTTATGAAAAATGAACTAACCCATAGTAAGAATGACCATGATTTGGCGCCAAAGATTTTTTTCATCTAGATAAGTTCATGATTTTCTTATAAATTAGTTCATGTATTGCATCGTATTTTAGTTCATTATTACTATGCTGTGGGAAGAATATACTTAAACTCATTTAAAATATTCCTGCTATCCGGAAAAATTAACAATTTTTTGGGAAACCTGTATTAAGAAATTGGTTTGAAATAAACTGTTTGTCAGTATAATTTTCAAAAAAGTAGAGAAATTGAGGAATCAAAGGTACAACAAGCCTGTATACAACTAAGAAATTTTTCGTACAAAACAAGTAAATTTTCTATAACCACCAGTATTTTATTTCAAAAAATGATTATTATATTACACAAAACTATGGCTTATGATATACAATAAAGGAAATATTTTTATTCGTACGTTGGATGCAGTTACTTGTCGGTAGTTAGTAATTGCTTCTTCATAAGAGTAATATTCTATGTTATTAGGACTAAACTAATTAATTTAAATTTCCATGTTTTCTATCCATATGAAAGATATATGTGGCAAAAGTTGCTATATTCATTGAATTGTTGTCCAATTTCATCGATTTTGGCTAACTTTTGTTGGGAGGATTTGTCTTATAAGCATCTGAAATTCAATGTTATATAAAATATAAGAAAAATATTATCAAATTCTATCGTTCATATTGATTTTTAACTTACGGTTTTCAAGAGTATTTTCTAGAGCCAATAAGGATATCAGCTTAGGTAGCATTAAACAGTAAGAATATTCAAAAAAATACCATTACAAGACCTGTCTACCTGCAATTGAAAATAATTATTTTTAATAAATTGAAATTTTGGTTTTATTAAAAACGGACAAAATACGGTTTATAGAAAAACTTACCACATTGAAAAATCCATCCAGTATGTACATTATTGGAATCATATCCATGGACTAATGGGACGTTTTTGAAATTATTCTCAGAATATATTTGAAATAAAAAATATTATAAAATTAGACATAATTTCCACTTGTCAGTATAGCATTTTGTATTTAAGGAGGATATTAAGTTCGAGTTTAAGGTGGGTATTAAGTTCGAGTTTTTTCACTAAAGTGAAAACTAAATCAGTAAGAAAAGGCATAAAATTATACATATTTGTTGCACATTTTATTATAACTTGATGGGGAATAGCCCAGAGCAAGTTTTCACAAAGTTTGTATTCCTTAAAAAGTATTATTAAAGAAAAGTAATCGTGAAAAAATGGCAATTTTAGCGGCTAAACTCGAACTTAATACTCACCTTAAGAGGCTAAAATCGCAATTTTCATGATAAGTTTGCTTTAATAATCCATTATACAAAAGTAATCTTTATAAAAAACTTGGTTTGGGCTATTCTCCATCAAGTTATATTTTAATTTGTATCGAAGACGTATAATTTTATATTTTTCTTAGTGCTTTATTTTTAATTTTAGCGGCTAAACTCGAACTTAGTACTCACCTGTAGGAATTGCCGTAACATAAAAAATATAGATTCAAAAAAAAAAAATGGTTGCATCTCCAACATGTGATCCAGATATAGAATAAATATAGATCATCCTATTACCACTCATGTTGTATACTTTTTATGTAAATCAATTAAAAATCCGCACTAATTTTAAACTGTTAACAGAAATAAAGGGTGATACGGTCAAAATTTGGTCAAGGGAAAACGCGTGTAAATCGGTGAAATCGTTTATTTAAAAAATCAAATTAAATTTCTTTTTCAAGTTCAATTAGTATAAAATTCAGGAAAAATATTCAGTTAGGCTTTCGCTTTTCCAAATCCGAATTGCCGGACCTCACGCTTGACACCTGCCATCAGATTTTGTACAGCCACCTTGTCCACCTTCTTCGCCGCAGAAAGCCAGTTTGCCTTGAACTGCTGCTCGTCCTTAGCAGTTTTTTGGTCTTCTTTAGGTTCCGCTTGACAATAGCCCAGTATTTCTCAATTGGGCGGAGCTCTGGCGTGTTGGGAGGGTTCTTGTCCTTGGGAACCACCTGCACGTTGTTGGCGGCGTACCACTCTATGGCCTTTTTACCGTAATGGCAAGATGCCAAATCCGGCCAAAATAGTACGGAACAACCGTGTTTCTTCTGGAAAGGCAGCAGACGTTTATTCAAACACTCTTTCACGTAAATTTCTTGGTTGACAGTCCCGGAAGCTATAAAAATGCTGCTTTTCAAGCCACAGGTACAGATGGCTTGCCAAACCAGATATTTCTTTGCGAACTTTAACAGTTTTATGTGCTTGAAAATATCTGCTACCTTTCCCCTTCCTTTTGCCGTATAAAACTCCTGTCCCGGAAGCTGCTTGTAGTCGGCTTTGACGTAGGTTTCGTCGTCCATTACCACGCAGTCAAACTTCGTCAGCATCGTCGTGTACAGCCTCCGGGATCGCGCTTTGGCCGTCGTATTTTGTTTATCATCGCGATTTGGAGTCACTACCTTCTTGTAAGTCGACAGTCCGGCTCGTTTTTTGGCTCGATGCACGGTTGTAGACGATACTCCCAGCTTATTTGCGGCATCTCGGAGAGAGAGGTTGGGGTTTCGCTTGAAACTACCGGCAACTCTCTTTGTCGTCTCAGCGGCTTCCGGTTTTCGATTTCCCCCCTATCCAGACTTCCTGGCTGTCGAATAACGTTCCCCAAACACTTTAATTACATTTGTAACGGTTGATTTGGTAACTTTTAGCGATTTTGCTAGCTTTGCGTGCGAGTAGCTCGGATTTTCGCGATGCGCGAGCAAAATTTTGATACGCTGCTCTTCTTGCTTGGACGGCATTTTGACAACTGAAGAGTGAATTCCAAAATCAAAATGGGAGCAACATTCTACACACACACACCTTCAAAATGAGGGGTGTTTAGGTTTTTTAAATGCAAAATTGAAAGATATACGTCAAGTTTATATTGACCAAATTTTGACCGTATCACCCTTTATACAGTTCCTTAATCTGTTATTTGTTTTTATCAATAAAAAGCGTTTTTGATTTCTCTAACATCACATCATTCACTTCTCAGTTTCTAAAATGCTTCGAAATAAATGTGTTTTCGTTAATAAACACCAATACCCCACGTACAATTTTGCAAAATTAAAACCACGTATGCACTTCATAAATTCATCAACAGAACTGAATGCAGCAATAAAACTCAAAGACACAAATAGTCATAAAGGATACATACCTGCCGTAAAGAAAAACAACTCCACACACACACACACACACGATCCCTTTCTGATCTCGCTATTGCAAGAAAACAACTCTCTCCACAAAAGATACCAACAACACACAAGGAACATTCCATTGTCTCTAGAATCAAAACAACCAACAACAGCATAAATGACGCAATAACAAACACAAACAATCATACGAGATATACACAAAAATCTCTAAATGATGCACTCACATTTTCCAGTAGCAACTTTATTGATTAGTTGGAATTCTATCTATAAATTAAGGTAAAATATATACCAAATCTATGAGGAATCTATAAAAATTATATACACCCGTCAAGGATTATATTAACTACTTTTTATTCTACTTTATCTAAAATTTTCAATGTGGGTAAAAACACTCCAACATATAATAAAAAGGGATATAATCTGTAGGTAGTCATCGTACGAATCGGTAATGTCGTTAAGTTAATTTTTACTACAAAAATTTTTTTCCATACAAAATTTTTTCTTAGTAAATTGTCCACATTTCGTAGTAAGATTTTTATATTTCCCATGTATTTTTATAATAGAATCAACGATGCATTAACTACTGTGTTGGAAATTTATTTAAGGAAAACTCTTTCCCATTTCGTAGTTAGTGAACTAAAGGGTGATTCTTTTGAGGTTAGGATTTTCATGCATTAGTATTTGACAGATCACGTGGGATTTCAGACATGGTGTCAAAGAGAAAGATGCTCAGTATGCTTTGACATTTCATCATGAATAGACGAACGATCTGCCACAACGTCGAATTTTCAGTGAATGGGCCCTAGAAAAGTTGGCAGAAAATCCGCTTTTTTATCGACAAATTTTGTTCAGCGATGAGGCTCATTTCTGGTTGAATGTCTACGTAAATAAGCAAAATTGCCGCATTTGGAGTGAAGAGCAACCAGAAGCCGTTCAAGAACTGCCCATGCATCCCGAAAAATGCACTGTTTGGTGTGGTTTGTACGCTGGTGGAATCATTGGACCGTATTTTTTCAAAGATGCTGTTGGACGCAACGTTACGGTGAATGGCGATCGCTATCGTTCGATGCTAACAAACTTTTTGTTGCCAAAAATGGAAGAACTGAACTTGGTTGACATGTGGTTTCAACAAGATGGCGCTACATGCCACACAGCTCGCGATTCTATGGCCATTTTGAGGGAAAACTTCGGAGAACAATTCATCTCAAGAAATGGACCGGTAAGTTGGCCACCAAGATCATGCGATTTGACGCCTTTAGACTATTTTTTGTGGGGCTACGTCAAGTCTAAAGTCTACAGAAATAAGCCAGCAACTATTCCAGCTTTGGAAGACAACATTTCCGAAGAAATTCGGGCTATTCCGGCCGAAATGCTCGAAAAAGTTGCCCAAAATTGGACTTTCCGAATGGACCACCTAAGACGCAGCCGCGGTCAACATTTAAATGAAATTCTCTTCAAAAAGTAAATGTCATGGACCAATCTAACGTTTCAAATAAAGAACCGATGAGATTTTGCAAATTTTATGCGTTTTTTTTAAAAAAAAAGTTATCAAGCCTTAACAAATCACCCTTTAAAAAACATTTACTGAATTTTTATAAGTTTTCCTTTAGCTAAGTAAATTTTCGTTGTGGTTACGAAAAATGAAGTATATTACAGTAAATTTGTTGAACTATGTGAAAGGTAAGATGGTCCTTAAATTTACAAGACACTTTTTTTTCTGTGTAAGACCCCATAAAGTATATATATATATATATATATATATATATATATATATATATATATATATATATATATATATATATATATATATATATATATATATATATATATATATATATATATATATATATATATATATATATATATATATATATATATATATATTCTGGGTCGTGGTGAAATTCTGAGTCGATCTAAGCCTGTCCGTCCGTCCGTCCGTCTGTTGAAATCACGCTAACTTCCGAACAAAACAAGCTATCGACTTGAAACTTGGCACAAGTAGTTGTTATCGATGTAGGTCGGATGGTATTGAAAATGGGCCATATCGGTCCACTTTTACGTATAGCCCCCATATAAAGGGACCCTCAGATTTGGCTTGTGGAGCCTCTAACAGAAGCATATTTCATCCGATCCGGCTGAAATTTGGTATACGGTCTCTAACAACCACGCAAAAATTGGTCCACATCGGTCCATAATTATATAAAGCCCCCATATAAACCGATCCCCAGATTTGGCTTGCGGAGCCTAAAAGAGAAGCAAATTTCATCCGATCCGGCTGAAATTTGGTACGTGGTGTTGGTATATGGTCTCTAACAACCATGCAAAAATTGGTTCATATCGGTCCATAAATATATATATAGCCCCCATATAAACCGATCCCCAGATTTGGCTTGCGCAGCCTCAAAGAGAAGAAAATTTCATCCGATCCGGCTGAAATTTGGTACGTGATGTTGGTATATGGTCTCTAACAATCATGCAAAAATTGGTCCACATCGGTTCATAATTATATATAGCCCCCATATAAACCGATCCCCAGATTTGGCTTGCGGAGCCTCAAAGAGAAGCAAATTTCATCCGATCCGCCTGAAATTTGGTACATGATGTTGGTATATGGTCTCTAACAACCATGCAAAAATTGGTCCACATCGGTTCATAATTATATATAGCCCCTATATAAACCGATCCCCAGATTTGGCTTGCGAAGTCTCCAAGAGAAGCAAATTTCATCCAATCCGGTTGTAATTTGGAACATGGTGTTAGTATATGATCTTGAACAACCGTGGCAGAATTGGTCCATATCGGTCCATAATTATATATAGCCCCCATATAAAACGTTCTCCAGATTTGACCTCCGGAGCCTCTTGGAGGAGCAAAATTCATCCGATCCGGTTCAAATTAGGAAAGTGGTGTTAGTATATGGTCGCTAACAACCATACCAAAATTGGTCCAATCACACAAAAATTGGTCCATATCGGTTCATGGTTGCCACTAGAGCCAAAAATAATCTACCAAAATTTTATTTCTATAGAAAATTTTGTCAAAATTTTATTTCTATAGAAAATTTTGTAAAAATTTTATTTCTAGAGAAAATTTAGTTAAAATTTTATTCGGTTCATAATAAAATTTTCATCATTGTCAAAATTTTATTTCTATAGAAAATTTTGTCAAAATTGTATTTCTATAGAAGATTTTGTTCCAATTTTATTCGGTTCATAATCATGGTTGCCACTCGAGCCAAAAATAATCTACCAAGATTTTATTTCTATAGAAAATTTTGTCAAAATTGTTATTTCTATAGAAAATTTTGTCAAAATTGTTATTTCTATAGAAAATTTTGTGAAAATTTTATTTATGTAGAAAATTTTGTCAAAATTTTATGTCTACTTTGTCAAACTGAATTATATACGTATTGGATCGATCTTTTTTGATTTGATATATACCACGTATGGACTTACATACAATTTAGAAGATGGTGTTAGGAGGTTTTAAGATACCTTGCCATCGGCAAGCGTTACCGCAACTTAAGTAATTCGATTCTGGATGGCAGTGTTTAGAAGAAGTTTCTACGCAATCCATGATGGAGGGTACATAAGCTTCGGCCTGGCCGAACTTACGGCCCTATATACTTGTTGTTTACTGATTTAGTTGTCACTTTAGCGGCTAAACTAACATAGAACATAGTACTCACCATATCGCACTATTTTTTCTTCTTGGTACGTCAAACAATTCGGAACGTGCGACGAGTAAGTCAAAATATTCAGACGAAATTGAAAAAAAAAAACAGTGAAATATATATAATTACAAAGGGTTCTTTATAAAAAATAACGAAAGGGTACTCTACTTTTTTGGGAGGTTACAGCAGTAGTGAATAGTAATGCATTTTATTGTTCTATATCATTTTATGGGTTGTGAAAAATTAAATAGAAACATACATTTAAAAATAAAAGTGAGCATTAAAAAGCAGAATAATACTATAACTTTTTCGGAAAATTCTATTATAACTTGGTGTGGAATGATCCAAAATAACAATTGAACAATTTTATTTTCTTCATAATGAATTATTAAACGAAAGTAAGCGTGAAAACATGGCTATTTTAGCGCGATAATGTCAACTTAATACCGGCCTTAAAGGTAAAAATAAAATTAAGTACAACATTATTCGTTAATAAAAAGTCATATATATTTGTGTTTCTATAAATAAATTTTTAACGTAATCAAAATGGTGTTAAATGCTAGTAAAAATAGTTCACTTCTAAATAAATGTATGTGTGGTTTGTAAAAGTATTGTATATAATTTAAATAGAATGTGCTTTTGAATGGCTATCGTTAAATAACTTTAGGATTCCGGTGAAAAAATATTTATGTTTATACTCGGCTTCACGTTCTTCTTTATAGAGTTTTTGAATTTCTTCGGCAATTTCAAACTTTTATAGTTTGAAATTGCCGAAGAAATTTGTTTGTGACAAATTTTTATTTTTTCAATAAAAAACAAAAATAATAATACTTGATGCAAAAACTCAGCACATTTCGAATTTGATATTTCTAGATTTAAGTTTATTTAAATTAGTTTCCGTTAATTTAATTTTTCAAATTGTAACGATCAGATTAGGTCATCACTTGTCAAAATCATCTCTTTATTTTCTAGTACTTTCCTAAACTTCTTTTGTGTTCTTAGATTCTCAATCGCTCGTTTTAAAGCAAAAACAATAGAAAAGGAAGATTGGAAAATGGGCGACGTCATACCAAAAGTTGCATTTACGGTGTTCGATACATACACGTTTGTTCATTTTTAATTTGCAATATTTTTTGTTAAAAACTCACAAATGATGTTAAATTTTGTGTAAATAATAATGAGAAACTTTTCACCGATTGTTCTACGTCATTCCCTGATATAAATTTCTTTATATTCTTAGTTTAATTTGTGGAACAAAAAATCATAAGCGACACGTTTGCATCGAACGCCGTCAATAGTTTGATACCCTCTGCTGCCATTTTCCCATCTTCATCTTCCATTGTTTTTGTTTTAAAGTAACCCCTTTTGTTTTGTTATTTTTATCAAAGACAATACACAAAGGAAGATAGGAAATTGGCTACTGAGGAGATTTCATACTTTTCGTTTATCGAACCAAACACGTATACGACAAGTATTGACATAGCATTAAAATGCAAATAAACAGAAATTAAGTGCACGAAATAAATTTCCATTAAATGGAAAATGTAATTTTTTTGTTGTTGCCTAAAATTTAACATTGGTTCATTTAGAAAACCAATTTTTTAATTAAAAAAATAAAAACGAAAAACAAATAAAAAAAATACAAACATGTATGGAACTAACAATGTAAATGCAACATTTGGTATGACGCAAGCCAATTTCCTATCTTCCTAAAGTTTATTGTCTTTGATTTTCATTGCCTGATGTTATTGTTGTAGTAATATGAGCATAACCAGATGTATACTCGTATATGTGGTAATGTAACAGGTTGGCTGATAAGTCCCGGTCTAACAAAGAAAAACACATTTTTTGTCAAAATTCATCATTATTATTCAACATAGTTCCCTTCAAGAGCGATACAACGATTATAACGACCTTCCAATTTTTTGATACCATTTTGGTAGTACTCCTTCCGTTTTGCCTCAAAATAGGCCTCAGTTTCGGCGATCACCTCTTCATTGCAGCCAATTTTTTCCCTGAGAGCATCCTTTTGAGGTCTGAGAAGAAAAAAAATCGCTGGGGCCAGATCTAGAGAATACGGTGGGTGGGGAAGCAATTCGAAGCCCAATTCATGAATTTTTGCCATCGTTCTCAATGACTTGTACCCCGGTGCGTTGTCTTGGTGGTACAACAATTTTTTCTTCTTCATATGGGGCCGTTTTGCCGCGATTTCGACCTTCAAACGCTCCAATAACGCCATATAATAGTCACTGTTGATGGTTTTGCCCTTCTCAAGATAATCGACAAAAATTATTCCATGCGAGGCCATTACTTTGCCAGCGGACTTTTGAGTCTTTCCACGCTTCGGAGACGGTTCACCGTTCGCTGTCCACTCAGCCGACTGTCGATTGGACTCAGGAGTGTAGTGATGGAGCCATGTTTCATCCATTGTCACATATCGACGGAAAAACTCTGGTGTATTACGAGTCACAATGGACTAAATATTCTAAGTGAGCCTGATTCATCGGGCTGCCACATAACCTAACGAGTTAACAGCTGCAAACACCGCTCAGAATCATCAACACGTTGTTGTTTTTGGTCAAATGTGAGCTCGCGCGGCACCCATTTTGCACAGAGCTTCCGCATATCCAAATATTGATGAATGATATGACCAATACGTTCCTTTGATATCTTTAAGGCCTCTGCTATCTCGATCAACTTCATTTTACGGTCATTCAAAATCATTTCGTGGATTTTTTGATGTTTTCGTCGGTAACCACTTCTTTCGGGCGTCCACTGCGTTCACCGTCCTCCGTGCTGATTTCACCACGCTTGAATTTTGCATACCAATCAATTATTGTTGATTTCCCTGGGACAGAGTCCGGAAACTCATTATCAAGCCAAGTTTTTGCTTCCACCGTATTTTTCCCCTTCAGAAAACAGTATTTTATCAAAACACGAAATTCTTTTTTTTTTCATTTTTTTCACAATAACAAAAGTTGCTTCACAAAAGACGCTCTATCTCACAAACTAATTGACTTACAGACGTCAAATTTTGACACGAATCATTTGAAGGTTGGTACTATATAAAAATAATATGCATTTAATACTAGCGACGCCAACTATGTGTCAGACCGGGGACTTATCAGCCAACCTGGTATGTGTGCGACATCTGCCAGATGAATTACGAACATCTTTTCGGAATTCTTGAAATATATTTTAAAAACATAAGGCCGGTACTCTGTTCGGTTTTCGTGTTGAAACTCCATACAAAACCAAAAAATGCGAAAAATTTGCGAAATTTTTTCCATTTGTGATACTTTGTTTTTTCGTGTTGAAAAACTGACGTTTATAGCACGGCGCCATTTGCAATGTGAATTAAGAAATAATTTATTTATTAAAAACTATTTGTGCGCACCCTCAAAAAAAATCGCTTCTTTAACATATGTTCCAAACATATTTTGCAGGAAGCACATATATTATTGGATACTGCCGAAACATTAATATGTTTGTTTTATGTGAACATATTATATGTTTGGAAGCATTTTGAGCCCAAAAATATCATATGCTTGGAAGAATGTTTCCCAAAGACGATTGTGCTCATTGCCTCACATACTCGTAATTTTCACTTCCACGAAATATTTTAGTTCTTGTCACCTTTTTCTGTAATACAAATAATGTTGAAGAAATTATTCACTTTTATAATTTTTTTTAAATTTTACATTTCGCCTGCACGGAGAATCGAACCGAGGACCATTTTTTATATTTGAAGGTGTCCGTCAACTCCTCGTGGACTACTTATTAATAAAGAGGAACTAAACTTTGTTTTTATACATTTTACTGTGTAATTTTTCACTATTTCCTCCTTATTTCATTTTACTGTCCCAACTCTAAAAAGAGTATAGTGCCCTTTCGTTATATTTATGAAGACCCCTGATTTCTTTTAACGAACCAAGAAAAAAATTGTGCCCAAATGACAAACAAAACACATGTCCGCACATACATAAAATGCTGCTCTCAAGGCGAAAACATATGCTGTTTGTTTTTCAAATATCTATTCTCTTGGTTCCGAATGTCTATTCTCTTTATTCAAATTAAATAATATTTAGACTTAAGCATATCAAATTTTTGGCCTTATCATAAAACAGTTTTCCGAAACAACATACAAGCGGTTTCACAGAAATTGTTCTCTTTTGATTCTTTCGCTGTGTTATGTTGATTTCTTTCGTCAACTCTCCCGGTTTCCATCTCTATTTCTTTCTCTATACTCTCTCTGTCGCTTTGAATAAAATATCACAACATATGTATGTTTAGTTGAAATTTGTAAATTTATATATGCTTGCATTCACACATATGATTTTTATGAAACATTCATGCCCCAAACATAGTATATTCTAACATATTAATATAGATGTCCCAAACATTTAGTGTTAGTGTAGGAACATTACATGTTTGCACATAAATATATTGTGTTTAAAAATTGTGCCCGAAACACATTTTGTTTATATCGGAACATATGAAAAACATATTTTCTAACAGTGCGGGTTTATAAATCAAACACGGACCATATTTTTGTTCCGAAACTATACAAATTATCAAAGGAATAGCAGATCAATTGCCCAAGGAAAAATAAAATGTTATTTTGTAAAAACAAGCAACAACCACCAACTTAATCCAATATCGCTCCCTTTAAATAGCGCTCCAAGCTACCTACAAAAACGCCGCTTTCTATGTGCGAAATAATGGTTTCCATAAAAATTTTTCGCAAGAATGAACATAGTACCGGCCAATATGCAAAAAAACATTTTTGGTGTTCGGTCGGAGCAGAGATTGAACCAACCACCCTTTGCATGCAAGACGGACATGCAAACCATTGCTCCACGTGGCCAACAAATGCATGTTTCTGTTAAATAAACATCGGCTCGTGGGCGCCGCCAACTATGCTATATTTATAAAACTGTTTGCGCTGCTTGTGCTTTTATGCCCACACCCTCAAAAAAATCGCTTCTTTAACATATGTTCCAAACATATTTTGCAGGAAGCACATATATTATTGCATACTGCCGAAACATTAATATGTTTGTTTTATGTGAACATATTATATGTTTGGAAGCATTTTGAGCCAAAAATATTATATGCTTGGAAGACTTTTTCCCTAACATACTCTTAATTTTCACTTCCACGAAATTTTTTAGTTATTGGCACCTTTCTCTGTAATACAAATAATGTTGAAGAAATTATTCACTTTTATAAATTGTTTAAATTTTACCTTTCGCCTG
Source organism: Haematobia irritans (assembly GCF_050003625.1). Lineage (NCBI taxonomy): Eukaryota > Metazoa > Arthropoda > Insecta > Diptera > Muscidae > Haematobia > Haematobia irritans. The sequence continues at coordinate 99,066,776 of NC_134397.1, read as the reverse complement.
CACGGAGAATCGAACCGAGGACCATACAGTTTGTAAGCCAACACACTATCCACTGGGCTACGTAGCTGTTATAGTCACCAATAGATAATTATCGTTTTAAGTTACATTTATATAGCATAGTTTGCAGCGCCCACGAGCCTATGCAAACATAACATTATTTAACAGAAACATACATTTGTTTGCCACGTGGAGCAGTGGTTAGCATGTCTGCCTTGCATGCAAAGGGTCGTGGGTTCAATCCCTGCTCCGACCGAACATTTTTTTTGTTTTTTTTTTTAATTTAACATTTATATTTATACTATATTATTTTTTTTTTTTTAAATGAAACTTCGAAATGTGCGTTATTAAAGATTTATAGTCAGTAACAGTGCTTGATATAAACGAAATTGACTGATTTTTGGATAAAATATTATTTTTTTTGCAAAAATAACAATCTTGTAATTAAAAACTGTTTTTGTACAAAACTTTAAAATTTGGAAGGAATTCAAAAACTAACAAAAGAAGAACGTGGAGTCGAGTATAAACATACATACATAATTTTATAATATAAACATAAATTTATTTAGGAGTGAACAGTTTTTTACTAGCATTTAACACCATCGCTCTAAAATTCCTTTTATTTTTCTTTAATAATTCATTTTAAAGACAATAAACTTTTTAAATTGTTTTAGCTGTAAAACTCGAACTTAATGCCCGCTTTTATATTTGATGGTGTCCGTCAACTCCTCGTGGACTACTTTTTAATAAAGAGGAACTAAAGTTTGTTTTTTTACATGTTACTGTGTAATTTTTCACTATTTCCTCCTTATTTCATTTTACTGTCCCAACTCTAAAAAGAGTATAGTGCCCTTTCGTTATTTTTATGAAGACCCCTGATTTCTTTTAAAGAACCAAGAAAAAAATTGTGCCCATAATGCCAAAATGATAAACAAAACACATGTCCACACATACATAAAATGCTGCTCTCAAGGCGAAAACATAAGCTGTTTGTTTTTCAAATGTCTATTCTCTTGGTTCAGAATGTATATTCTCTTTATTCAAATTAAATAATATTTAGACTTAAACATATCAAATTTTTGGCCTTATCATAAAACAGTTTTCCGAAACAACATACAAGCGGTTTCACAGAAATTGTTCTTTTTTGACTCTTTTGCTGTGTTATATTGATATCTTTCGTCAACTCTCCCGGTTTCCATCTCTATTTCTCTCTATACTCTCTCTGTCGCTTTGAATAAAATATCACAACATATGTATGTAAATTTATATATGTTTGTATTCACACATATGATTTTTATGAAACATTCATGCCCCAAACATAATATTTTCTAACATATTAACATAGATGTCCCAAACATTTAGTGTTAGTTTAGGAACATTACATGTTCGCACTTAAATATTTTGTGGTTTAAAATCGTGCCCGAAACACATTTTGTTTATGTCGGAACATATGAAAAACATATTTTTCTAACAGTGCAGTGGGTAGGGTCTTGGATTGCAAACTGTATGGCCCGCGGTTTGGCAGAAATAATTTTTTTTGATCACAATCGTCTTTGGGAGAAAATTCTTCCAAACATATAGTATTTTGGACTCAAAATGCTTCCAAACATATAACATGTTCACATAAACCAACATAATAATGTTTCGCTAATATCCAATTATATATGTGCTTCCTGCAAAATACGTTTGGAACATATGTTAGAGAAGCGATTTTTAGAGGGTGTAGAAACAGCAGGAAAGTTTGCTATAACAGCAAAAAGTCTGATAAAAAAGGGAAAGCAGTCACTGTTTGCTGCAATAGCAAATATTGCTATTGTTTTTGATATATTTTTGTACTTTCAATCTCCTAACTGCGATCAGCAAACATTTTGTTTTCAGTTGTGTCCATTGGCGGAGCTAGGAAATTTGAATTTGAAATTTTCGACTCAAAAATTTTAAACGAAAAAAATTGCCGTGATAAGTAAAATTATATGAACTTAATTTTTACACATAATGTTTGAATAATTTAAGGAGAAATTTTCCAAAATTTGTACGAAAATGAGCAAAGGCATTGTAATTTATACACTCAACGAAATGTGAACCCACTACGAATGAAAATTTTAATTAATTTTTATTACAAATACCACTATCACGCCGATATGACGAAATTAGTTGAGACGTTTAAGTTTGATAGTTACCATGGAAACTAGAAATTCACATTTACTCGAAATTCACATATATGCAACCTATGTCCAAATAAATACCGCGAGCGCAAAGGGAACAAATTTTTTTAGTTATTTTCACATGTCCATGTTCTTAAAAGCCTTTGTTTATTCTTTTTTTCTATGAAACTTATTTCAATATTTTGACATATATTTTGAATAGGGTATGTTATTCGGGGTATATTCCAAATTAGGTGGGTTCACATTCTAAAATTGACGTGTTTTGGAGGAAAACTTGTGTTTTGAACTTGTTTTTTAGTATGGCGAAGACGACTTGTTTTGAAGTGCTTATAAAGGGAAAACATTTCAAACCCCAAAACATGCTTGGTGAGAACACCGTATTAGAAAAGGTTCGACTTGCCAAAGTGTCACCGCCAGTCGACCCGTCTTCAGTTGTTACCCGTCCACTGGGCCCTGAAGTTAGCAACCCAGTGGATGACTTCGAATTTCGGTGGTTTATTATTTCCACCACACGTGAAATTCGTCATAAGTACTTATTACGATGAAATACTCCGCTATTAGAAAACACGTCCGTTCAGTTCCACGGTTGAATAAAGTAGGCAATGCATCCACACTGCAAACTAGTATATGATCATTCGTTTACGTTATTGCAACCAAATCGTGCAGTATAGATGCATGAAAGGTTGTGCTGTTTTCCTCCATTTATGGTTTCAATAGTGATTCCGACAATTCGTGTGAATCACCTGTAAGAAACAAAAAGCGGAAGAAGAGGGTGCAGGTGGAGAAAGATGAAAGCAACGAAGTAAGACTGTATTTATGTAGTTAATATACACTAAAAAAACATATTGACCTGATACGAAAGATTATGCAACCTATATTTTAGTACACGCAATTTACACAATATAAAAGACAAATCCCTTTAAAATAATGATATTTTAATTAAAAGAAAGTTTAAGATCTTTGCATCAAATTTCTTCATTAAATTTAAGATACAAATTTTGGAAATTTGTGTCTCTCTGTCGGAGGTCTTTAATTAGAGCAAATTTTCTTTAAAGTAAAGAAAACTATGTTTAATGTAAAGAAATTATCCTTAATTCTAGTGATACATTTAATGTACAAACGCATTGAATATAGGACGTATTTTAAGGATTTGGATCTTTAGTTTAAAGTTTGTTTAGGAATTAATAAATCCCTATTTACCTTGAAGTATTTGTTATAATTTAAATTTAAAAAATGACATTTGGTTTTATATGGATAAGTTTATGAAAATATCGCGAAAAGAGAATGAAAATCAGGTACATGAGATCTGTATCCAATATTAATTTTATTGATCCTACAATCATAGAAAAGTCTGCTAAAAACAGCAGTCGATGTTTGCTGTTATATTTTTGGACTTCAGGAAGTCCAAACGAACAACAAATTATAAATTTTTCCTTAATCCATTCCTGCCATTGTACTCGCTTGAGTACAGAAAATTGGCAACATTTAATTTCGCAGAACTTTGTTTATAAATGAAAATAGGCAACGTTTCTTTTTGTTTTACTTGTTTTTATGTTTTATCATAGGATGGGGGTATATTAACTTTGTCATTCCGTTTGTAACACATCGAAATATTGCTCTAAGACCCCATAAAGTATATATATTCTGGGTCGTGGTGAAATTCTGAGTCGATCTAAGCATGTCCGTCCGTCCGTCCGTCTGTTGAAATCACGCTAACTTCCGAACGAAACAAGCTATCGACTTGAAACTTGGCACAAGTAGTTGTTATCGATGTAGGTCGGATGGTGTTGAAAATGGGCCATATCGGTCCACTTTTACGTATATCCCCCATATAAAGGGACCCTCAGATTTGGCTTGTGGAGCCTCTAACAGAAGCATATTTCATCCGATCCGGCTGAAATTTGGTATATGGTGTTGGTATATGGTATCTAACAACCACGCAAAAATTGGTCCACATCGGTCCATAATTATATATAGCCCCCATATAAACCGATCCCCAGATTTGGCTTGCGGAGCCTCAAAGAGAAGAAAATTTCATCCGATCCGGGTGAAATGTGGTACATGTTGTTGGTATATGGTCTCTAACAATCATGCAAAAATTGGTTCACATCGGTTCATAATTATATATAGCCCCCATATAAACCGATCCCCAGATTTGGCTTGCGGAGCCTCAAAGAGAAGCAAATTTCATCCGATCCGGCTGAAATTTGGTACACGATGTTGGTATATGGTCTCTAACAACCATGCAAAAATTGGTCCACATCGGTCCATAATTATCTATAGCGCCCATATAAACCGATCCCCAGATTTGGGTTGCGGAGCCTCAAAGAGAAGCAAATTGCATCCGATCCGGTTCAAATTAGGAACGTGGTGTTAGTATATAGTCGCTAACAACCATACCAAAATTGGTCCAATCACACAAAAATTGGTCCATATCGGTTCATAATCATGGTTGCCACTAGAGCCAAAAATAATCTACCAAAATTTTATTTCTATAGAAAATTTTGTCAAAATTTTATTTCTAGAGAAAATTTTGTTAAAATTTTATTCGGTTCATAATAAAATTTTCATCATTGTCAAAATTTTATTTCTATAGAAAATTTTGTCAAAATTGTATTTCTATAGAAGATTTTGTTCAAATTTTATTCGGTTCATAATCATGGTTGCCACTCGAGCCAAAAATAATCTACCAAGATTTTATTTCTATAGAAAATTTTGTCAAAAGTTTATTTCTATAGAAAATTTTGTTAAAATTTTATTTCTGCAGAAATTTTTGTCAAAATTTTCTTTCTATAGAAAATTTTGTCAAAATTGTTATTTCATTATCAGCAAACATTTTGTTTTCAGTTATGACTATTGACAAAGCTAAGAAATTTGACTCAAAAATATGAAACGAAAAAAATTGCCGTGATAAGTAAAATTATATGAACCTTATTTTTACACATAATGTGTGACGATTTGTACGAAAATGAGCAAAGGCATTGTCATTTATACACTCAACGAAATGTGAACCCATTACGAAGGAAAATTTTAACTAATTTTTATTACAAATACCGCTATCACTTAACTTAATGACATTACATTACAGGCTTGTTGTACCTTTGATTCCTCAATTTTTCTTTTTTTTTGAAAATTATTCTGACAAACAGTTTATTTCAAACCAATTTCTTAATACAGGTTTCCCAAAAAATTGTTCATTCTTCCGGATAGCAGGGATATTTTGAATGAGTTTAAGTATATTCTTCCCACAGCATAGTAATAATGAACTAAAATACGATGCAATACATGAATTAATTTATAAGAAAATCACGAACTTATCTAGATGAAAAAAATCTTTGGCGCCAACTCATGGTCATTCTTACTATGGGTTAGTTCATTTTTCATAAAAAATAGTAAACTTTTTTTTCGGTGTAGGGTATTACGTTCGAGTTTAGCAGCTAAAATAAAAAATGAATCAGTAAAAACAATATAAATTTAAATATGATATCTTCATTTGAACCATACAAAAACGGACTGATGTATATTATTAAACATTTAGAAAACTCGGATGAGAATAGCAATCTATAGACCAGAAGTAATGCAAAATATGTTAAAAAATATTAAAAACGGCTGAATTAATGTGTGTTTTCATGTTTTAGCCTTAAAGCCGGTATGAAGTTAGCTGTATAGGGCGAAAATAATTTGTTTATGGGTACTTTTCCTTAATATTTCATAGAACTATTAATATTACAACAAATCAAATTTTTGAATAGATACATCATTTCTCTTTCAAGTTATAATAAAATGTGCAAAATACAGAAAATTTATATTGTTTTGACTGATTCATTTTTTATTTTAGCTGCTAAACTCGAACGTAATACCCTACACCGAAAAAAAAGTTTACTATTTTTTATGAAAAATGAACTAACCCATAGTAAGAATGACCATGAGTTGGCGCCAAAGATTTTTTTCATCTAGATAAGTTCGTGATTTTCTTATAAATTAATTCATGTATTGCATCGTATTTTAGTTCATTATTACTATGCTGTGGGAAGAATATACTTAAACTCATTCAAAATATCCCTGCTATCCGGAAGAATGAACAATTTTTTGGGAAACCTGTATTAAGAAATTGGTTTGAAATAAACTGTTTGTCAGAATAATTTTCAAAAAAAAAGAAAAATTGAGGAATCAAAGGTACAACAAGCCTGTAATGTAATGTCATTAAGTTAATTTTTACTACACAAATTTTTTTCCATACAAAATTTTTTCTTAGTAAATTGTCCACATTTTTATATTGCCCATGTATTTTTATAATATAATCAACGATGCATTAATTACTGTGTTGGAAATTTATTTAAGGAAAAATCCTTCCCATTTCGTAGTTAAGGAACTAAAAAAAATTTACTGAATGTTTATAAGTTTTCCTTTAGCTAAGTTAATTTTCGTTGTGGTTACGAAAAATTAACTATATTACAGTAAATATTATTGTAAATTTGTATGTGAAAGTTAAACTGGTCCTTAAATTTACAAGACACTTTTTTTCTGTGTACTTTAGGGGGAGGTTAGGTTAGGTTAAAGTGGCAGCCCGATTAAGATTCAGGCTCACTTAGACTATTCAGTCCATTGTGATACCACATTAACTAAAACTACCTATTACATATGGGCACTTCTAGTTTTAACCGCTGAACCTTCTCGATTATTTTTCTTCGCTGAACCAACCAGATTGTTCCAAAAACATTAGCAGACTGCTTAAGTTATCGTTTTCCAGATCCGCCAGTAAACTGAAGCTATATGCTCCTAAAAGTTGCTTGCGCTTTACACAAAATGCAGGACACTCACACAAGAGGTGTTTAATTGATTCTTTTGATGACAGCTCATACAATAGTCATTATACTTCGCGCCAATAGTTTTTGCAAAATCGCCTATCAGGCAGCGACCCGTTATAGCAGATATCAGGAGTGATATTTGACGTTTCGAGAACATTAGCATATCTAGTGTGCGGTTTAAGTTGAAATGGGGCCATATTTGTTTGGTGTCGTTACAACCCTTGCAATTCTCCCATCGAACATTTGCCATCATAACAGCCTTCTCACGCAGTATGAGCTTGCAGGTAGCTAGGGGCATACCAACAAATTCTAGTTCCCCTGGAATATGTAAGGTAGTCCCTAGCCTTGCCAACTCATCCGCTTCGCAGTTCCCCGGTATGTTCCTATGGCCAGGCACCCATATTAGGTGAATATTGTATTGCTCAGCCATCTCATTGAGACATTTGCGGCAGTCGATGGCCGTTTTCGAGTTGAGGAACACAGAGACCAATGATTTTATTGCAGAAGTAATGTTCCAAAAAATGCCCACATGCCAACTTTACTTCTCAGTCAATTCGCCACCTCTCTTATTGCTAATATTTCAGCCTGAAAAATACTGCAGTGATTAGGTAATCTTTTCGCTATTCGAAGTTCCAGATCATTAGAATATACTCCGAACCCCAATTGTCCATCCAATTTGGAGCAATCAGTGAAGAAATCTATATATTCTTTATTCCCCGGTGTCTGTGTGCACCACGCCTCATTGTTGGGGATTAGAGTCTCAAACTTTTTGTCGAAAAGTGGACTCGCCAAAGTGTAATCTACTACGTTAGGCACATCTGGCATTATTTTGAGGACCGAACTGTGACCGTAACTTTTTTCCGACCACAGCAATAGCTCGCGCAACCGCGTTTCTGAAGTGACGGCCATCAGACTACAACAACATATAGCATTATAGGTCTAACTACTGCCGTGTATAGCCAATGCACAATTTTTGGTTTTCCACTTTTTTCCTATTGCCGTTTTGCACGAGTACAAAGCTACCGTGGCTTTTCTCGCCCTCTCTTCAATATTAAGCCTAAAATTCAGCTTCTTGTCCAAAATAACGCCAAGGTATTTTGCACACTCACCAAAGGGAATTTCATTACCCCCTAAGGAAATGGGCCTAACCGTGGGAGTTTTGCGATCTTTGCAGTACATGACTAGTTCTGTCTTTGCTGGATTTACACCAAGACCATTATCTTTCGCCCATTTCTCAGTCATCCGGAGGGCCCTCTGAATAATATCTCTGATTGTGGATGGGAATTTTCCCCTGACTGCCAGAGCCACATCATCTGCGTATGCCACCACTTTTATCCTTTCTCTTTCTAGGGTTACCAGAAGGTTATTTATAGCAACATTCCAAAGAAGAGGTGATAGAACTCCTCCTTGGGGAGTGCCTCTGTTCACATACCTTTGTATGTTTGCTTGTCCTAGTGTGGCTGAAATACGTCTCTTCATTAGCAGTCGTCTAACAGCCTGAGTATACATGGATCAACATTCAGAGTTGTCAGTCCATTTAATATCGAGCTCGGATGGACATTGTTGAACGCCCCTTCAATCTCTAGAAACGCCACGATTGTGTATTCTTTGACAGATAGTGAGCTTTCAATAAAGCTGACTAGTTCATGCAATGCGGTCTCAGTAGACCTGCCCTTCGAGTATGCATCCTCTGCAGAGTCTTAAATAGGAATGAGGATAAGCTGATTGGTCGGAAATTCTTCGACCTCGAGTGGGAGGCTTTTCTCGCTTTAGGTATGAAAACGACTTTTGTTTCCCTCCACTTTCCTGGGATATATGATAAGCATAAGCGTAGGAAGGCCTCTGGGGAGGGGGCTTAGGCCCCCCAGAAAAATTTTAGCCCCCCCAGAATTTGAAAACCTATTTACGATTTTACATTTTTATAAAAATTAAACAAGTATATACTCGTACAACGCACAAAGTTTCACTAAAGACTTTCATGCACAATCGTATTACTTGGGTCTGATATTTATGAAATAAAGCTGTTGTTGAACTTATGATTTAGTTGAATAAAAAATAGTAATTGATATTAAAACTATTCTTTCATAAATTAATATCTTAATAATACTGCAAAAAAGCGTCGCCAAAAAAGAAGTGAAAATGTTCTTTTTGGGTCTGGAAGTGGTACAAAATTGGCGGAGAAGCGATGAATGTAATATGAACTTGTCATAGAACGAATGTCCACCGTTTCAACAACCGTTGCAATGAATTTGCATCACTTCTTAAGGTGTGATCTGAATTCAGTGTTTTGAATGTGAATTAAAAATTTTGTGATATTTTCCCAAATAAATAATTTTTATACTTTTTTGATTTTTAATGCATTCTAACGCTTGTTTGAAACGTTTTTTCAAATATTATCGATTTTTCTATAATGGATTTAGCATTTTTGTGGCAAAATTTGAATAATTTGTACCATTTTATTTATTCTTAAACTTTTTTTATACTATTTGAAAAAAGAAAAAAAATTACTCATTAAAATATAAAAAAATGAAGTAAAAAACTTCCTGTGTAGTTAAAATAGTTAACTTCTTTGTGAGGACATTTTTGGAAGTGCTTTTAAAGTTGTGCCTTTAGAACAACTCCCAATTTTTTGCTGCGAAAAGTGTGGAACTACCCTAAGGGAAATGGATCAACCACAGAATTGGTACGGCACTAGTCCCTGGTGTGTATGGGCCAGTCCCAGTTCTGATCAAAACGTATGGAAGGGACCGTCCACTTTAACATGGGTTTGTCATTGACGGAGTAAACTTACATTTTAGGACGCGACTTGGACTCATCCCAAAGGACACGTCCTGCGACAATTTAGCAGGAGCAACCCATAAACAGGTCCTCAGGAACCAGTCTCGGACAAACTCTTAGAAATCTCTTTCAATTTGGGCTCTTAATCGAACCCGAAATGAAAAAAAAAAACTTTTGAAATATCTCGAACAAAAATTTATTCTCATAATTTTATTTCACTAAATGTGAAAATTGCAACTAACTGGAGCACAGGTACCAGTTCTGTGATAGGTCCGACAGTGGCTATTTGTACCAATTTCCCGCAGGGTACTTTTAGTTGCTTTATTATAAATTGATTGTCGAGTTATTTTGATGTCTATTTTTTTATTCAATTTTATGAAATAAAACATTAGTTGAACCTATAAGTTCAGTCTATAAAGTTTTAGCTACGCTAATGATGATAAGTTGATACATCCTTTATATATCTTAGGGGAAACTACAACACTCAAAAAAGTGAACCCACTTTGGCACTAAAGCCAATTTAACTCTATTTTATGTCATGACAATTATTATGTTTTAATAAAAATTTCTCCAATTTGAGAAAGTTTTCTTGACATTCATAATTTTTTGTGTACGTTAGCAATAATTAAAAAAGTTGAACAAGTTAAATATTATAAAGATTTACTAAATTCGTATTTCCCATAAAATAGCTCCGAATTTTTATTGACTTTTACTTCAAATTACGAAATTTTCATTAACAAACAAAAACAAAAATAATTATGCCCAGTAAAATTTCTAGAATTTGTCGGAAAATATTTACTAATTTCGTCATATCGGCATGATAGCGGTATTTGTAATAAAAATTAATTAAAATTTTCCTCCGTAATGGGTTCACATTTCGTTGAGTGTATAAATGACAATGCCTTTGCTCATTTTCGTACAAATTTTGGAAAATTTCTCCTTAAATTATTCACACATTATGTGTAAAAATTAAGTTTATATAATTTTACTTATCACGGCAATTTTTTACGTTTCAAATTTTTGAGTCGAAAATTTCAAATTCAAATTTCTAAGCTCTGCCAATAGTCATAACTGAAAACAAAATGTTTGCTGATCGCAGTTAGGAAAACTACTTTTGGTTCTTAAATATGTGTAACCCAAAAATGTTCAATTCATTTACATATTTACACTGAACTTCAGTTAAAAAATATAAAAAAAAAACACAAAAACATAAAAACAAGTAAAACAAAAAGAAACGTTACCTATTTTCATTTATAAACAAAGTTCTGCGAAATTAAATGTTGCCAATTTTCTGTACTCAAGCGAGTACAATGGCAGGAATGGGTTAAGGAAAAATGTATAATTTGTTGTTCGTTTGGACTGCCTGAAGTCCAAAAATATAACAGCAAACATCGACTGCTGTTTTTAGCAGACTTTTCTATGATTGTAGGATCAATAAAATTAATATTGGATACAGATCTCATGTACCTGATTTTCATTCTCTTTTCGCGATATTTTCATAAACTTATTTATATAAAACCAAATGTCATTTTTAGAATTAAAATTATAACAAATACTTCAAGGTAAATAGGGATTTATTAATTCCTAAACAAACTTTAAACTAAAGATCCAAATCCTTAAAATAAGACCTATATTTAATGCGTTTGTACATTAAATGTATCACTGGAATTAAGGATAATTTCTTTACATTAAACATAGTTTTCTTTACTTTAAAGCAAAATTGCTCTAATTAAAGACCTCCGACAGAGAGACACAAATTTCCAAATTTGTATCTTAAATTTAATGAAAAAATTTGATGCAAAGATCTTAAACTTTCTTTTAATTAAAATATCATTATTTTAAAGGAATTTGTCTTTAATATTGTGTAAATTGCGTGTACTAAAATATAGGTTGCATAATCTTCCGTATTAGGTCAATATGTTTTTTAGTGTATATTAACTACATAAATACAGTCTTACTTCGTTGCTTTCATCTTTTTCCACCTGCACCCTCTTCTTCCGCTTTTTGTTTCTTACAGGTGATTCACACGAATTGTCGGAATCACTATTGAAACCATAAATGCGGAATTAGATCCCAGCAAAAAATGGAGCACTATTTCAGCAGGATACTGCTTACACTACAACCGAATCAGCGCTGTCCCGATTTAGAGCAGCTTCTACATAGCGCTGATTTGAATTTGATTTTGAATTGCTCATTTTAATAGAAATATTTCTCAGAAGTGATATGTTATATAGTCTTGAGTATAGCATTGGCGTGAAGGAAAACAGCACTACCTTTCATGCATCTATACTGCACGATTTGGTTGCAATAACGTAAACGAATGATCATATACTACTTTGCAGTGTGGATGCATTGCCTACTTTATTCAACCGTGGAACTGAACGGACGTGTTTTCTAATAGCGGAGTATTTCATCGTAATAAGTACTTATTACGAATTTCACGTGTGGTGGAAATAATAAACCACCGAAATTCGAAGTCATCCACTGGGTTGCTAACTTCAGGGCCCAGTGGACGGGTAACGACTGAAGACGGGTCGACTGGCGGTGACACTTTGGCAAGTCCCACCTTTTCTAATACGGTGTTCTAACCAAGCATGTTTTGGGGTTTGAAATGTTTTCCCTTTATAAGCACGTCAAATCGAGTCGTTTTCGCCATACTAAAAAACAAGTTCAAAACACAAGTTTTCCTCCAAAACACGTCAATTTTAGAATGTGAACCTACCTAATTTGGAATATACCCCGAATAACATACCCTATTCAAAATATATGTCAAAATATTGACATAAGTTTCATAGAAAAAAAGAATAAACAAAGGCTTTTAAGAACATGGACATGTGAAAATAACATAAAAAATTTGTTCCCTTTGCGCTCGCGGTATTTATTTGGACATAGGTTGCATATATGTGAATTTCGAGTAATTGTGAATTGCTAGGGGTTTCAAAGTTCGTCGAGCAAACTAGACGTGTTTATCAGTCGGTCCAACAAAAACTAATTTTAATAAGATTTCCAATTAAAGATATAACTCATAGTTGAAATCATAAAATATCTGTAAACTAAACTTTATTGCAAGTGTTTTAACTGTCAGTTTGGCATCTCTGTGTATTACAAATTTATAAATATAATAAACTCATTTGGAAACTTCAATAGAAATAAAACAAACATCAAAGCAAAAATTGAATAAGAACAAGAACCATACGTTTTCGCTCTTGGTATAAATAAGAACTACACAACAACAATTACAATGAATAAAAGTGTTGTCTACTCCGAACCTCCACACAGTGAGAGTGAATTATTATTGGCGCCGAGACGCCTCAGAGAGTTACAGCATAACTCATTCTCTGATACCACCAACACTAACGCAACTCCACGTCGCGCTATACACGATTCACCACAACGTATTGTATCACTTATCGATAAACGGTTTGAGAAACAAACAGAAACTCTCTTAAGTGAAATCGATAAGAGAATGGATGTTTTTATGAGAGACATAAAGAGTGTAGCTGAACGGGTTACCAAACTTGAAATAGTGTCGAGCGAAATTGAAGTTCTGAAAAACGAAATAGAGTTTTTAAAATCTCAACACGCTGAGCAACATAATGCTATGAGAAGTGAAATTAATGATTTAAAATCTCAAATATTAAAAGATGAAAACTCTAAAGTAGCATGTGATTTAAGAATTAATGGTGTGCCCTCCTATAATGGAGAAAACCTCATGCTAATATTTGGTAATATTTGCAATTGTTTAAATATTCCCATACCATCAGTAAAGTCCATACATAGACTCAGAAATGCAAACAACGTTGACTCAACAATAATGGTAAAACTAATATCCGCATATGATAAAAACTTTGTCCTCAAGAGTATTGCAATGTTTAAACGCGCAAATAAAACGAACTTAAAACTTAATCACATTGGGTTTGAGACAGAGAAGAACTTTTATATTAACGAAAACTTATCCACCACAAATTATAAGATCTTTAAAAAGGCATTAAAATTAAAAAAAGAAAAAAGACTTGTATCCGCATACTCTTTCCGCGGCCTAATATACGTCAAGCGCTCTAAAACTGAACAACCAATCTTAATTGATAATATCGATCAACTTAGCTGTTTTTTTCGGATGGATCCCTCAGTGCATGAACAATCTATCAACATTAATAATAACTCTGATAATATGTCACATTAAATCCGATCTGATTATATATGCATATAGTAACGACATGTATTGCACACGCTTTCTTTTTTACTTAATCAAAACTAATTTAAGTTTTTATTTTAAAACTGTTAGATATGTACCAACGGGTGTTTTATATTATGCCAATATAATTAGCATTGCTATTTTTGTTTCGCCTAATGATTAATACTACATATCAAAGTTCCACAGTCAACCTTTCCTGCATGCTTAGTGTCTTGGCTAAACAGGAAAATGGCCTTAAAGTGGCCCACATAAATGCCCAAAGTCTCAACAACAAAATTGATGAATTTCGCAACGTTTTTACTTGTGCCGCGGTGGACGTCATTTGTGTATCAGAGACTTGGTTTCATCCTGAAATTCTAGATACTATCTACGGTTTACCAGGGTATTCTCTTATGCGTTCTGACCGTAAATCACTTGGAGGTGGAGTCGCAATTTTCATAAAACATGGCATAAACTATACTCTGAAACTTAAATCTGCATATGACTCTGAAATTGAATTTATTTTCATTGAACTGATAACTGAATACAGGTCTAAGGCACTCATTGGCTGTGCCTATAGACCAAATAATCGTGTAGACTTTAACTTCCTTCTCAATGAAATTGAACGCATATCTCTAGATTATAACGATATAATGATAATCGGAGATTTCAACAGCAACATCCTTCGTGACAACGTGTTAACTGATGCAATGGAATCACTTGGTCTTTTTTCTGTTAATAACTCTATCCCAACTCATTACACTCGAACAAATAATAGTTTACTGGATGTCATTTTCACTAATCAACTGTCAAAGGTCTTATTATACGATCAACTTAGCGCACCTGCGTTTTCAAAACATGACTTAATTTTTGTAACATATAACCTCAACTGTGAAATTAAGCCCTCTAGAATACAATATCGAGATCTGAGGAATATTGATATGAATCTTCTACAAGATTGTCTGCTATCTGTCGATTGGAAAGAAATATACTATGTTGAAAATGTTAACGAACAGCTATCATTCTTGCAAGATAATTTATACAATATCTTTGATTACTGTGTGCCACAGAAGATCAAAACCACTAACAAATCTAATCAACCATGGTTCAACCATCGAATTAAGAGACTGATTATCACAAGAGATACTGCTTACAAAAGATGGAAATCTTTCAAAACACCAGACTTGCATGATATTTACAAGAATGCAAGAAAAGATGTAGTGAAAGCAATATGTGCCGCTAAAACTTCATTCTACGGTCAAAAGTTTAAGAATGCGCTCGATACTAAATCAAAATGGAAAGAGATTCGTCGTATTGGCATCGGTGAACAAGATTCCCAAATTAAATCTGACATTGATATTAACAAATTAAATGAGGAATTCGCCAAAATTAATACCGCACAACCTCTTGAAAATGTATACGCCGATATACAAACTGTTCAAATGGAATCTTGTTTTTCATTTAGATGTGTAAATAACGTGGAGGTTTTGAATAGCTCGTCACAAATAACATCAAATGCTGTAGGTGTTGACGGGTTACACCCCACCTTTATAAAAATTATTCTTCCCACCATCTTGCCTTACGTTACACACTTGTTTAATACCTGTCTCATGAAATCAGTTTTTCCTCATGAATGGAAATTAGCAAACATTATCCCAATTCCCAAATCCAACAACGAATTACGTCCAATTGCGATTCTACCATACTTATCCAAGATGTTAGAATACTTAATGAACCAACAAGTAACAGCATATTTGGATCGCTGTAATCTCATCACGGATAAACAATCCGGTTTTAGAAAAAAACGAAGCTGCATTTCGACGTTATTGGAAGTATCTGAGGACATACGTATAAAACTTGATGAAGGCATGATATCTATACTTGTACTATTAGATCATAGTAAAGCATTCAATACTGTGGACCATAAAATTCTGGCAACAAAACTGAAGAAACTGTTTTATTTTTCTGATGATGCTTGCAAATTAGTTACATCTTACCTAAACTCTCGTTCACAGATGATTATTCTTAATGATAAGCACTCGAATGTAATCGAAACCTCGAGAGGTGTACCACAGGGATCTATTCTGGGCCCTTTGTTGTTCACGATGTACATTAACGATCTCCCTGATGTATTGGTTAGTTGTAAAACTCAAATGTATGCAGATGATGTTCAACTGTACGTCAGTACTGAACCTGAAAACCTAAACCTATGTATAGAAAATATTAACACTGATTTAACTAATGTTTATAACTGGGCGTGTAAAAATGGACTGATTCTGAACCCATTGAAATCTAAGTTTCTTGTAATCTCGAGAAGGCATATCTCAGAAGAAACTTTTCTTCATACCTTGCAAATCAATGGTTCGATTATTCCCCGAGTACATACATCTACTAATCTGGGAGTGACTTTCAATTCCAATTTGTCATGGTCGAACCATATATCGAGTGTTGTTGGACGAGTATATGGTATGTTAAGAAACCTGTGGGCTGTCCAATCTTCTACACCTCAACACATCCGACTCCTGCTAGCAAAGACTTACTTAATACCAACCATGCTATACGGATGTGAAATATTTGGTAACTGTGACAGCAGAGACTTCTCAAAATTAAATGTTGCTTATAACAATATTGCCCGGTATGTGTATAAGAGACGTCGTCGAGACAGCATATCTTCTTTTGCGCACAGCATTCTCAACTTATCATTTGAAGATCTCATTAAAAGCAAATGCTTACTGCTTCTTCACAAAATAATATATACTAAGGAGCCTGCACACCTGTATAATCATATTCGTTTCGCCAGATCAAATAGAGGAATGAAAATCATACCCCAAAGAATAAAAACTCTTTTATCGGAACGACAATTTTTCATATTCAGCATCCGTCTGTGGAACTCTCTACCATCGAATTTGCAAACAATTAGCAATGCTAACACTTTCAAAATAAAATTAAATGATTTCTTGAACTCTCCGTAAATAAAACACTTTTATTTTTTATCTTTTTATATTATTTTTTTTGTTAATTTGTTAATATTTATTTTTTATATATTTTTTTATACTTGTTTTTATATATATATATACATTTATTTTTGTTAATTTAACATTATTTTACGCTGTCTTATCACAAAATTACTTTCTGTATCACAACTTGAAACTAGCACTGTCACTTATAAGATATAAATCTTGTTGTGCTGGTTTATCAAATAAATAAATAAATAAATAAAAAAAAAAAAATAAGTAAGTTTCCATGGTAACTGTCAAACTAAAACGTCTCAACCCGGTGTGAACGGTGAAATGTTTTAGAAAAACGAATGAGGAGAACGAGTCGGTGGGAGCATAGCATTAGGTGACGACATCAAAAGGAGGCAATCCCTCTCGAAAGAGATTCAAGGAACGAAGAAATGCTTTGTTTATCCTAAAGAAATTAGGATCAGTCGAACCAAGCACGTTGTCGGCTAAGCAGAGCGATTCCTTAAAATGGGCTCAAGGAATTCTTGAAGCTGGAAAAAGGGAACGATCACCGGATGAGCTGCGATCCTCTAAACGGGATCAAAAATCGTTTGCCTCAGTTGCAAAAGACAGCCTTGTGATGGCTATCATTAATAAAGGAACTTTGGACGGTATGATTCCAAGGCAAAAACGGGGGGAAATTGTCTGGTGTCTACTCAGATGTCTGGTGTCTACTCAGAGGTGCGAAAAAAGTTTCCCGGACCAAGTCCTCGACAACAAGATGCTGGATGGTATCATGGACGATATAAGTTAATAGCTTTTGCGGACCAGAGGTCTATGGATTGCTCTAAAGCTGCATTGATACTATTTGGTGAAGTTTGGGAAGGAGCCGCTTTGGAGTTAGTCGATAAAAAAGACATACCGGCTAAACCTAGAGCACATGCATGGATACCGACAAACCCTCCTGATCCTGAGTCAATACTAGAGAGACTAAAAGAATGTAACCCAAATCTTCCAACCGCCGATTGGAAGGTTGGTCGTTTGGATGAGGTGGATGGATCAAGACGACATGCGGTGTTTATATTAAACATAGAGTCGCTGCCACATCTAGCCCAGACCCAAGGACGTGTAAGTTGTGGCTTTCATGATATCCATATGAAGGTATACAAAAGCGATCAGCCAAAGGATTCCGAAACGGACAAGCCTCCGGTAGAGTCAGCAGTGAAAAAATCTCCTAGCGAAGAAGAAGGAGACATAAAAACTGCAGGCTATGGCGAAAATCGTATGCGGGAAGTTTCTACAGGCTCAAACCTCACCAAAGCTGAACCGCGGATTGTTGCGAGAGTCACCGAGATCTGTGAAGAGGAAGCCCTTGATGACTCAATTGAAGCGGCTGATGTGACGGTGGTTGAAAATTTGGATGGTTCTACGGTTCCTCCAGATAAATCTTCACCATTGTAAGGCCGATTGTGCTGCCTTAAAAGTTCTCCTGATGAAAGGAGACATAGATATAGTTCTTATTCAAAAACCATACATATATAAGAAGATCTGTGAATTAAGCACTCCGGGTTTCAAACTTTCGCATAATACCGCACGCTCACAAAAAATCGCTTCTGTAACATATACTCACAAACATATTTTGCTTCAAGCATATACATTTTTGGGTATTGCCCAAACATTTATTTGTTTGATCTCTTCCAATATATAATATGTTTGAAAGCATATTGGTCTAAACAATATATGTTTGGGTAGTCTAAGTTCCAAACATTTTGTATTTTTGCATCCAAATTCAATAATGTTGTCTTCCAAAAAACAATATGTTATTATGTGAACATATAATATGTTTGGAGCATTTTGCACCCAAAAATATTATATGCTTAAAAAAATTTCTCCCAAACAATATTGTGCTCAAAATTTTATTTATTTATTTATTTATATATATATAAATATATTTACAATCATAATGAATTATGAAAATAAACAGGTAATATAGGTGCTAACAACATAGGTTTTCGATCTGAATGCTCAAAATGTTGTTGCTGCCTAATTGTATATTCCTCCACATCTTTCTCACTTCCACGAGATTTTTTAGTTCTTAGCACCTTTTTCTGTAATGCAAACATTGTAGAAGAAATTGTTATATTTTATAATTGTTTTTTTAATTTTACTTTTTGCCGGACGGGGATTCGAACAGCGGACCACACAGTTTGTAAGGATCAAAGAAGTAGCTGATCAATTGCCCAAGGAAAAATAAAATGTTAATTTTGTAATAACAAGCCACAACCACCAACTTAATTCAATATCGCTCC
Source organism: Haematobia irritans (assembly GCF_050003625.1). NCBI lineage: Eukaryota > Metazoa > Arthropoda > Insecta > Diptera > Muscidae > Haematobia > Haematobia irritans. The sequence continues at coordinate 99,047,603 of NC_134397.1, read as the reverse complement.
CTGTTAAATAGCGCTCCAAGCTACTAAACACATATATGTTTATAGGCTATTTCTAAATTAATATATGTTTGCATCCAAGCATATTATATTTACAAACATTTTATTTCCCAAACATAATATGTTCTAACATATTAACATATATGTCCCAAACATGTTATGCTAGTTTATGAACATTATATGCTTGCACTCAAAAATATTGTGTTTAAAAATTTGTGTTCCAAACATATAATGTTTATAGCCAAACATATGAAAAACAGTCTTTTTCAACCGTGCGGTAACGATATAAATCGAGCCTGTATAATTGCTAAAAACGAACTAAACTTGTTTCTGCTTCCTTCATTGAGCAATGCAGACACTGTCGTAGCCAGTATAGAGATATCCAAATGCAAATATTGGGAATCTTCGGTCTACATGGGACATGATAGGGAGATGCCACCCTGTGCCGTTAAGACCTTAGTTGAGGAGTCACTAAAAACAAAGACAAAACTCATTATGGGATGCGATGCAAATGCACATCATAGTATGTGGGGAAGTAGTGATACTAATGCAAGGGGAGAGTCGCTAATAGAGTTTATTTTGCGTACTAACCTGGATGCGATGCAAATGCACATCATAGTAGTATAGAGATATCCAAATGCAAATATTGGGAATCTTCGGTCTACATGGGACATGATAGGGAGATGCCACCCTGTGCCGTTAAGACCTTAGTTGAGGAGTCACTAAAAACAAAGACAAAACTCATTATGGGATGCGATGCAAATGCACATCATAGTATGTGGGGAAGTAGTGATACTAATGCAAGGGGAGAGTCGCTAATAGAGTTTATTTTGCGTACTAACCTGGATGCGATGCAAATGCACATCATAGTATTTGGGGAAGTAGTGATACTAATGCAAGGGGAGAGTCGCTAATAGAGTTTATTTTGCGTACTAACCTGGTAGTTTGCAATAAGGGAGATGCACCAACCTTCGTCACCAGAAACAGGCAACAGGTTTTGGACGTCACGTTGACCTTTCCGGAACTGAATGATAAGATATCTGAGTGGCAAGTCTTGAGGGAACATAGCTTCTCAGATCATCGCTACATCAGATTCAGATTGGCTGTTCGTACACGGATGAAAAAGACTGTTTTTCATATGTTTGGCTATAAACATTATATGTTTGGAACACAAATTTTTAAACACAATATTTTTGAGTGCAAGCATATAATGTTCATAAACTAGCATAACATGTTTGGGACATATATGTTAATATGTTAGAACATATTATGTTTGGGACATAAAATGTTTGTAAATATAATATGCTTGGATGCAAACATATATTAATTTAGAAATAGCCTATAAACATATATGTGTTTAGTAGCTTGGAGCGCTATTTAACAGGGAGCGATATTGAATTAAGTTGGTGGTTGTTGCTTGTTATTACAAAATTAACATTTTATTTTTCCTTGGGCAATTGATCAGCTACTTCTTTGATCCTTACAAACTGTGTGGTCCGCTGTTCGAATCCCCGTCCGGCAAAAAGTAAAATTAAAATAAAAAAAATCATACAATTGAATAATTTCTTCTACAATGTTTGTATTACATAAAAAGGTGCTAAGAACTAAAAAATCTCGTGGAAGTGAGAAAGATGTGGGGGAATATAAAGGGTGATTCTTTTGAGGTTAGGATTTTCATGCATTAGTATTTGACAGATCACGTGGGATTTCAGACATGGTGTCAAAGAGAAAGATGCTCAGTATGCTTTGACATTTCATCATGAATAGACTTACTAACGAGCAACGCTTGCAAATCATTGAATTTTATTACCAAAATCAGTGGCAGAAAATCCGCTTTTTTATCGACAAATTTTGTTCAGCGATGAGGCTCATTTCTGGTTGAATGGCTACGTAAATAAGCAAAATTGCCGCATTTGGAGTGAAGAGCAACCAGAAGCTGTTCAAGAACTGCCCATGCATCCCGAAAAATGCACTGTTTGGTGTGGTTTGTACGCTGGTGGAATCATTGGACCGTATTTTTTCAAAGATGCTGTTGGACGCAACGTTACGGTGAATGGCGATCGCTATCGTTCGATGCTAACAAACTTTTTGTTGCCAAAAATGGAAGAACTGAACTTGGTTGACATGTGGTTTCAACAAGATGGCGCTACATGCCACACAGCTCGCGATTCTATGGCCATTTTGAGGGAAAACTTCGGAGAACAATTCATCTCAAGAAATGGACCGGTAAGTTGGCCACCAAGATCATGCGATTTGACGCCTTTAGACTATTTTTTGTGGGGCTACGTCAAGTCTAAAGTCTACAGAAATAAGCCAGCAACTATTCCAGCTTTGGAAGACAACATTTCCGAAGAAATTCGGGCTATTCCGGCCGAAATGCTCGAAAAAGTTGCCCAAAATTGGACTTTCCGAATGGACCACCTAAGACGCAGCCGCGGTCAACATTTAAATGAAATTATCTTCAAAAAGTAAATGTCATGGACCAATCTAACGTTTCAAATAAAGAACCGATGAGATTTTGCAAATTTTATGCGTTTTTTTAAAAAAAAAAGTTATCAAGCTCTTAACAAATCACCCTTTACAATTGGGCAGAAACAAAATTTTGAGCATTCAGGTCGAAAACCTATGTTGTTAGCACCTATATTACCTGTTTATTTTCATAATTCATTATGATTGTAAATATATAAATAAATAAATAAAATTTTGAGCACAATATTGTTTGGGAGATTTTTTTTAAGCATATAATATTTTTGGGTGCCAAATGCTTCCAAACATATTATATGTTCACATAATAACATATTGTTTTTTGGAAGACAACATTATTGAATTTGGATGCAAAAATACAAAATGTTTGGAACTTAGACTACCCAAACATATATTGTTTAGACCAATATGCTTTCAAACATATTATATATTGGAAGAGATCAAACATATAAATGTTTGGGCAATACCCAAAAATATATATGCTTGAAGCAAAATATGTTTGGGAGTATATGTTACAGAAGCGATTTTTTTGTGAGCGTGTACTTCAAAGACCATATTTCCGCCAAATGTTAGGAAAGCTGATTGGAATAGGTATAGGGAATCGTTCAATTTGATGATACCGGAAATGCCAGAGACAAATATGAGCACTGTGCAAGATATCGAACAATATTCACCTAATATGGGTGCCTGGTCATAGGAACATACCGGGGAACTGTGAAGCAGATGTGTTAGCAAGGCTAGGAACTACCTTACATATTCCAGGGGAACTAGAATCTGTTGGTATGCCTCTGGCCACCTGCAATCTCTTACTGCGTGAGAAGGCTGTTATTCGATGGGAAAATTGCAAGGGTTGTAACGACACCAAGCAAATATGGCCCCATTTAAACTTAAACCGCACACTAGATATGCTAGTGTTCTCAAGGCGTCAGATGGCACTCCTAATATCTGCTATAACGGGTCGCTGCCTGATAGGCGAATTTGCAAAAACTATAGGTGCGAAGTAATGACTATTGTATGGGCTGTCATGACGTGGAGGAAAAGGAATCAATTAAACACCTCTTGTGTGAGTGTCCTGCTTTTTGTGTAAGGCGTAAGCGAATTTTAGGAGCATATAGCTTTAGATTACTGGCTGACCTGGAAAACGTTAACTTAAGCAGTTTGTTAATGTTTTTGGAGCTATCTGGTTGGTTCCACAAAAGTAAATAATAGAGAAGGTTCAGTGGTTAAGACTAGAAGTGCCCATATGTAATAGGTACTTTTAGTTAAATGTGGTATCACAATGGACTGAATAGTCTAAGTGAGCCTGAAATTTAATCGGGCTGCCACTTTAACCTAACCTAACCTAAGATATCGAACACGCCGTGGAGCGGATTACTAAAGCCTTCAACATGTCACTGAAAGTTGATTGCCCTAGAGGAAAGCCAAGGGGAAAAATTCGGCCGCCATGATGGACTACGGAGTTAAGTAATATGAGGAAATCCTGCAGGGAGCTCTTTAACAAAGCATAGTCCACAAGAGTTCCGGAGCATTGGGACACTTTCAAGATGAATCTGAGAGCATATAAACGAGAACTGAGAAGGTCTCAACAAAACTCTTGGGATGATTACAGTAGCAGTATTGAGAATACGTCAGAGTCTACGGAAGGTACTAGCATCAACTAACACCATCCAGGTTTCATTAAAACATCGCACATTGGCCAAATGATCGAAATCTCGCGCATAAAATCAATTTTTGAACTTGTAAAAATTAAATATTTGGTGGTACGAAAAAGTTGACAACACATTACCAAAAACAAATTCAAAATAGTAAAACAATATGGCAACCCGTTTGGCGGTTTCAGGCCGACGAAGTGGCAACTCTTTGTTATTGATTTTTTTTCTTGAATTCATAGTTTAGCAAGGTGCTTTAGAGCAGAGCTTCCCAACCCAATGTGCTTCGCGCCCCCCAAAAAATGTATCAATTTCGTTGCGCCAAAACCAAATTTTGTTTACCCAAACAAACAGAAATAAACATTAACAAAAGCTGAAAATATGATTAACAATAACTAATTAAACAATTAAAAATAAAAATGTTTATGAATATTAATATAAAAGAGTTTATCAACACAGGTGAGTACTATGTTCGTGTTTTTCACCAAAACACTAAATTAACAGCATGTTTCTGTATGTCGAACGAGCTCTATCGATCGACTGAAATGCACAGAAACAACTGATTTTTCATTATAAATTCAGCTGTTTGTCTCAATCGATCGATAGAGCTCGTTCGACATACAGAAACAGGCCGTAAAAGTGCAAAAATATATATGAAGATGATAACATTTTGATCAAGTCTCTTCAAATTATGGATGGAAAATATCCAATGTATTGATTGCGAACCATTTAATATTTCGAAATTAATTGATTAAAAAAAGTAACCGTGAAAATAAGCTGGTTTTCAGCTTGAAAACTGAACATAGTACTCAGCTTTAGTGGAAAATTTTGCAATTGTTTCAACATGACAGCAGTTTGAACATGAAGGCAAGGCAGATATTTTGATTTTATGTCTAAAAGTTACGAAAATGGATTCAAAATTTTTAAAATGTGTGAATACAAATATTTTAGCAAGAAATTTAGCCGTTGTAAATAAAGTGAACGACTAATAATGGAAAACCTACAACAAATTATAGAATTTCATGTAACTTCTATTATTTTCTTACTATGGTTATAAATGAATATTTCGCATTTTTGTAGTATATTATTGATGTTTTGTTGAACTTAACAATTAGTGTTGTTTTAACACCGAAAAAAGTGAACTGTATGAACTACCACGCACGAAAATTGAACTAAATTTTACTCCACATTTTGAGATTTCCACAAAGTGTTGTTAAAAGCAGGAAATTTTAATGCCTTGTTGTACTTTTTAACTGCAGTTCACGAAATTACATCATATCATAGAAGAAAAAATGAACTAAAAGTAAAGAAGAAAATCATTGGCCCCAAATCATGACCATTTTAACCATATACGAGTAGAAGTTCATTCTTACTATTTTTGGGAATAGTACGAAAATGTTAATTTGTTTTAGTTCATATTGAACTTATGTGTACGGTTATTGAACTTTATACTCACGTTTAATTCATGAAAATTTGAGACATACCTAAAAAAAGTAAGATTTCATTTAGCTGTAGAAAATTTCGATAAAAATAATAAAATTTAACTACAAGTAAATAATTTTTTTCCAATAAAAATAAGTTATATTTAGCGTTAGTTTAACTACGGAATTTTTTTCTGTGAACAAATTTAATGATAATGCTCAACCAAAAATGACGCTGCGCCCCCCCCTGGAATCTCGTGGTGCCCCCCTAGGGGGGCGCGCCCCCATTTGGGAAGATCTGCTTTAGAGATTTTGCTGGTAAAAAAAGTTTTTAAAGTTATAAACTTAATTTAAAATGTAAAATTGAAGTCAAGGTATGTACTTTTAGTAAGAGTTAGCAGCGATTGTAAATATTGTTTGGTTATTTAAGACAAATGTGTGAAAAAAACATATTTTTTCTTTGCTAAATCAGGGCTGTGGAGCCGGAGTCGGAGTCTTGGAGTCGGAGTCTGAAGATTTTGCTGGAGTCGGAGTCGGAGTCGTAAAAATTTTGCTCGACTCCGACTCCGGCTAAACCAAATTTTTTAAAACACTTCACATTTTTGTAACTAAACAAGTTTTTACGCAAATTAGTTTCCATTGCGTTGTTCATTCGATCAATGTACAGCATGATTGTAAATGAAAATCAACTTCCAATTACTACTATCTTTTTATGTTTCCTAGAATGTTAGACTAGCAGATGGGATGGATCGATCCATTTTAATGCCCATATCAATTTATTTGAAATATTTCGAACAATTGATATTATTTTTATTTTACGGCCATATATATATGTGGAATATTCACAGAAAATTTTTTCAAAGTTGATTTTTATAGAAAATTTTGTCAAAATGTTATTTCTATAAAAAGTTTTGTCAAAATTTTATTTCTATAAAAATTTATTCAAAATTTTATTACTATAGAAATATTTTTTCTATAGTAAATTTAGTCAAAATTTTATTTCTATAGAAAATTTTGCAAAATTTTGTTTGTTACACAAAATTTTTTTCAAAATTTTATTTCTATTGATAATTTTATTTCTATACAAATTTAAATCCAAATTTTATTTCTATAGAAAATTTTGCCAAAATTTTATAGAAATAGATTTTTTTATTAGAAAATTTGGTCAAAATTTTATTTCTAGAGAAAATTTTGCCAAAATTTTATAGTAATAGATTTTTTTATTAGAAAATTTGGTCAACATTTTATTTCTATAGAAAATTTAGTCAAAATTTTGTTTCTGTAAAATATTTTGCAGAATTTTATTTACTACACAAAAATTATTCTAAAATTTTATTTTTATTGATAATTTTTTTCAAAATTTTATTTCTATAAGAAAAATTTTCAAATTTTATTTCTATAGCAAATTTTCCCAAATTTTTTTCTTACTGATGCTCACTGATACTCACTGCTATAAAAAATGTATTCAAAATTTTATTACTATAGAAATATTTTTTCTATATAAAATTTAGTCTAAACTTTGTTTCTATAGAATATTTTGCAAAATTTTATTTCTATAGAAAATTTTGCAAAATTTTGATTGCTACACAATTTTTTTAAATTGTATTTCTATTGATAATTTTTTTAAACTTTCATTTCTATAAAAAATTTTGGCAAATTTTATTTCTATAAAAATTTTATTCAAAATTTTATTTCTATATATTTGGTCAAAATTTGATTTCTATAAAAATTTTGCCAAAATTGTATTTCTATAGAAAATTTAGTCAAAATTTTGTTTCTGTAGAAAATTTTGCAAAATTTTATTTCTATATAAATTTTTGCAAAATTTTATTTACTAGACAAAAATTTTTCCAAAATTGTATTCAGTGAGCATACAATTTTGGAAAAATTGCTGCTAAGTCGAAAACTTGTAGAAATGACTCAAATTTTTCAATGAATGAATCATAAATGCATTTTTGCGAAATTGTCTAAACAATTATAAATATTTCCCAAATATTGCCCGAGATTTTATAGAAGTCTGATTTGAGATTTTATCAAAATGTAGATCTAAATACAAAGTTGTGCAGAGTATATTATAATCGGCACGCCCGACTTTAGACTTTCCTTGCATTTTTATTTTTTGTTAAAATTGTGATTTTTTTAAATTTGTGTGTATAACGTTAGATTTAAATTTTAAGTACATAGATTTTGTAGAAGTATATACAATTTTGTCTAATCGATTCACATTAAAATTCAGGCATATGGGAATATAAACCTTTATATAGCTCGAAACAAATTTAAAGGATTTGAGATAGTATCAATAATTTTGGTCCACAAATACATATACTGTTGGTATCTTCGCATCTGTTATATAATTATTTTATTTATTAAACATTGCCCTAAATTTGAAATATAGAGTTCAATTGGCATCTAGTATGAAATTAAGACCCTTTTTTTGCACACATAAATAAATACGTATCGTAAATACGTATCGTATCGATCCACTTACGGTACCCCCACAATATAACTACAAATTAGTGGTATTAAAATGAGATTTAGTTATATTACCCGGAGTCGACTCCGGAGTCGGAGTCGGAGTCGAGCTGATGAAAAATGCTGGAGTCGGAGTCGGAGTAGAGCAAAATTGACTCGACTCCACAGCCCTGTGCTAAATATAATGTATGTCACATGTTGTCTGGAGTAGAACTTACTATATTGGAACGTATTGGTAGAGTTTTATACTGCGTTAGAATGGTTGAGATGTTGTCTTTCTTGCAAACATACATTTGTCAGCTTATAAGTGCTAATGAAGGTATGCCATTATAATTATGGTGTTACAATCAAAACGCAGAAATTATTAAATATTGGATAGAAAACAACTCCCAGTGCTGTAATAATAATGCAAAAACATTAAAAAGAGAGAGGTCTACCATGAAAACTTGAAGAAAAAAGTAAAATAATTGTGCTGGGAAATAGAATGAAGTAGCGTTACTTTGTTTAGTAGAAACATCTGGACAAAACAATGGCAACGAATGAGAAATTTGAGTAAATCTGCAATATCTACCATATCATTAATAAAAAAATCATAAAGCTAATATTTAAATATAGACTTACATATAGCAGAGTGTTAAGGTAGTGACACGTACAGAAGTAATACGATCACTTCACACATGTTTAAAGAACAAAATGTTATTTTTGGACTGGGAACACAAAAATGTTTTTTTTTCTACAAACACATACAGGGTTGGCAAAATCTGGACATTTTGTAATGAATATGTTCGCATTTCTACATAGTATTGCAGAAATAATGGTATAAAAGGAGAGTGTAAGAGATTGAATTGAACTTCAATTTCTGAAATCATATACACTCTAAGGTAGTGATCAAGATGGAGTAACAGAGAGCATCCGTTCTAATTATTTTTCATGTTAGCCTGATACTGAAACAGATAATTAACGTCCAAATGCATGATATGTATTTTAATTTTACAATTATTATTCGAGCTTTTATGGACAAATTAGATTAAGGAACTTGATTAATAGTCATTGAAGATTTTAAGTTTCCAATGTTACTACACCCTCAAAAAAAATCGCTTCTCTAACATATGTTCCAAACATATTTTGCAGGAAGCACATATATTATTGGATACTACCGAAACATTCATATGTTTGTTTTATGTGAACATATTATATGTTTGGAAGCATTTTGAGCCCAAAAAATATATGCTTGGAAGAATTTTTCCCAAAGACGATTGTGCTCATTGCCTAACATACTCGTAATTTTCACTTCCACGAAATATTTTACTTCTTGGCACCTTTTTCTGTAATACAAATAATGTTGAAGAAATTATTCACTTTTATACATTTTTTAAATTTTACCTTTCGCCTGCACGGAGAATCGAACCGAGGACCACACAGTTTGTAAGCCAACACACTACCACTGGGCTACGTAGCTGTTATAGTCACAAGTAGATAATTATCGTTATAAGTTACATTTATATAGCATAGTTTGCAGCGCCCACGAGCCCATGCAAACAGAACATTATTTAACAGAAACATACATTTGTTTGCCACGTGGAGCAGTGGTTAGCATGTCTGCCTTGCATGCAAAGGGTCGTGGGTTCAATCCCTGCTCCGACCGAACACTTTTTTTTTTTTTAATTTACACATTTATATTTATACTATATTAAATTTTTATAATGAAACTTCGAAATGTGGGTTATTAAAGATTTATAGTCAGTAGCAGTGCTTGATATAAACGAAATTGACTGATTTTTTGATAAAATATTATTTTTTATTGCAAAAATAACAATTTTGTAACAAAAAACTGTTTTTGGCACAAAACTTTAAAATTTGGATGGAATTTAAAAACTCTAACAAAAGAAGGACGTGGAGTCGAGTAGAAACATACATAAATAATTTTATAATATAAATATAAATTTATTTAGGCGTCAACAGTTTTTTACTAGCATTTTTCTTTAATAATTCATTTTAAAGAAAATAAACTGTTTGAATTGTTTTAGCTGCAAAACTCGAACTTAATGCCCGCTTTTATATTTGAAGGTGTCCGTCAACTCCTCGTGGACTTGTTTTTAAACATTTTACTATGTAATTTTTCACTATTTCCTCCTTATTTCATTTTACTGTCCCAACTCTAAAAAGAGTATAGTGCCCTTTCGTTATTTTTATGAAGACCCCTGATTTCTTTTAACGAACCAAGAAAAAAATTGTGCCCATAATGCCAAAATAATAAACGAAACTCATGTCCACACATACATAAAATGCTGCTCTCAAGGCGAAAACATATGCTGTTTGTTTTTCAGATGTCTATTCTCTTGGTTCCGAATGTCTATTCTCTTTATTCAAATTAAATAATATTTAGATTTAAGCATATCAAATTTTTGGCCTTATCATAAATCAGTTTTCCGAAACAAAAGCGGTTTCACAGAAATTGTTCTCTTTTGATTGTTTCGCTGTGTTATGTTGATATCTTTCGTCAACTCTCCCGGTTTCCATCTCTATTTCTTTCTCTATACTCTCTCTCTCTCTGTCGCTTTGAATAAAATATCACAACATATGTATGTTAAGTCGAAATTTGTAAATTTATATATGTTTGCATTCACACATATGATTTTTATGAAACATTCATGCCCCAAACATAATATATTCTAACATATTAACATAGATGTCCCAAACATTTAGTGTTAGTTTAGGAACATTACATGTTTGCACTTAAATATATTGTGTTTTAAAATTGTGCCCGAAACACATTTTGTTTATATCGGAACATATGAAAAACATATTTTTCTAAGAGTGTACATATTGATATATTAAATTTGGTGTATGATAAAAGTGGTTGAGATACATCCTCCATTAGGAAGTGGGTGTGGCAGTGGCCGGATCGGTAGGCCTGATCATACTTTATTCTCATCCCCAGTGGTACATGTAAAAAATGTCAGAGCCTAGGCGCTTCCTTTTGGTTGAAATAAGCCCTTCATTTCAAAGTGGGCGTGGCAATGGGCGGATCGGTCCAAATTTTTATATCATATTTTATTCTCATCCCCAGTGGTTCATGTACAAAATTTCAGAGCTCTCGGCGCGCTTCCTTTGGGTTGAAATAGGCCTTCATTTGAAAGTGTGCGTGGCAGTGGGCCGATCTGTCCAAAATTTCTCATCCCCAGTGGTATATGTACAAAATTTCAGAGCTCTGGATGCTTCCGTTGATTTAATGCGTCAAAAACCTGTCATTTGGTCCACTATGCATCGGAGGGAAATTGGACAACGTCCAGTGAGGAGACGTTGGAGGTACTTTTGAACACACACTTCCCTGGAAATCAGACGGTTGAACCATGTTCTGGCGGTGTAACAGAGGCGCAGCGGTCATTTCCTATCGAGGAAATTGTGTCGGAATCTAGAATAAAATGGGCTTTAAATAGCTTTGGACCATTCAAATCCCCCGGACCTGATGGAATTACGCCGGCGGAATTACAAGCAGTGGCTGAAAGAATTATGCCCTGGTTGACGATGATATATAAACGATGTGTAAACGTAGCATATATTCCAGAAAAGTGGAGAGAAACAAAAGTCGTCTTCATACCTAAAGCGGGAAAAGCCTCTCATTCGAGTGCGAAGGATTTCCGACCAATCAGCTTATCCTCATTCCTACTTAGAGGATGATAGACATGTATCTTAGAACTAGCGTGGATTCAAGGTTGCTCTCGAAACGACAGCATGCATACTCGAAGGGCAGGTCTACTGAGACCGCATTACATGAACTAGTCAGCTTTATTGAAAGCTCACTATCTGTCAAAGAATACACAATCGTGGCGTTTCTAGAGATTGAAGGGGCGTTCAATAATGTCCATCCGAGCTCGATATTAAATGGAGGCTATTCTTCAACCGTCGAACTGAACGGACGTGTTTTTTAATAGCGGAGTATTTCATCGTAATAAGTACTTATTACGAATTTCACGTGTGGTGGAAATAATAAACCACCATGCAGCGAAATTCAAAGTCATCCACTGGGTTGCTAACTTCAGGGCCCAGTGGACGGGTAACGACTGAAGTTATAAATTTGGGCATCGACCAAGAGTCAGGCCCAATTAGTCGACCTGTAGACGGGTCGACTGGCGGTGACACTTTGGCAAGTCGAGCCTTTTCTAAGGTGACGACATCAAAAGGAGGCAATCCCTCTCGAAAGAGATTCAAGGAACGAAGAAATGCTTTGTTTATCCTAAAGAAATTAGGATCAGTCGACCCAAGCACGTTGTCGGCTAAGCAAAGCGATTCCTTAAAATGGGCTCAAGGAATTCTTGAAGCTGGAAAAAGGGAACGATCACCGGACGAGCTGCCATCCTCTAAACGGGATCAAAGATCGTTTGCCTCAGTTGCAAAAGACAGCCTTGTGATGGCTATTATTAATAAAGGAGCATTGGACGGTATGATTCCAAGGCAAAAATGGGGGGAAATTGAGAACGCGATGTCTGGTGTCTACTCAGAGGTGCGAAAAAAGTTTCCCGGACCAAGTCCTCGACGGCAAGATGCTGGATGGTATCAAGGACGATATAAGTTAATAGCTTTTGCAGACCAGAGGTCTATGGATTGCTTTAAAGCTGCATTGATGCTAATTGGTGAAGTTTGGGAAGGAGCCGCTTTGGAGTTAGTCGATAAAAAAGACATACCGGCTAAACCTAGAGCACATGCATGGATACCGGCAAACCCTCCTGATCCTGAGTCAATACTAGAGAGACTAAAAGAATGTAACCCAGATCTTCCAACCGCCGATTGGAAGGTTGGTCGTTTGGATGAGGTGGATGGACCAAGACGACATGCGGTGTTTATATTAAACATAGAGTCGCTGCCACATCTAGCCCAGACCCAAGGACGCGTAAGTTATGGCTTTCATGATATCCATATGAAGGTATACAAAAGCGATCAGCCAAAGGATTCCGAAACGGACAAGCCTCCGGTATAGTCAGCAGTGGAAAAATCTCCTAGCGAAGCCGGAGGAGACATAAAACCTGCAGACTATGGCGAAAATCATATGAGGGAAGTTTCTACAGGCTCAAGCCTCACCAAAACTGAACCGCGGATTGTTGCGAGAGTCACCGAGATCTGTGAAGAGGAAGCCCTTGATGACTCAATTGAAGCGGCTGATGTGACGGTGGTTGAAAATTTGGATGGTTCTACGGTTCCTCCAGATAAATCTTCACCATTGTAAGGCCGCTTGTGCTGCCTTAAAAGTTCTCCTGATGAAAGGAGACATAGATATAGTTCTTATTCAAGAACCATACATATATAAGAACAAGATCTGTGAATTAAGCACTCCGGGTTTCAAACTTTTGCATAATACCGGTACCGATATAAATCGAGCATGTATAATTGCTAACAACGAACTAAACTTGTTTCTGCTTCCTTCATTGAGCAATGCAGACACTGTCGTAGCCAGTCTAGAGATATCCACATGCAAATATTGGGTACCTTCGGTCTACATGGGACATGATAGGGAGATGCCACCCTGTGCCGTTAAGACCTTAGTTGAGGAGTCACTAAAAACAAAGACAAAACTCATTATGGGATGCGATGCAAATGCACATCATAGTATTTGGGGAAGTAGTGATACTAATGCAAGGGGAGAGTCGCTAATAGAGTTTATTTTGCGTACTAACCTGGTAGTTTGCAATAAGGGAGATGCACCAACCTTCGTCACCAGGAACAGACAAGAGGTTTTGGACGTAACGTTGACCTCTCCGGAACTGAATGATAAGATATCTGAGTGGCAAGTTTTGAGGGAACATAGCTTCTCAGATCATCGCTACATCAGTTTCAGATTGGCTGTTCGTACTTCAAAGACCATATTTCCGCCAAATGTTAGGAAAGCTGATTGGAATAGGTATAGGGAATCGTTTAATTCGATGATACCGGAAATGCCGGAGACAAATATGAGCACTGTGCAAGATATCGAACACGCAGTGGAGCGGATTACTAAAGCCTTCAACATTTCACTGAAAGCTGCTTGCCCTAGAGGAAAGCCAAGGGGAAAAAATCGGCCGCCATGGTGGACTACGGAGTTACGTAATATGAGGAAATCCTGCAGGAAGCTCTTTAGCAAAGCAAAGTCCACAAGAGCTCCGGAGGATTGGGACACTTACAAGATGAATCTGAGAGAATATAAACGAGAACTGAGAAGGTCTCAACAAAACTCTTGGGATGATTACTGTAGCAGTATTGAGAATACGTCAGAGGCTTCCAGACTACGGAAGGTACTAGCATCCACTAACACCGCTCCAGGTTTCATTAAAACATCGGAGGGAAATTGGACAACGTCCAGTGAGGAGACGTTGGAGGTACTTTTGGACACACACTTCCCTGGAAATCAGACGGTTGAACCATGTTCCGGCGGTGTAACAGAGGCTCAGCGATCATTTCCTATCGAGGAAATTGTGTCGGAATCTAGAATAAAATGGGCTTTAAATAGCTTTGGACCATTCAAATCCCCCGGACCTGATGGAATTACTCCGGCGGAGTTACAGGCAGTGGCTGAAAGAGTTATCCCCTGGTTGACGGTGATATATAAACGATGTGTAAACTTAGCATATATTCCAGAAAAGTGGAGGGAAACAAAAGTCGTCTTCATACCTAAAGCAGGAAAAGCCTCTCACTCGAGTGCGAAGGATTTCCGACCAATCAGCTTATCCTCATTCCTACTTAATACCCTGGAGAGGATGATAGACATGTATCTTAGAACTAGCGTGGATTCAAGTTTGCTCTCGAAACGACAGCATGCATACTCGAAGGGCAGGTCTACTGAGACCGCATTGCATGAACTAGTCAGCTTTATTGAAAGCTCACTATCTGTCAAAGAATACACAATCGTGGCGTTTCTAGACATCGAAGGGCGTTCAATAATGTCCATCCGAGCTCGATATTAAATGGACTGACAACTCTGAATGTTGATCCAGGTATACTTAGGCTGTTAGACGAACTTCTAATAAAGAGACGTATTTCAGCCACACTAGGGCAAACAAACATACAAAGGTATGTGAACAGAGGCACTCCCCAAGGAGGAGTTCTATCACCTCTTCTTTGGAATGTTGCTATAAACAACCTTCTGGTTTCCCTAGAAAAAGAAAGGATAAAAGTGGTGGCATACGCAGATGATGTGGCGCTAGCAGTCAGGGGAAAATTCCCATCCACAATCAGAGATATTATACAGAGAGCTCTCCGGATGACTGAGAAATGGGCGAAAGATAATGGTCTTGGTGTAAATCCAGCAAAGACAGAACTAGTCATGTACTGCAAAGATCGTAAAACTCCCACGGTTAGGCCCATTTCCTTAGGGGGTACTGAAATTCCCTTTGGTGAGTGTGCAAAATACCTTGGCGTTATTTTGGACAGGAAGCTGAATTTTAGGCTTAATATTGAAGAGAGGGCGAGAAAAGCCACGGTAGCTTTGTACTCGTGCAAAAAGGCAATAGGGAAAAAGTGGGGACTAAAACCAAAAATTGTGCATTGGCTATACACTGCAGTAGTTAGACCTATAATGCTATATGGTGTTGTAGTCTGGTGGCCGGCACTTCAGAAACCGACTTGTTTAGATAAAGTTCAGCGTATGGCGAGCTTATGTATCTCAGGCGCATTTAGTAAGACAGGAACAGACTCCCTTAATGTCATGCTACATCTATTGCCTTTAGACATTTTGGCCAAACAGTCAGCTGCAACAACGGCTGTGCGGTTGCGCGAGCTATCGCTGTGGTCGGAAAAAATGTACGGTCATAGTTCGGTCCTCAAAATAATGCCAGATGTGCCTAACGTAGTGGATTATACCCTGGCAAAACCACTTTTCGACAAAAAGTTTGAAACTCTAATTCCCAACAGTGAGGCGTGGTGTACACAGACCCCGGGGAATAAAAGATATATAGATTTCTATACTGATGGCTCCAAATTGAATGGACAAGTGGGGTTCGGAGTATATTCTAAAGATCTGGAAATTCGAATAGCGAAAAGATTACCTAATCACTGTAGTGTTTTTCAGGCTGAAATATTAGCAATAAGAGAGGTGGCGAATTGGCTGAGAAGTAATGTTCCAACAAATATTGGCATTAATATATACTCAGACAGTCAACCTGCAATAAAATCCTTGGACTCTGTGTTCCTCAACTCGAAAACGGCCATCGACTGCCGCAAATCTCTCAATGAGATGGCTGAGCAGTACAATATTCACCTAATATGGGTGCCTGGCCATAGGAACATACCGGGGAACTGCGAAGCGGATGAGTTGGCAAGGCTAGGGACTACCTTACATATTCCAGGGGAACTGGAATTTGTTGGTATGCCCCTAGCTACCTGCAAGCTCATGCTGCGTGAGAAGGCTGTTAGGATGGCAAATGTTCGATGGGAGAATTGCAAGGGTTGTAACGACACCAAGCAAATATGGCCCCATTTCAACTTAAACCGCACACTAGATATGCTAATGTTCTCGAGACGTCAGATATCACTCCTGATATCTGCTATAACGGGTCGCTGCCTGATAGGCGATTTTGCAAAAACTATTGGCGCGAAGTATAATGACTATTGTATGAGCTGTCATGATGCGAAGGAAAAAGAATCAATTAAACACCTCTTGTGTGAGTGTCCTGCATTTTTTGTAAAGCGCAAGCAACTTTTAGGAGCATATAGCTTCAGATTACTGGCGGATCTGGAAAACGTTAACTTAAGCAGTCTGCTAATGTTTTTGGAACAATCTGGTTGGTTCAACAAAGAAAAATAATCAAGAAGGTTCAGCGGTTAAAACTAGAAGTGCCCATATGTAATAGGTACTTTTAGTTAATGTGGTATCACAATGGACTGAATAGTCTAAGTGAGCCTGAATCTTAATCGGGCTGCCACTTTAACCTAACCTAACCTAACCTAAATGGACTGACAACTCTGAATGTTGAATTTTGTTTGAATGAAAAGACAATGGTCACGATTTAAAATGTTATGGTATTCATTAAAAATGTCTTTCTCCTAGTTAAAAGAACAAGGTCACAACCTAAAATGTTTTGATCTTTATGAAAAAACTTTTTTCATCGTCGAAAAAAGGACGCCCCTTGAGAAAAGAAGACACAAAATTAACTTTATTTGTTTGTTTTTATTTATTTATAAACTAATTCATTGTTTATTTGTATTTATAATGCCGTTCAAGCAAACATCATATATTTTTACACCCTCTATTTTATTTCAATTTCAACAATAAGTAATTATTTCATATTTACATCGTGCCCATCAAATGTACAAACGCAGACATCATGTAACTGCAAATAAAAATAAATGATCCATATAGCAAAATGCAGAACAAAAAACAGGTACATTTACATTTCAATTACACTTTCCTTTTTTGTGTTCACATAAAACCACGTGCCACTTCTGAATAAATAAATTAACACAAAACACAGTAAATCCGTATTCTCCGTCCATTCCAAGAAACAATCAACACACGATTGACGCGCAAAACGAAAATCGTGTGTACCTGCTCAATGTTTTTATAAAATTCTTTTCCCTGCAAACAAGTTAAAAAATTAAATGGTCACGAAAAAAATGTAAATGGTCTTTATGGCCATGTAATGGTTCTAGACATGTCTATACTTAACCTATAAAAATACTTTTTTCCCTGTAAAAAAGTAAAAGAAAAAAATTGAATGGTCAGGTACATGATTTTCCCGACCATGTAATGGTCTCAAATTCTATCATTTAAATGATAGAACATGTTTGTGGTATTTGAGAACCATTCAAATGCTTATTGCCACCATACATTTTTTTCCGTTCGAAAACTATTTTTACAAAGACAAAATACATGGTTTTCGCGGCAATTACATGCTCTAGATAAGCATTAAATGGATGCGGCAACCATGTCCAAACATGGTTTTTCTGTGCGTGTACGGAAATACCACTCTATGCTATTTCTTTAATTTGTCAATTATCTTAGTACATTTTTAAATCACGACGCGAAACAAATTTGTATTACAAATTCACACAAATCATTTTAATAAATAATTGTTTTCTTAATTTACATTGCAAATGGCGACATGATATGAAATTAACTACACGCAGAGAAGAAACATGATTGTCACAATCATATTCGAAGAGCAAAATAATATGATAGGAGCTATTTTGTGCGTGTACTCTGCACCCAGAAAAAAGTGACCACTCCTTTAAGTTAAAATGAACTCACTGTAAAGAAAGTTGAACTTCGTATAGCGCCAACAACATTTTTATTTCTTTGAACGAAGTGATTTTCGTAGAAATTAGGTAATGCATTCCATATATTAGTTAACATTTTCCTATATTTATGTACCACTATACTACAGAATAAAAAAATTTAACTGAATTGAATTCATATATGGAATGATTTTATTGAACTTTTTTCATTCATTTGGACAAATCTTACATATTTGTGGTAAACCTTTTACTTAAAAATTAGAACTACTTACCTACGTTTTTAAATACAATTTTATGTATTTATATAAGCAATTTTTTCTTCAATAAAAGACACATTTTATTAATATATTAAATATATTTATTAAGAATTAACAGCATCGACTGGCTTTGAATTATTAGTTTATTATTCCACTATTTCAAATTTTCATGTTAAGTTACAAACTGTAAAACGTAATGCTTTTCTTCTTCTTCTTGTTCCTTTCATTGTTAATAAGATGCTGCGTAACGATTTTGTCCTCCTTTTACAATTTCAATACCTACAAATATAAAAAATCATAAACCAATTTTTTCACAAAATGTTCACTGTATGAATGTTACCTGTTAATTGAAGATTCCAAAATGAAGACGAATGAAAATGTTGTTATTTTGTTGCTATTTTCTTTGTTCATACACCATCAAGAAATTGATAGACTTATTGTTTGTTATTTATGTTCAATAGTTTTGAAAAAACGAAAAATTTTCTCACTAATTTAAAATAACAAATATTTTATTTGTTATTTATTATATTATTTTACTAAATTATTTTTTAACAATCTCTCCGTATACCATAACAACGCGATTGCAACTAAAAAAAAACAACACACGCGCAAACATATCGAGTACATCGATGACAGGTATCGATTACAGGTAGATAAAAGAAATATAGGAAAATTTCCTATATTCTAACAAGTGTGTTTCCTTAAGTTTTGAAAGGATTGAATGCTTCTTAGTATGAATGAACTCAAATATTTTTCTATGCCAAGCGTTATTCGTATGTATGATAAGCTTACTATAATAAAGGAAGTCAGTGTTTTATAAAAAATTTTACTAAATTTGAGGACACTTTGTTTTAGTTCGATTTTTGTTTATTTTTACGAATGCTTGTTATCAGTGAATAAAATTTTCTTGTTGAGTAGTAAATTCTTATACCCAGCGAAGAAAACAGTATTAGTAAAATCCCATGCCTTATTCTAGTTAATGAACTATTCCTAACTGCTTTCAGTTTAGGATTTTTTACTGAAACAAGTAAATTTTATTATTTCACACAAAAATTTAACTTAATGGAAATAAAATGGCTAAACTAAATTGAAACAAGTATATACGGCCGTAAGTTCGGCCAGGCCGAAGCTTATGTACCCTCCATCATGGATTGCGTAGAAACTTCTTCTAAACACTGCCATCCAGAATCGAATTACTTAAGTTGCGGTAACGCTTGCCGATGGCAAGGTATATTAAAACCTCCTAACACCATCTTTTAAATTGTATGTAAGTTCATACGTGCTATATATTAAATCAAACAAGATCGACAAAGTATACATAAAATTTTGACAAAATTTTCTACAGAAATAAAATTTTAACAAAATTTTCTATAGAAATAAAATTTTCACAAAATTTTCTATAGAAATAAAAATTTTGACAAAATTTTCTATAGAAAGAAGTTCAACGAGCAATGGTTTGTAAATACAACGAACAAACACATACCAACAAATGTGCAGTGGCTTCTCTCACTAGGCCCGAAGTATTCGCTCCCTTTGACGAGAGCTCAATTTCCTCTACTGAAAGTCATCGCAGAAGGAGAAGACTTGGTGAGAACTACAGATGACAAAGAAGAGCAAGAAATAGCAAGAACAAAGTTCACAACACTGATAGATGACCATTTACACAAGACAAACGTAAACAAAAGAGATAAATTTATACTAGGTACAGTGGCTCAAACGAAGAAATATTTGAAAGACAACAAGGATGTTTTAATATTAAGTGCGGATAAAGGTGGAAAAACTGTTGCTATGGACAGCAAAGAATACAAATCCAAAATGCATGCGATAATACACGACATGTGTAGTTACAAACGGTTAAAAATTGATCCAACATCGAAATTTCAAACCAAGAATAATAAATTAGTGGAAAAATTATATAAAGAAAACTTAATCAGCATCGAGGAAAAGAATAAATTGACGAGTAAAACTGCTATAGTCCCAAGGATTTACGGCCTTCCGAAGGTACACAAGGAAGGAACACCATTGAGACCAATTTGCTCATCGATCAATGCACCATCGTATAAGATGTGCAGATATATATCTAGTATCTTAAAGAACGTCACCAAAGATTCGAAATACAATGTAAAAGACGCGATTGACTTTAAAACGAAGATTAAGAATGTAAGGCTAACAGATGATGAAATCCTGATATCGTTTGATGTTGTATCACTGTTTCCCAGTATACCGGTAAACCTAGCCATTGCAATGATTGAGAAGAAATGGGACTTAATCAAAAATTATACAAAAATACCTCGTGATATTTTCAAGGAACTAGCACTATTTTGTATCAAAGACAGTAGGTACTTCAAATATGAAGATAAGACATATGAACAATTGAAAGGAATGCCAATGGGATCTCCAGCATCTCCAATAATTGCTGACATCATCATGGAAGAGCTACTAGACGTGTCCTTAAGCAAGATACCGAAACCTCGAATTATAACAAAATATGTGGACGACATATTTGCGATAGTAAAGAAAACCGACGTGGAAAGTACTCTTGACGCATTAAACTCATTCCACAGTCAAATACAATTTACAATGGAGTTAGAGAAGGATAACAAGCTACCATATTTAGACTGTAACATACTGAGAGATGATAATTGTTTGAGGCTGAATTGGTATCAAAAACCAACAGCAACTGGACGACTAATAAATTATAATTCAAAACACAATAAAAGTATAATCCATATGACAGCAATCAATTTTATAGATCGAATCTTAAGGATAAGTGATGCAGAATTCAACAAGGAGAATGAAATAAAGATAAGACAAATATTGACCACAAACGATTTTCCAAATAGAATAATAAGCAGACTAATAAATCGCGTTAAAAATAAAACACTTGACGAAAACATTAAAACTAAGACTATTGAAGAGCCGGACCATAATAAGGATAAGTCATACAAACCCATGACTTACGTTGAAGGATTCTCAGAGCGTTTTTTCAATTCGGACGTATATAACAAGGGCAAGATTCAAATTGCTTCACGCACATCGAGAACAGTAGAGGAATTATTCAGCAACACAAAGTCAAAAATAAAGAATGAGGACATGAGTAACATAGTGTACAAAATTAAATGTAATGTAGACAAGTCCAACATATGCCCAATGGCATATGTTGGCACTACAATGACCAAACTTAAGACAAGACTTTCGTCGAATAAATCAGACCTTAAAGCTGTAGACAAATCAGTTGAGCAAAAAACAGCACTTGCAGCTCACTGTGCAACAACAGGACACAAGCCCAACTTCACAGACGTCGAGATACTTGCTCAAGAGAATAATCATAGACGAAGATACACTCTTGAGATGCTCAATATAATAGATCTCTCTCCTGACAAAAGAATGAATTTCAAAAAAGACACGGAAGAATGCGCCAGAATGTATCGACATATTATAAACAAGCATCGACACAAACGAAGTTTAGTGTACGGTGAATTGCGAAACAAACAGCAGCACAAGAACTCAAGTTAGTTATTTTTCGATAAAATATATTTTCAATAACAATTGTGATTTTTGTGAACATTAAATGTAATTTAATTTTTGTATTTTATGTAGATACAAAATCCCAGAAGATGGTTAGTGGCACTAACCGAAATATTGGAAATAAATATTAAAACAAATCAATAATCGATTGTTTCTATGACCTCAAGCCGAACAAAATTAATAATCAGAAAGAAAATTTTGACAAAAATTTCTACAGAAATAAAATTTTAACAAAATTTTTTATAGAATAAACTTTTGACAAAATTTTCTATAGAAATAAAATCTTGGTAGATTATTTTTGGCTCGAGTGGCCACCATGATTATGAACCGAATAAAATTTGAACAAAATTTTCTATAGAAATAAAATTTTGACAAAATTTTCTATAGAAATAAAATTTTGACAATGATGAAAATTTTATTATGAAATTTTAACAAAATTTTCTCTAGAAATAAAATTTTGACAAAATTTTCTATAGAAATAAAATTTTGGTAGATTATTTTTGGCTCTAGTGGCAACCATGATTATGAACCGATATGGACCAATTTTTGTGTGATTGGACCAATTTTGGTATGGTTGTTAGCGACCATATACTAATACCATGTTCCTAATTTGAACCGGATCGGATGAATTTTGCTCCTCCAAGAGGCTCCGGAGGTCAAATCTGGAGAACGTTTTATATGGGGGCTATATATAATTATGGACCGATATGGACCAATTCTGGCACGGTTGTTAAAGATCATATACTAACACCATGTTCCAAATTACAACCGGATTGGATGAAATTTGCTTCTCTTGGAAACTTCGCAAGCCAAATCTGGGGATCGGTTTATATGGGGGCTATATATAATTATGAACCGATGTTGACCAATTTTTGCATAGTTGTTAGAGACCATATACCAATATCATGTACCAAATTTCAGGCGGATCGGATGAAATTTGCTTCTCTTTGAGGCTCCGCAACCCAAATCTGGGGATCGGTTTATATGGGGGCTATATATAATTATGGACCGATGTGGACCAATTTTTGCATGATTCTTAGAGACCATATACCAACACCATGTACCAAATTTCAGCCGGATCGGATGAAATACGCTTCTCTTAGAGGCTCCACAAGCCAAATCTGGGGATCGGTTTATATGGGGGCTATATATAATTATGGACCGATATGGACCAATTCTGGCACGGTTGTTAAAGATCATATACTAACACCATGTTCCAAATTACAACCGGATTGGATGAAATTTGCTTCTCTTGGAAACTTCGCAAGCCAAATCTGGGGATCGGTTTATATGGGGGCTATATATAATTATGGACCGATGTGGACCAATTTTTGAATGGTTGTTAGAGACCATATACCAATACCATGTACCAAATTTCAGCCGGATCGGATGAAATTTGCTTCTCTTTGAGGCTCCGCAAGCCAAATCTGGGGATCGGTTTATATGGGGGCTATATATAATTATGGACCGATGTGGACCAATTTTTGCATGATTCTTAGAGACCATATACCAACACCATGTACCAAATTTCAGCCGGATCGGATGAAATACGCTTCTCTTAGAGGCTCCACAAGCCAAATCTGGGGATCGGTTTATATGGGGGCTATATATAATTAAGGACCGATATAGACCAATTTTTGCATGGTTGTTAGAGACCATATACCAATACCATGTACCAAATTCCAGCCGGATCGGATGCAATTTGCTTCTCTTTGAGGCTTCGCAAGCCAAATCTGGGGATCGGTTTATATGGGGGCTATATATAATTATGCACCGATGTGGACCAATTTTTGCATCATTCTTAGAGACCATATACCAACACCATGTACCAAATTTCAGCCGGATCGGATGAAATACGCTTCTCTTAGGGGCTCCACAAGCCAAATCTGGGGATCGGTTTATATGGGGGCTATATAGAATTAAGGACCGATATGGACCAATTTTTGCATGGTTGTTAGAGACCATATACCAATACCATGTACCAAATTTCAGCCGGATCGGATGCAATTTGCTTCTCGTTGAGGCTTCGCAAGCCAAATCTGGGGATCGGTTTATATGGGGGCTATATATAATTATGAACCGATGTGGACCAATTTTTGCATAGTTGTTAGAGACCATATACCAACATCATGTACCAAATTTCAGGCGGATCGGATGAAATTTGCTTCTCTTTGAGGCTCCGCAACCCAAATCTGGGGATCGGTTTATATGGGGGCTATATATAAATATGGACCGATGTGGACCAATTTTTGAATGGTTGTTAGAGACCATATACCAACATCATGTACATAATTTCAGCCGGATCGGATGAAATTTTCTTCTCTTTGAGGCTCCGCAAGCCAAATCTGGGGATCGGTTTATATGGGGGCTATATATAATTATGGACCGATGTGAACCAGTTTTTGCACGGTAGTTAGAGACCATATACCAACACCATGTACCAAATTTCAGCCGGATCGGATGAAATTTGCTTCTCTTTTAGGCTTCGCAAGCCAAATCAGGGGATCGGTTTATATGGGGGCTATATATAATTATGGACCGATGTGGACCAATTTTTGCATGGTTGTTAGAGACCATATACCAACACCATATACCAAATTTCAGCCGGATCGGATGAAATATGCTTCTGTTAGAGGCTCCACAAGCCAAATTTGGGGGTCCCTTTATATGGGGGCTATACGTAAAAGTGGACCGATATGGCCCATTTTCAATACCATCCGACCTACATCGATAGCAACTACTTGTGCCAAGTTTCAAGTCGATAGCTTGTTTCGTTCGGAAGTTAGCGTGATATCAACAGACGGACGGACGGACGGACATGCTTAGATCGACTCAGAATTTCACCACGACCCAGAATATATATACTTTGTGGGGTCTTAGAGCAATATTTCGATGTGTTACAAACGGAATGACAAAGTTAATATACCCCCATCCTATGATGGAGGGTATAAAAACATTTTTCTGGGTGTAAATATATGGAAGGATTTAACACGCTATAATTACCGACTACACGCAAAAAAATAATTCTTTCCTCCCAAACGAAATTTTAGACAAACGCTGTAAGGAAGTTTATTTGGAAGAAGACTATATACTTTTTGTGATAAACGATTATTCTTTTTCAGGATGTAAAACCAATTTCATAAAGACTAACTCAATAAACATTCTTTTCTGACTAATTGCATTTTCCCTCACATCTTTCTCACTTCCACGAGGTTTTTGAGTTCTTAGCACCTTTTTCTGTAATACAAACAATGTAGACGAAATTATTCTATTTTATAATTTTTTTTTTTTAATTTTACCTTTCGCCTGGACGGAAGATTCCGAAAAGGTGTTCAACATATTTACTATTTTTACTATGAAACTGTGACTCTAATTAAACACTTAAAGTCAGAAAAGAACAGTGCTTGATATAAACGAAATGGGCTGTGTTGTCGGTTCAAAAATAATTTCTTCCATTGAAAAAATAAAAATTTTGTAACAAAAGAATTTTTTGGGTGATAAATTTTCGAAGAAATTCAAAAACTCTAACAAAAGAAAAACGTTTTCGGTACACGTTTTTTTTTTTCTTTGCGTGTATGCGATTTCGTCATTCATTCATTCTTCGCTTATTTCTTTTCTTCGAAAAACGTTCAAAATTATATGAGTGTGCGCACAATAAATATAAGCTTGTCGCCGAAGGATAAAAATAAGTTAAATACATTTTAACTTTTTCGGCTTCTATAGGCTGATTTGCTTTTGAAATTAAAAACATTTGGTGCTTCCAGGTTTGTATATAGAAATATAAGTTTGTTTATGTTTATGAAACGAGAATTATGCCTTTCTATGTGTGTTGGAAAAACTAAAGTCGCTTTAACGGCCTTTAGTCTCTATGAAATTGTTTTTACATTCTGTAAAAGAATCAACGTTTATCACAAAATGTATATACTTTCCTCCAAACAAACTTTTTCGTTTGCACAGAAAAAAGTGTCTTGTAAATATAACTTTCACATAGTTCAACTTTACTGCAATATAGTTCATTTTTCGTAACCACAACTAAAGCAAAACTTATAAAAATTCAGTAAATGTTTTTTAGTTCACTAACTACGAAATGGGAAGGATTTTTCCTTAAATAAATTTCCAAAGTAGTTAATGCATCGTTGATTCTATTATAAAAATACATGGGCAATATAAAAATCTTATTATGAAATGTGGACAATTTACTAAGAAAAAATTTTGTATGGAAAACAATTTTTGTAGTAAAAATGAACTTAATGACATTACCGATTCGTATGATGGCTACATATAGATTATTTGCCTTTTTATTATATGTTGGAGTGTTTTTCCTCACAATGAACATTTTAGATAAAGTAGTATAAAAAGTAGTTAGTATAATCCTTGACGGGTGTATATCATTTTTTATAGATTCCTCATAAATTTAGTATATATTTAACCTTAACTTATAGATAGAATTCCAACTAATCAATAAACGTGCTACTGGAAAATGAAGTGAGAAGAGAGTAATGAAATTATTGCATCATGTGAGGGAGTTTTGGGAGACATTTTGTGTATATCTCGTATGATTGTTTGTGTTTGTTATTGCGTCATTTATGCCAAAGATTATAGAAGAGGAAGATGGGAGATTGGCTACTGAGCACATCAAACCATTTACCACATTAGTTTAATACTCGAACCAAACGCGTATACGACAAGTATTGACATAGCATTAAAATGCAAATAAAAAGAAATTAAGAGCACGAAATAAATTTCCATAAAGGGGAAAATGTAATTTTTTTTGTTGTTGCCTAAAATTTAACATTGTTTCATTAAGAAAATTACATTTTTCATTTAAAAAAATAAAAACTAAAAACAACTAAAAGATTACAAACAAGTATTAAACTAATCTGGTAAATGCAACATTTGGAATGACGCAAGCCAATCTCACATCTTCCTCAAATCTATAATCTTTGATTTATGCTGTTGTTGGTTGTTTTGATTCTAGAGACAATGGAATGTTCCTTGTGTGTTGTTGGTATCTTTTATGGGAGAGTTGTAGCGGGATCAGAAAGGGATCGTGTGTGTGTGGAGTTGTTTTTCTTTACGGCAGGTATGTATCCTTTATGACTATTTGTGTCTTTGTGTTTTATTGCTGCATTCAGTTCTGTTTATGGATTTATGAAGTGCACACGTGGTTTATATATGAAAATACATTTATTTGGAAACATTTTAGAAACTGAGAAGTGAATGATGTGATGTTACAGAAATCAAAAACGCCTTTTATTGATAAAAAAAAACCAAACAACATATAAGTGAACTGTATATTTCAGTTAATAGTTTAAAATTAGTGCGGATTTTAATTGATTTACATAAAAAATATACAACATGAGTGGTAATAGGATGATCTATATTTATTCTACATCTGGATCACAGGTTGGAGATGCAACCATTTTTTGAATCTATATTTTTTATGTTACAGCAATTCCTACAGGTGAGTACTAAGTTCGAGTTTAGCCGCTAAAATTAAAAATAAATCACTAAGAAAAGTATAAAATTGTACGTCTTCGATACAAGTTTAAATATAACTTGATGGAGAATAGCCCAAACCAATTTTTTTAAAAAGATTATTTTTTTATAATGGATTATTAAAGAAAACTTATCATGAAAATTGCGATTTTAGCCTCAAAACTCGAACTTAATATCCACCTTAAATACTAAATGCTATACTGACAAGTGGAAATTATGTCTAATTTTATAATATCCCAATAAATACAGGATGAGCGTTTTTCAAATGCAACAACTGTTCAGTTTGAGGGTAAATATAATTTTCAACATAAATTCAACATGACTTGAAATAGCTCATCTTCAATACATCTTCAAATTTTGTTGAAGGTGTTGAAGATAATATGAGAAAACTTTGACAAAACACTACCCTAGATTGCAACGAAAAAACCATGTGGTTTTCAATACTTATTTGTGCAACGAAGTTCGTGGTCAATTGCAAGAAATAAAAAAATGGAAAATTTTAGACAAATAACCAAATAGTTTATAAAAATAGGTAAGAGAAAATAAAAAATGAAATAAAACTTTAAGGATGTCACTAAATCTCTCTTTGCAGAAAACTAAAATTATGGATTCTACGTTCTTGAAAACATTAAAAAGCTGACCAATGAAATAGTTTATAATAATTGGTACGTCAATATGAAAAATTAAAGCAACACTTTAAAGAAGTCACTAAATTTAAATCTCTTTGCAGAAAACTAAAATGTTTGGATGCTACATTCTTGCAAACAATAAGAAGCTGACCAATAAAAATGAGTGTTTTATCAACAAGAAAAAGTTTCCAGAAACATTACAAGTGCAACCAATTAAAATTGTTAAAAACAACAAATTGTTGAAATCAACAACTTCTGGATGAAAATGTGTATCACATCGTCAGTTTAATTCATATGCTATTATCAGTTTAACATGGATATTTTGTGAATTCCTTCTGATGGATATCAATTCTAACACGCGGTCCAGTACGTTCCTAATTTCAAATTGCCCGCATGTTAATAAAAGGAAGGAACCAAAAGGAAGGAAATCGAATTATCAATGCAAAAGTGTTTACTAATAATGTTTAAGATATTTAAAGTTTTGTTGTTTGTTTTTTTTTGTTCTTATTTGTTGGTATGTTTAATAAGATTATTATTTACCAATTGGTATTGTAGTGTAGTGTATTATTATATATTTTATTTTGATGAAAATGATTAAATTATACAAAATTCATAGAATTTTGGCTTTGACTTTCAATTTGAAGTGGGGATATCATTCATACAAATTTAGGTTGAAATGTATTTGCAACGATGTTAATTTTGAATTTGACTCGCATCGAAAATTGTTTGACAAATTATTGAGTAGCGATGCATTTCAATTTGAGGATAACACTTGAGATATTATTGCTAATGTGTTGAATTTCACTGTTGAGGGTAATGTCTGTTTTTTGTTGAGAACGCGATTTTCTCAACAATTTCTCAACTTGAATATTACCCTAATCCTTTGAAAAAATGTTTGGAAAATTGTTGAAATGTAGCATTTTTCAAACGTTTGTGTTTATTGGGATATTGTAACGAATTTGATAATTATAGATTTAAGTTTATTTAAATTAGTATCCGGTAATTTAAAATTTCAAATTGTAACGATAAAATTTCGTTATCACTTGTTGGAATCGTCTATTCATTTTCTGGTACTTTCCTAAATTTCTTTTATGTTCTTTTGTTTGCTTATTTTCATATCCAAATTTTAGTTCTTACTCTCTCATAGTATAACAACCCCTTTGCTGTGTTATTTTGCATTCTCATTTCATCTCATTGTCTATTGTCATTGTTATTATTGTTGTAGTAATGCGAGCATATATCTATGTGAGTCTATATGTGTTTGGCAGCCACCAGATGAATAACTTAATGGTCGTAGATTCTTCTAGCGTTGCCAGAATAGTGTAGTGCTGCCAGAATATTCTCGCATTGCCAGACCGTCATATATAAAAGCGCTCGCATGCTGCTAACGAGTCAGTCTTAATTAAAGTGTCAAACGAATAACATCAGTGTGAACGAATTGTAAAGTGAATTGGTGTATTTAAAGTCATAGTAAATAAATTGTAGATTAACGTTATTGAAACGAACAGTGTTTTAATTGACGGGTAATTAAAAACGCCTAAATATAAAAACGTAACAATTGGCGTCGGAAGTGAAATAACGGAAAGAAAATTTACAATGAAGTTTAATGAGCTTCGTGTGGAAGACTTAAAAAGGAATTGAGCAAACTGGAGCTGACGACAACAGGCAATAAGTCCCAGCTTCAGAAGCGTCTACTGAAAGAGTTTGAACAGCGTAATATGGACATTGCGATGCATGAGTTTGATTATAAGGAGGACATTGACGAATCAATACTCGTCAATACCAGCAGTGTAGAAAATCCATCTGTGGCTTCAAGTGTTGTGGATTACACCTCAATGCTCAATGCTTTGAGCAAAATGATGGAAGAGAATTCTAGAAAACTGGAAGCAAATACTCTAAAAATGGAAGAAAATTCAAGAAAGCTGCTGGAAGAAAACGCTCTAAAAATGGAAGATAATTCTAGAAAATTGTTGGAAGAAAACGCCCTAGAAATGGAAGGAAATTCTAGAAAATTGGAAGAAAAATTCGACGAAAATTCAAAAATGATGGACGAAAATTCTAGAATTCTCAATGAAAAACTTCAAGAAATTTCTGAAAGCATGGAGAAACGTGTGGACCATATAGAAGGTCAAATTATAGAATTGGATAAGAAAGTTCTTTCCGTAGATGAGAAAATTGTGGTTCACGATGAGAAACTTCTACACCTGGAGAAAAATGGCTGACCTGGAAATTAAAGGTGGTCCCGTGCGCGTAATCGAGGGTCCAAAAATCAAAACTCCTGTTTTTGATGGCTCATCTTCATTTGATGTTTTAAAATTCCAATTTGAGACGGTGGCATCCAGAAACATGTGGAATGACAACGACAGAGCAATTGAACTTCTGTTGGCATTGAAGGGTAATGCTGCCGATGTAATACAAAGTATCCCAACTTCTTCCAGAAATAACTATAACTAAGTAATAGATGCACTACAGCGCAAATACGATGGAGAATATAAGCAAGACATCTTTAGAATGGAATTAAGAGGTAGAGTCCAGAAATCAAACGAGACTTTACAAGACTTTGCAACAGAAGTTGAGCGGTTGGTGCTATTAACATACCCAGGAGAGAGTCACCCCCTTGTGGATCGCATCAAAATTGAGACCTTTGTGAATGGCATTCGAGACCCAGACATAAAATGTGCAACATATGCGTCACAAAAGGCTACATTCGCAAAAACAGTAACATTTGCACTTGCGCAAGAAACATCGAGATTGCTGGCAGGGCCTCAAATTCACGAAATCTATCATTGAATCGGTGAAAGAGGCAATGAAGCAGGTAATGCAAGAATTGAAACAGGATGCAACTAAATCCCGAATCAAATGCTATAACTGTGATAAGCCGGCACATCTAGCTCGAGAATGCAAAGCACGACGCAAACGGTCAAGATCCACACCACCATATCCATTAAACAATAGCCATAAGAAGGTGACCCCACAGTCAAGTGAGTCACCTTTAAACTAAATCGAGCTAGTTCAGCGGGGCAAGAGCTGGCCCCCACAGACGATGGCCCCACCATCTCCATAGCAATAGTTCAACAGAAAAATAACAATTTAACTATTGTGGGTGTTATTAAGGGCGACAAGCGTACTTTGACGTTGGATACTGGTGCATCAAAGTCTATCATTAGATCTGATTTAGTAAAAGGAAAAGTTACACCACTGATTGGAGTCAAGCTACGCACGGCTACAGGGGAACCCGCAACCGTATATGGAAAGGTAGCCGTAAAATTAACTATTGCTAACAAATCCGTTACTTATGATTTCATTGTGGCCGATATAGTAGACGAAGTTATAATTGGAGCGGATTTCATGATTGCTTTTGGTCTCAATCTGGATATGAAGCGTCGTGTAATGACATGGTGCGATGCCGAAATAATGGTAAACGTGGGACACGACGAGAATACACCTGTCAGGCGTTTGACAACGAGCCAGTCAGAGTCTATACCACCGAATGCCGAAGCAGTTATGTGGGTTTCTATGAATGGAGATTGTGAAGTCGGCCAATTGTGGGTTGTTGAACCAACAGAAAACTTGTCTGAAAATCACGAGCAAATTGTAAAATTTGCTGACATTGGCAAATGTACACCAGCCGAGGCAATAGTCAATTTGGAAGGCAACTCATCAAAGACACAGGGAGCAGTGAGAAAACATCTAGAAGGGTATGTCGAGGACAGTCATCTATAGCCGTCAGAGAGAAATAAAGCCAAGCAATTGTTGTGGAAAATCGCCTCTGCTTTTGCTTCTGAAAAGGGAAATCAAGGAAGAATATCTGTAGAGAAACATGAAATTAAAACCGCAGAAGAAAGGCCCATAAAAGAAGCACCACGAAGTGTTCCCCTGGCAAAAAGAGACGAAATTCAAAAGCTATAAAGGAAATGGCGGAGAGTGGTGTGATCGAGCCATCATCAAGTCCTTGGTGTTCCCCAGTTGTGCTGGGCAAAAAGAAAGATGGAAGTATCCGATTCTGCGTGGACTACAGAAAACTGAATGATGTCACCAAAAAGGACAGTTGTCCGCTTCCACGCATTGATGACACGTTGGACACACTAGCCGGAACAACATGGTTTTCTACACATGATTGAGAAAGACAAAGAAAAAACGGCTTTTGGCGTTAATGGCGGTCTCTGGCAATTCAATGTAATGCCGTTCGGGCTCTGCAACGCTCCGGCTACCTTCGAAAGATTGATGGAGCGGGTACTGAAGGGATTGCACTGGAAATTGTGCTTGATATACTTGGATGACATCATAGTGATGGGCAAAACATTTGAAGAGCACCTTAAGAACTTGAAAGACTTTATCCAGCAACTGTCAGCCGCTGGACTACGCCTTAACGCAAAGAAATGCTCCCTTTTCCAGCGAGAAGTTAAATACCTGGGTCATCATGCGACTGCTGAGGGCATATCCACCGATGAAGACAAAATCCAAGGTGTCAGAGATTGGCCACGACCCCGAAATCTCCACGAATTAAGAAGTTTCCTTGGGTTATGTACATATTACCGACGATTCGTCCCAAACTTCGCCAGCATCGCCGCTAGTCTCTATAAATTGACGCAAAAAGGTCAGTAGTTCCAGTGGAGCGACGAACAGGGGGATTCATTTCAACATTTAAAAGAACTTTTATGTTCAGCTCCTGTTCTAGCGTATCCTATTCCGGGCGAAAAAATTATTTTGGATACAGATGCTATTGGAGGTGTGCTATCGCGACAGACGGCAAGGAGAAGGTCATCGGATATTCCAACCGAACGTTGTCCAAGCCCGAAAAGAACTACTGTGTAACGCGACGAGAGCTGCTAGCCATCATAGAGAGTGTAAAACATTATCATAAATATTTGTATGGACAATGGTTGCTCCAATTCAAGAATCCGGAAGCTCAACTGGCACGTTGGATCGAGAGGCTCCAAAGCTGTGATTTCAGTGTCGAGCATAGAAAAGGTGGAAAACACGGTAACGCTATCGCTTTGTCACGTCGACCTTGCAGTATAGAATGCAAGCACTGCTCGAAAGCTGAACATAAGGAGGATGTTGTTGATATTCGGCTGTTACACATCGAATATGGAGTGGACTGGCCAACAGAACAGCGTAAAGATCACATTTTGAACAAAATTATTTCGGCAAAGGAAGATAACAAGAAGCCCAGCAAGAAAGACATCGCAGCCGAAAGCCCACTTATGAAACCATACTGGGCTCAATAGGATAGTTTAGTTCTAGTCAATGGATTCCTGCAACGTAAATGGGAAGGCGAAGATGGCAAGAGCAGCCGAAATTTGATCATCGGACCGGATTCTAAAATAAGAGACGTTTTGGCGGAGTTCCATAATGGTACCAGTGGAGGTCATCTGGGAATAACCAAAACATCCGAGAAAGTGAAGCAACGATGCCAGAAATTAATTGCTGAGTGGGTAGCCAATTGAGAGAAGTGCATGAAGGCGAAAGGTCCAACAAGGAAAAGTCGAGGTCCTATGCAAGAGTATAGACCAGGAGCCCCGTTTGAAAGAATAGCAATGGACGTGGCAGCCCCTTTCCCAGTAAGTGATTCTGGAAACCGTTATGTCCTAGTGGTCATGGATTACTTCAGCAAATGGCCGGAGGTGTATGCAATTCCAAACCAAGAGGCAAAAACGATTGTGGATGTGGTCAACAAAAACTGGATATGTCGCTACGGTGTGCCGTCCGTTTTGCTATGGTTTTGCTATTTAACCTGCAACGAAAAAAATGATTGTGTCCTAAACTGATTGTATACCGGATTCAGAAGAACGACATCCCTAGATCAAAGATGAAAGTTGTACATCTGGAACGGTTGGCTCCCTACGGAACAGGTTCTGTGCCTGTTCGGGACGAACAGGCTTAAGCGGGAGGCAGTGTTACGAATTTGATAACTATAGATTTAAGTTTATTTAAATTAGTTTCCGTTAATTTAAAATTTCAAATTGTAACGATAAAATTTCGCTATCACTTGTTGGAATCATCTATTCATTTTCTGGTACTTCCCTCAATTTCTTTTATGTTCTTTTGTTTGCTTATTTTCATATGGAAATGTTAGTTCTTACTCTCTCATAGTATAACAACCCCTTTGCTGTGTTATTTTGCATTCTCATTTCATCTCATTGTCTATTGTCGTTGTTATTGTTGTTGTAGTAATGCGAGCATATATCTATGTGAGTGTATATGTGTTTGGCAGCCACCAGATGAATAACTTAATGGTCGTAGATTCTTCTAGCGTTGCCAGAATAGTGTAGTGCTGCCAGAATATTCTCGCTTTGCCAGACCGTCATATATAAAAGCGCTCGCATGCTGCTAACGAGTCAGTCTTAATTAAAGCGTCATACGAATAACATCAGTGTGAACGAATTGTAAAGTGAATTAGTGTAAAGTCATAGTAAATAAATTGTAGATTAACGTTATTGAAGCGAAGAGTGTTTTAATTGACGGGTAATTAAAAACGCCTAAATATAAAAACGTAACAATATTTTATTTCAAATATATTCTGAGAATAATTTCCAAAACGTCCTATTATTCCATGGATATGATTCCAATAATGTACCTACTGGATGGATTTTTCAATGTGGTAAGTATAAACGGTATTTTGTCCGTTTTTAATAAAACCAAAATTTCAATTTATTAAAAATAATTATTTTCACTTGCAGGTAGACAGTTCTTGTAATGTTATTTTTTTAATATTCTTGCTGTTTAATGCTAACTTAGCTGATATCCTTATTGGCTCTAGGAAATACTCTTGAAAACCGTAAGTTAAAAATCAATATGAACGATAAAATTTGATAATATTTTTCTTATATATTGTATAACTTTGCAATTTCAGATGCTTATTAGACAAATCCGCCCAACAAGAGTTAGCCAAAATCGATGAAATTGGACAACAATTCAATGAATATAGCAACTTATGCCACATTTATCTTTCATATGGATAGAATACATGCAAATTTAAATTAATTAGGTTAGTCCTAATAACATAGAATATTACTCTTTTGAAGAAGAAATTACTAACTATCGACAAGTAACTGCATCCAACGTACGAATAAAAATATTTCCTTTATTGTATATCATAAGCCATAGTTTTGTGTAATATAATCATAATTTTTTGAAATAAAATACTGGTGGTTATAGAAAATTGACTTGTTTTGTACGAAAAATTTCTTAGTTGTATACAGGCTTGTTGTACCTTTGATTCCTCAATTTCTCGACTTTTTTGAAAATTATACTGACAAACAGTTTATTTCAAACCAATTTCTTAATACAGATTTCCCAAAAAATTGTTCATTCTTCCGGATAGCAGGAATATTTTGAATGAGTTTAAGTATATTCTTCCCACAGCATAGTAATAATGAACTAAAATACGATGAAATACATGAAGTAATTTATAAGAAAATCATGAACTTATCTAAATGAAAAAAATCTTTGGCGCCAAATCATGGTCATTCTTACTATGGGTTAGTTAATTTTTCATAAAAAATAGTAAATTTTTTTTTTCGGTGGGGGAGGAAAGAATTATTTTTGTGTGTTGTGTTGTTGATCAACGCAGTAGGTTTGCAAAAATGTAAGAAAAAAGTATCAGTTTATTCCAGTTTGAATTTCGTAAAATTTTCACCAATATAGCATTCATAATTTTATGCTCAATAATAGTGCTTTCAGTGCTAGTTTTTTGTTTATTTCTAATATTTTGTAAGAATCTGTTTACTGTTACTGATGGCAAAATACTTTCAAAATTTTTAGGTACATTTCTCCTTCGCAGTTGAAATTGTTATAGTCTCACTTAACTATGGAAGTGATTATATCTCCTACATTGATTGTATTACAGAAATGAAGTGTTGAGAAGTTAATAAACCACGCGGGAGATAAAAAGTCTATAGTCTTCTACCAAACAAACTTCCTTCAGCGAAAACGAACTGGTTAGCGATGGTTGTTTTTCCTAACATTTCGTTTGCGAGGAAAGAATTTGTTTTTTGCGAGTAGGATATATCTTAGTATGAAATGGAGATATTAGCAATATTGAGACATGTTAGTGATCGAGTCACCGTGGTGCCGCCCTCGCATACAAAGGGTCATGGATTCAATCCCTGCTTCGATCGAGCACCAAAAAGTTTTTCAGCGTTGGATTATCCCCTCTCAGTAATGCTGGTGACATTGACTGAGTTTTTCAATGCTTCTCTAAAGTGGTTTTACAAGAATGTGAAATGCCGTTCGGATTTGGCTATAAAAAAAGGAGGTCCCTTGTGGTATCACAATACACTGAATATTCTAAGTGATCCTGAAATATCGGGCTGTCACTATACTTAACCTAACCACGATCGAGAATATGGCGTGGTAATGATCGAAAGTACAATGTGGTTGCATGGATAGTGGGTTTGATCCCAGTTTCGGTCGCATGCTTTACGTTAAAAAATGTTAAAAAATTGATTAAGTAAATGTTAGGGCGAATTTATTATTTTCTAGGTTTATTATTTTTCAAGATTTCCAACGACTTACCGTTCGATACTAGTATATGATTTCCGTTATCATTGACTGATAATTTGTTGTTGATATCACTGTTTGCCGAATTTTGTAGTGGTGCACAATTAATGACATTTTGATGGTCGTTTTCCAGCTCTTCGTTTTCAATTATTGGTTCCTTGACAATATTTTCAACTACACTGAAATCGAGAATCTCCCGGCTTGATTCAGAGGCCGATAAGGCAACTGTTGAAGCCGAAGTATAGGATGCCGTTTCGGAAATATTGTCGTTTTCTAGCTGGTGAAGTTGCAACTGCGGTATCACCTGCAAACTATCGGCTACCGTCTCCGAAGTTCTATTCTGGAGTTTGTTGCTAAATAATTTCTTTACACTTCTTTGAATTACTAAAGCGGCTTTTTCCTCACTCATTGGTAGTTTAACCGCTCCCTCACCTAGTTTCTTCATTTTTTTCTTCCTTTTCAAAAACCTACGAATGTAACGCTGAATTATGTAAATAGATTCGATATACTCTTCGGAATATGAAATAGTACGTTTGTGACTATTAGTAGAGGTACACTCATTTGTTAGAGGAGGTGATGACGCCATACTCGATGCATTAAGTTTCCCCGTCTGTGATGTCGGAATGAGATGTTCATGGTTTTGGTTAGCAAGATAGCCTTCTGCGAAAGTTCTGCCGCATGGGCATTTCACAAAGAGGTTATATACAAGGCGATCCATATTTGTAAAATAGTTTTCGAATGAGCTGAAACTGGTTACGTTAGACTCACTTGACATTTTGGATTTTCGTAAACGGCTAAAGTATTCTATGGCAAATTCACATAAATTTTTAGGTTGCTCTTTTAGAATAGCCTTAATAAGGTCTTTTATTAGCACCGTCAGATCTTTAGGTACGATTGAATAGGCCAACGTAGTGGTAACATGATATTGCTGAGATTTAGGCAAATATACAGAATTATGTTTGTCAGGTGGGTTTTCGAATGAGTTCACGTTGTAATTTTCCTTTTCCGTGAGATATTCAAAATATTTTTCTGCAAACCCGTAAATGTTGTTTGGTTTTTCCCTAAGGATTTCTCTTGTGAAGTCCTTAATTAAATCCCTCAATCCTTCGGGAACTTGCGGCCTTGTGTTCTGCGACATTATTCAAAATCAACTGTTTTCACAGTTTCCCCATTAGCAATCAAATACTGTGTGTTGTCACAAAACTATGGTTACGGAATATATCGACCGAAAGGCGGTCTGTTTCCAGGGGCAACCGGATATGCGCACATACTTCTACGTATAGCACCTTGTCAATGTTTCAAGCACATAGTAACATCTTTAAACGCACCATTAAATGCTAATGGATTTATTTATGACGATAGATATTATCTGTTTCGAAGTACACATAATAAGATAACTTGTTGCTTTCTGCCATAATACTAAAGAAATGCAAAATTAGGATATCGTATAAAGAGGCTCCATTTACTTAAAAGAGTTCTGATATAACCGTATAGCCATGTATCTTTGTGGCTCAAAAAATTATTAAATGTAGAAGATATGAGTAATATCTAGAGCAACTTTGGCTCATTTAATTTAATTTATTTTAAAGGAAAATAACTTTTTGAATTGGTACTTTGGATAATTCCCTTTTCAAATTATAATAAAATGTGCCAAAAATATAAATCGTTAACTTTATTTTTTGTTTATTTATAATTAATTCTAAGCTTTTTAGCCAAATAAAGTAATTACAATGGACTACTCTCTAGATTTTCATACAATATTCGTATACAAATAATACTTAAAAATGTATAATTAAACAAGATATAGTAAAAGATATCCCTGATTTGTAAGTTAAGAGGAATTCTTTATATCAAAGGAAGAATAAAAAGAAAAGCAAAAAATTACAAATATTTTGAAGAGTAGCTAAATATTATGTATAAAAAATATAGTTATGAAAGGTCCCAATGCACCCTCAAAAAAAAAAAAAAAATCGCTTCTTTAACATATGTTCCAAACATATTTTGCAGGAAGCACATATATTATTGGATACTGCCAAAACATTAATATGTTTTTTTATGTGAACATATTATATGTTTGGAAGCATTTTGAGCCCAAAAATATTATTTGCTTGGATGAATTTTTCGCAAAGACGATTGTGCTCATTCCCTAACATACTCGTAATTTTCACTTCCACGAAATATTTTAGTTCTTGGCACCTTTTTCTGCAATACAAATAATATTGAAGAAATTATTCACTTTTATAAATTTTTTAAATTTTACCTTTCGCCTGCACGGAGAATCGAACCGAGGACCATACAGTTTGTAAGCCAACACACTATCCTCTGGGCTACGTAGCTGTTATAGTCACCAGCAGATAATTATCGTTATAAGTTACATTTATATAGCATAGTTTGCAGCGCCCACGAGCCCATGCAAACATAACATTATTTAACAGAAACATACATTTGTTGGCCACGTGGAGCAGTGGTTAGCATGTCTGCCTTGCATGCCAAGGGTCGTGGGTTCAATCCCTGCTCCGACCGAACACTTTTTTTTTAATTTACACATTTATATTTATACTATATTAAATTTTTATAATGAAACTTCGAAATGTGGGTTATTAAAGATTTATAGTCAGTAGCAGTGCTTGATATAAACGAAGTTGACTGATTTTTGATAAAATATTATTTTTTATTGCAAAAATAACAATTTTGTAACAAAAACTGTTTTTGGCACAAAACTTTAAAATTTGGATGGAATTTAAAAACTCTAACAAAAGAAGAACGTGGAGTCGTGTAGAAACATACATAAATAATTTTATAATATAAACATAAATTTATTTAGGCGTCAACAGTTTTTTTACTAGCATTTAACACCATCGCTCTAAAATGCCTTTTATTTTTCTTTAATAATTCATTTTAAAGAAAATAAACTTTTTGAATTGTTTTAGCTGCAAAACTCGAACTTAATGCCCGCTTTTATATTTGGTGTCCGTCCGTCAACTCCTCGTGGACTTGTTTTTATACATTTTACTATGTAATTTTTCACTATTTCCTACTTATTTCATTTTACTGTCCCAACTCTAAAAAGAGTATAGTGCCCTTTCGTTATTTTTATGAAGACCCCTGATTTCTTTTAACAAACCAAGAAAAAAATTGTGCCCATAATGCCAAAATGATAAACAAAACACATGTCCACACATACATAAAATGCTGCGAAAACATACAATGAAAAAACAGTGAACCCACCAGGAAGAAAACTTTCGGTTAATTTTAGAAAATCTTGAATACTTTTAGAAAATTTTAACTAAACAGTATTACAAACGCGGCATCACGCCGATATTATAAAAATGAGTAAATATTTTTCGACAAATTCAAAAAAAAAATTATTAGATATAATTAAGTTTTTTCACTTATTAAAGAAAATTTTGCAGTTTGAAGGAAAAAATTGGAGTTCAAAATTGCAAGAATGTTTTTAATGACATACGAAGTTCATGATGAACGCATTTGTAGTAAAATTTACAAATTTAAAGAAATATTGAACTATTTTGTGGAAGACTCGAATTTAGTTAATCTTTGTGCTTCATTTGTGTATATTTTTTCCTCGGTTTTAGTTAATTTAACTAACATATGCAAACAATTATTAGCGTAAAGGAAACTTTCTCCAAACATAATAATTCCATGAACTACAATAAAGTTAAATTGGCTTTAGTGAAATAGAGAGTTCACTATTGTTTTGAGTGTATGCTGTTTGTTTTTCAAATGTCTATTCTCTTGGTTCCGAATGTCCATTCTCTTTATTCAGATTAAATAATATTTAGAATTAAGCATATCAAATTTTTGGCCTTATCATAAAACAGTTTTCCGAAACAACATACAAGCGGTTTCACAGAAATTGTTCTCTTTTGATTCTTTTGCTGTGTTATGTAGATATCTTTCGTCAACTCTCCCGGTTTCCATCTCTATTTCTTTCTCTATACTTTCTCTGTCGCTTTGAATAAAATATCACAACATATGTATGTTTAGTCGAAATTTGTAAATTTATATATGTTTGCATTCACACATATGATTTTTATGAAACATTCATGCCTCAAACATAATATATTCTAACATATTAACATAGATGTCCCAAACATTTAGTGTTAGTTTAGGAACATTACATGTTTGCACTTAAATGTATTGTGTTTTAAAATTGTGCCCGAAACACATTTTGTTTATATCGGAACATATGATAATGTGTAAACAATCAATATTTAAAGTCGAATAACTATTCAATTATGACTCACAAAAGTATTGAATCAGTCTGTTTCGATAAGTTTTCGCATTCAAATATTATGTAAAAAAGACAAACAAATATTTATGAAAGTTCCAAGTGTAAACATAGAGTATTTATAATGGAGTAACTACTCGAATATGTCTCACAAAAGCATTGAATTAATTTGTTTCTATAAGTTTTCGTATTCAAACAAAATGTTTTTAATGTATCAGAGAGAATATCATCCGCATAGAAAATGACATACATACAAAAAAAAGTGATTAATGAATGTAATGAATAATAAAAAGCAAAGGACCTAGCCTTGGAAACACCCTTTCTCACAGGGAGTACATCAGAAG
Source organism: Haematobia irritans (assembly GCF_050003625.1). NCBI lineage: Eukaryota > Metazoa > Arthropoda > Insecta > Diptera > Muscidae > Haematobia > Haematobia irritans. The sequence goes on along the minus strand of NC_134397.1, from coordinate 99,006,366 downwards.
TCAAACATTTACGAGTAATTGGACATACTGGCGCCTATCCGTCATTATAGATGGAATGAAGCTTCCGTCTATTCTATTAATGCCTTTACAAAGTCGAGAGACAGTAAGACACTAGTTCTCTGGTTCGCAAAACTGCTTCTGATTGAATCGGTCAGACCTACTAACAAAATCGAAGAACTTCTGTGACTCCTAAAACCACATTGGACATCGCTGAGCAAGGTTTACGCTCTAAATAATTAACAGTTGCCTCTTCAAAACATATTCCACCACCTTCGACAATATAGGCAGCAATGATATTGGCCGATACATATCCGAAGATGTGGGTTGAGACCTTTTCCTGATTGGTACAACTTTGACGATTTCCCAACCACTTGAAAAGGATGAATTCATAATAGTATTGACTTCATGAAGAAAGTATCTCGACAAATGAGGAAAAATTATCATAAAAAATTTCAATTTCGGTCACAGCCTGGTGCATTATACTTACTTTGCTCGAAAGCCATAAGAAGATCATCCGAGGAAATGCATTTAAAAGAAACCCCGGTTTCAGCAAAATCAATCGCTCCCCTTCCATTAACATCATCCACCGTAGGATGGTCAGTATGAAAACTATCCTCACTTATTAGTCCATCTCCCCTGCTCACATTGCACATCGCTTTCGAACTCAAAGTTTCGCGAAACATGGAAGCATGGGATTTGCATTTCATCCTTCTCTTGATACCAGGGAGAAAACTTTCCGTTAATTTTAGAAAATTTGTAATATTTGTAGAAAATTTTAACTAAACAGTATTACAAACGTTGGCATCACACCGATGTCGTAAAAATAATGTCGTAATTATTTTTCGACAAATTCAAGAAAATTTATTAGACATAATTAAGTCTTTTCACTTCTTAAAGAAAATTTTGTAGTTTGAAGGAAAAACTTGGAGGTCAAAATGGCAAGAATGTCTTTAGTGACATACGAAGTTCATGATGGACGCATTTTTGGTAAAATTTACCAATTTAAAGAAATTCTGAACTACTTTGTGGAAGACACGAATTTAGTTAATCTATATGCTTCATTTGAGTATATTTTTTTCCTCGGTTTTAGTTAATTTAACTAACGTACATAAAAAATTATTAGAGCAAAGGAAACTTTCTCCAAAAATAATAATTCCATTAACTAAAATAAAGTTAAATTGGCTTTAGTGAAATAGAGAGTTCACTTTTTTTTGAGTGCAGTCTTTTGTAAAGCCCGCACGATTGCGCCAATTCAGCTCATTCCTCTCGCGGTGAAATGCCCTATAGACGGGACTTCTGAGGAGTTAATCCAATCATGCGTACTGCGTGAAGAGGGCCTAGCAAGCCATATGGGAAAGGCCGAGTGGATGCCATTAATTCCATTCATCCGAAGACTCGTTTATGCCCGCCAATTGTATGAGTTGGCGTTGTCGTGGACTGTTGTATCTTTTTAGCAGGTATGCAACAAGGGAATGGAATATTTTGGTATTTTGAGATATATTAGCGTTTGCTTATTAAACCTTTTAACCCTTATACTACGTTGGGTATTAGGTCGTATTTTTGATCACCGAATTTCTTACTTTTGGATTATAATTAAAAGTTCTCACTACTCATCATGAATTGAGCATATGTTACCAATTAATGCACTGAGTGATAGAAATTGTTAATTATATTCGAACAGTAAGATATGCGATGTTGAAAAATACGATATGGGTCACCAAATGACCCAACGTAGTAGCAAGATGCGTAGCAAGATGCGTAGAAAGATGCGTAAAATGTGCTGGAAAACATGATACCGAAATTGTGAAATGCCCAAAAACATTATACCAAAATGTATAAATTGCAGAGGCCAGCACCCCGCAAACTATAGGGGCTGTGAAGTAGCAAAGAAACTACAAAAAATTCGAAACAAATCTAGGACCGCCAAAGAGAATACTGTCACACGTATTAATATGAGAACTCATGGGTCATCGGCTGCAAACAACCAACAGTTGCCAACCCCAACGATCAACATCACAATGGCAAAAACAGCCAATTGAAAAATATTCAACTCAAGGCAATTCTCGCCAAAATACCCAAACATATTCCAATATAGTTGGCAATCATTTGCAGACAACAAATGAATCCATGATTCTCCATGAGATATTCAAAAACTTGGAAAAAATTAACCAACCCTTAGATTTTCAAGCAAAATCAAATGAAAAATTATTTGAGAAGATAATCGCTATAGCTGTAAACTTCAACTCGTATGTACATTAATGACTACTCTACGCATAGCCACATGGAACTGTAATAGTTTGATAAACCGCATTCAAGAAGTAGAATATTTTCTTCAGGATCAGAAAATTGATATATTGCTTATACCTCGTTTATAAATGTACGAAATTACAATATTTACAATGCCTTCCATCCATCTCAAAAACCTCGAGGAGGAGCATCCGTCATCATAAAACAGAGTATCAAACACTATGCAGAACAAATCCTTGAAAATGATGCCTTTCAAATTGGTAGCGTCGTCGTAAATCTACGATACCACAAAGACTTTAATGTAAGCTGCATTTATTCTCGCCAAGATACAACATTAAATGTGATCGTTACATTGATATGTTACAGAAACTTGGTAACCACTTCATTATAGGTGGTGATTTTAATGCCAAGAACACACTGTGGCGCTCAAGACTTACCACTACGAAAGGTAATCAACTATATAGAGCTTGTAGAGCTCAAAACTGCGAAATCAGTTGTTATGGTAACGATTACTGACAGCGTGATTGAAATAGATCCACCGCATTATTTAACGAATAATCGAACAAATTGACACTTTTTCAAATACTCCTTGTCGGAAAAAATAAACTTAAAAACGTCATTAAAAACTGAAGTCAACATTGACGAAAATTTATTCAAGACATACAAACTTCAGCCTGGGATAGTACTCCTATCATTCACCAAAAAATTAATCCACATATAACTTACACGAAAGAAATCAGAGACTTACTATCTAAAAAGAGAAGAGCCAGGAAGAAATGGCAAAAAGAAAGAACAAGAGAAAACAAAACAATTCTAAATAGGATGATAAATGAACTCAAAATGCTAACAAGCGTATCAAAAAATAAAATTATGGCTTCGTATTTGCAAAACTTAACGTCAACCAAGTCGACTAATTATAGCTTATGGAAAGCTACACGACAACTTAACCAATCCACCCCCAGTATACCTCCAATTTAAAGTAAGGATGGCGTTTGGATTAAAAAAGGAGATGAAAAGGTAGAAGTATTTGCAAATCACTTCTAAGATATTTTTAAACCGCCGGAAAGAAAATCGGATAACGAAAACATAAGTAAAATTGAAAAGCAAGACAGTCTAAAGATTAAACCTGTTACACTGAAGGTTAGGTTAAAGTGACGGCCCGATTAAGATTCAGGCTCACTTATACTATTCAGTCCATTGTGATACCACATTAACTAAAAGTACCTATTACATATGGGCACTTCTAGTTTTAACCGCTGAACCTTCTTGATTATTTTTCTTTGTTGAACCAACCAGATTGTTCCAAAAACATTAGCAAACTGCTTAACGTTTTCCAGATCCGCCAGTAATCTGAAGCTATATGCTCCTAAAAGTTGCTTGCGATTTACACAAAATACAGGACACTCACACAAGAGGTGTTTAATTGTTTCCTTTTCCTCCGCACCATGACATCTCATACAATAGTCATTATACTTCGCGCCTATAGTTTTTGCAAAATCGCCTATCAGGCAGCGACCCGTTATGGCAGACATCAGGAGTGATATCTGACGTCTCAAGAACACTAGCATACCTAGTGTGTGGTTTAAGTTTAAATGGGGCCATATTTGCTTGGTGTCGTTACAACCCTTCTCGTATTGAACATTTGCCATCATAACATCCTTCTCACGCAGTATGAAGCTTGGAGGTAGCCAGGGGCATACCAACAGATTCTACTTCCCCTGGAATATGTAAGGTAGTCCCTAGTCTCGCCAACTCATCCGTTTCGCAGTTCCTCGGTTTGTTCCTATGGCCAGACACCCATATTAGGTGAATATTGCGCTGCTCAGCCATCTCATTGAGAGATTTGCGGCAGTCGATGGCCGTTTTCGAGTTAAGGAACACAGAGTCCATGGATTTTATTGCAGGTGTACTGTCTGAGTATATATTAATGGCAACATTTCTTGGAACATTACTTTTCAGCCAATTCGCCACCTCTCTTATTGCTAATATTTCGGCCTGAAAAACACTACAGTGATTAGGTAATCTTTTCGCTATTCGAAATTCCAGATCTTTAGAATATACTCCGAAACCCACTTGTCCATCCAATTTGGAGCCATCAGTGTAGAAATCTATATATCGTTTATTCCCCAAGGCCTGTGTGCACCACGCCTCACTGTTTGGTATTAGAGTTTCAAACTTTTTGTAAAAAGTGGACTCGCCAAAGTATAATCCACTACGTTAGGCACATCTGGCATTATTTTGAGGACCGAAGTGTGACCGTAACTTTTTTCCGACGATTTGATATCGGGAACAATATTCAAGCATCTCCCAATTCTAGCAAAACAAAAGTTACTGCATATAATAAATGCATGCTTTCGTTTAAGATATGTCCCACTGGAATGGAAAGTGTCTGAAATAATTCTAATTCAAAAACCAGCAAACCCTGAATATGAGTTAACATCGTACCGACCTATATCTCTATTACCTGTTATGTCCAAAATTTTTTAAAAGTTATTATTGAAAAGACTCCAAGTTATCATATGTAATCGAAATCTTATCCCAAATCATCAATTTGGGTTCAGAACTGAACATTCAACGATACAGCAAATTGACCGCATTGTTGATGTAGCTGAGAACGCTATCGAAAACAAATATGTCTGCTCCGCAGTATTTCTGGACGTAGGACAAGCATTTGACAAAGTCTAGCATGAGGGACTCTTATGTAAACTATAACATACAATGATATCCCAATAGAGTATTACGAGATTTTAAAATCATATCTAAGTCAGCGACATTTTCGTGTAAAAATTGCAGATAGCTATTCCACGCTACGTTCAATGAGAGCTGGGGTTCCACAAGGTGGTATGGGCCAATATTATATCTACTATATACATGAGAAATTCCATGTTCTGCAGATGCAACGATAGCTACCTTCGCCGACGATACGGCAGTTCTTACCACGGCAGAAACAGAATTAGAGGCAACCGCAAAACTTCAGGCTGTCCTGTCTAGTATCTTAAATTGGATTAACAAATGGAGAATACAGCTAAACGAAAACAAATCCATACACATGGTATTTACAAATAAAGAAATCCACAAGATACCATTATACCTGAATAATACATCAGTTCCGTATGCAAACATCGGTAAATATTTGTATATAACACTAGACGCAAAAATTAAATGGAAAGAACACGTAAAGAAAAAAACCAAGAAATTAAAATGAAATTCAGTCAGATGTACTGGATGTTTGTTGACAACAGAATATCGATTAAAAATAAAATTCTCGTCTACAATCAAATTATTAAACCGATATGGATTTACGGTATACAGCTTTGGGGCTGTGCCGCAAAACAGGATGTGGAAATAAACCAAAAAAACCAAAATAAAATCATACGAACTATAGTCCCTGGTATATTCGAAATAGCGATCTGCATCGAGACTTGGGAATAAAGACAATTATTGAGGAAATAAGCCTAAATGCACGAAAACATGCATTAAAGTTACAGTGTCACGAAAACTCAGATCTTAACAAAATATTCTTCAACCATGCGAGAACCAGAAGACTTAGAAGGGCTATGCCTATGGATGTAGTCAATTAATATAATTTGAACAAACTAGAGTATAGTTAAAGGACTATTTACACCCTCAAAAAAAATCGCTTCTCTAACATATGTTCCAAACATATTTTGCAGGAAGCACATATATTATTGGATACTGCGAAACATTAATATGTTTGTTTTATGTGAGCATATGATATGTTTGGAAGCATTTTGAGTCCAAAAATAGTATATGCTTGGAAGAATTCCTCAAAGAAGATTGTGCTCATTCTCTCACATAATATTCACTTCCACGAAATTTTTGAGTTCTTCGCATCTTTTTCTGTAATACAAATATGCTGTTTTTTTTTTTCAAATGTCTATTCTCTTGGTTCTCTTCTCTCTTTATTCCGAATACTCATTCTAATATTCAAATTAAATAATATTTAGACTTAAGCATATTAAATTGTTGGCCTTATCATGAAACAGTTATCCGAAACAACATACAAGCGGTTTCACAGAAATTGCTCTCATTTCATTCTCGCTGTGTTATGTTGATATCTTTTTATTCAACCCTCCCGGTTTCCATCTCTATTCCTTTCTCTATACTAACTCTCTCTCTGTCGCTCTCTGAATAAAGTATCACAACATATATATGTTTACTCGAAATGTGTAAATTTATATATGTATACATTCACACATATTATTTTTATGAAACATTCATGCCCCAAACATAATATATTGTAACATATTAACATATGTGTCCCAAACATTTTGTGTTAGTTTAGGAACATTACATGTTTGCACTTAAATATATTGTGTTTAAGAATTGTGCCCGAAACACATTTTGTTTATATCGGAACATATGAAAAACATATTTTTCTAACAGTGTATCACGAAACAACTTTACCTGAATAATTGCACTAGTATTTATTGTAAATTAGCATAAAATTACTAAATGAGTTGTTTACTCAGTCGTAATAAAAGTCGAAAAAAATGACCATTACATCACCAAAAACACAGTTTTTAATACCTTGTTTTATTATTTCTTTAATCAAATTTTTTAGAAACCAATTTAATATTTTAATGTAAAAAATAAATCTTTAATTTCAGAATAGCCCCAGAATAATTGGAATAATTTTTATTACTCCTCTGCTTATAATTTAATAGTGAATTGGTAAGATTTCTTTAACTTTCTTTTAACCATTCGTTTTGTTTTGTTATTGTTGGTTCTGTTCTTTAAGCATTGTTGTTGTTTTTTTATTTCAGCTTAAAACCATGCATTGACTAAACTACAAGTGTAGCTTAACCAACAGAGGAAAATAATGTTTGTCAAATTTATTTGGGCAAAGCCCTATAGACTGCAAGATGGTTGGATGGACGCACGTTTCAGAATTACCACATTCCTCATCAGCATCCTCTACTTGCAGCAAAACTATCAACCAATTATCAGAATAAATTCAGGCAGTTCAATAAACCCAAGGTGAACCACACTTGAACCTTCCAAAAAATGTTTATGATAGCCGGCTTATGCCGAAATAAATTCATACAAACATTTCTCATTTCCTTTGCCACCATCAAATCATCGATTTGAGTGCAGTTGGCTGGGTTTTAGTTTTTTATTTTATTATATATTTAATAAGAATTTTTTGGAAACCAATTTAATGTTTTTATTTAATGTAAAAAAAATATTTAATTTCAGAGTAACCCTAAATGAATTTGGACAAATTTTTATATTTCCCTCAGTGTATAATTAAATAGTGAATTGGTAAGTTTTCTTTTAAATTTTTGGCTTTCTTTTAACTAGAATATTTAGTGTTTCTATGGCCTTCACATCAATAACATTTAGTAGGCGAATAAAATAACACACGATTGTCGTTTTCAAGTGATGCTTTATTACTAAATCGACATCTTGTACATATCACTTAATCTAGTGTTTGGCATTCTTAGAGTAGGACAACAATAGACAAGCTTAACTCTAGGCATTGTTAATTTAGATAGAGATAGGCATAATTACAGACTTGTAATAGAATAAATAAATATATAATAAATGCTAATGGAATAAGAACTAATGGAATATAACTGCTACAACTCGGTCATCCTGACAATCGAGAGCCCCTGATCTCTACATTAGAGTTCTTTTAACCACTATACCATGGACGCATATTATTCACAGCCCAAACACCTTCGTACGGTATCCGAGACAGTTGGAATCCCTCCACGTCGTTTAATAAGTATCTATCATTTCCTAGTACCTTAGATACCCAAATAAGGTCCCTTGTATTTTGGTACTAATTTTCTTGCAAGCCCACTATGCGAATCAAAATTTCGCACCATAACATAGTCCCCTACAGAGTATGTGGTCGCTGGTCTTCTCTTTTCATTTACATAACGCTCATTATACTCTTGTACAACTTTTTGCTTTTCAGCAGCCTTATTTCTTATGCACTCGTGTCCATCTCTACCTTCATCTTGTACCTTTCGCATTATCTCGTCACACAATAAATCACTCAATTCGCCTCTCTGTCGCACACCGAACAATAAAACACTCGGATGTTCTCCAATTGTTCTGTGAACGGTGTTGTTCCACTATTCGATTTTCGGTATAAGACTCCGTTTCTCATCTCATAACTGCTATGCTGTGATCTTTCAAGGAAATCTTTAAGTTGTCTTATCTTCGGGTCTCTGTTTTGGCAAACAATTAAATTTTCTTCAAATGTATTGTTTTCTATCGTCATTATGGCGGAACACCGGCTTAGGGCATCAACGTGCTGCATCTTCAAACCCGATCGATGCTCTAGTGTATAATCATAATTTTGTAATTCGAGAGCCCATCTGGCAATTCGTAGGTTTAGTTCCTTTTTATTGAGACACATCGCCAAAGAATTACAATCGGTCACTCTATTAAAACGTTTCCCTTGTAAATAAATTCTAAATCTTTTTAAGGCATATATAATCGCCAGTGTCTCCAATTCAAAGCTATGGTAATTCGCTTCCGCCTCTGTGGTTCTCTTAGAGAAGTAAAAAATTGGGTGCCATTTCCCATCCTCTTTCTTTTGTAAAAGTACGGCCCCAAAACCTATGCTACTCGCGTCGCAATGTAGTTCTGTCTCATGTTTTGGATTATATAACGTTAATATTGGAGATCGAATCAATTTCAAAAACCTCTAATTCCTTCTCTCTAAAACTAAATACTTTGTCCCTTTTTACTAAATCATAAAGGGGTTTCGCAATTATAGAAAAATCCTTTATAAAACGTCTAAAGTACGAACATAACCCTAAAAAACTTTGTAGAGCGTGCACATTCGTGGGCACTGGAAAGTCCTGAATTGCCTTTATTTCCCTATCATCTGTTCCGATACCCCGCCCGTCAATTTTATAACCTAAATATATTACACTCGTTCGTAGAAACTCACATTTGTCGATCCTTAACTCAAGTTTGTTATCCACCAACCTAATAAGAACTTGTTCCAAAATCCGAAAATGTTCCTGTAAATCATCAGTTGCAACCATTACATCGTCCATATAAATTGTCAGTCTACCATCGTTTATCATGTCTGAAAAAACCTTGTTTATGAATCGTTGAAACACTGATGGAGCATTTTTAAGCCCGAAAGGCATTCTTAAAAATTCAAACTGTCCTAAGGGTGTAACGAACGATGTATATTTAATAGATTCCTCTTCAACGAAAACATGGAAATATCCATTTTTTAAATCAAGCTTCGAAAAATACAGTTTCCCCGGCATCCTATCCAAAAGATCGTCAATCAATGGTAGAGGGTAGTTGTCTTTAGCGGTCATTCTGTTCAGAGTGCGATAATCAACACACATACGTAGTTCTCCTGTTTTCTTTTTTACAAGAACAATTGGTGACACATATTCCGAATCACTCGGCCTGATGTATCCATTCTGCAAATATTCGTTCAATATAATCTGTAGTTTGCCTTTTTCATCATACGAAAGTCTTCGTGGAGAATACCCAAACGGTCTCGGATTATCAAGAACTAACTTTATCTCGCTGCGTACATTAGGCTCCTTTGACATATTATTCAATCGTTGTTTTATCGCATAGTCAAATTCATCGCCTACAATCAATTCTTTGCTATCATTATATTCAAATTCTATATTCATAATTGACTCCAAATCTTCGAACCTATTTAATTTTTTCTCATCTGATTTCAATTCTACAAAAATTATTTTCCTATTAGCCTTCTGTAAAAAATCTCTTCCTAAAATACATTCATAACCCATTGAATCATCATGAACTACTATAAATTCAATTTCAATTTTATTATTCTCAAAGAAAAGAAAAATATTACATTTTCCAAAAGTACAGAGTTTCGATTTATTTAATCCATAGTATGAAAACTCTATTTTTTCCAAATCTGCAATTCTAAGTCTTTTCCTCACACATGATTCTTTGATTAGACTTACTGGGCTCCCGCTGTCAATCAGGCATTCTAAGAAAAATGTATCTGTAAAATAACTATTTAAACTAAACTTAAAATATCTTACATATTCATTGTTTGTAGCTGGCAATGGTTTTTTGCGCTCTGGACAAACAGAAACCCGATGTTGTAGACTACCACAGGCATAGCATGCTCCTATTTCACGCTTTGGCTTCATACAATCTGCAGCAAAATGGCCAAGGCAATTACAGTTATAACACCGCTTCACATCACGATCACCTCTTGCATTTTTGAAGGGTTGAAAATCTTTCAGTTGAATTTTCGAAAATGCGTGCAACAGTTGAGCAGTGGTTGCATAACATTGAATTTGTGCGTGTGCTCGAAGGTTTTTGTCAGATATACCATCCAATATATATTCGATTTGTTCAGATTCATCTAAAGTGAAGTCCCTGGCTAGCATCATTTTGTCGTTGAAGTAATCGGCAAAGCTTTCTTTGGCACTCCACTTTCTGTCTTCGAATTTCTTTCGTACTAGAACTTTGCTTTCTTTTGTGCCAAACATTTTTGTGGTTTCTTGTAATATTTCTTTTATGGACTGTAACATATTATCTGGTGTTGCCAGAAGCCAGGTTTGGGCTTTCCCTTTGAATTTAGTCATTAAAATCGCCTTTTGCGTGAGTTCATCAACGGAAAAAAATTTTACGATATTTTCAAATTGAACAATCCACATTCGAGGGCAAGTGGAACCGCCATATTCCGGTAACAAATCTTTTAATACACTTAGGGAGACAGAGTTATGCTTTTCTTTTGTTTCTTTAGCCATATCTATACAGATCGCACCTTCATCGTCACTATTAGATTCATTAGATTTGTTTTTGTCTAATTCATTATCTTCACAGTTTATCATTGTAATTTCTCAGTTTTCTTTATTTGTTTTTTCTAAACAATCATTTTGCGAACAATCTTTGTCTTTTTTTTATTAAAAAATTCTCTCTTTTTTAACCACTCATTTTCTTCTTTCAATAGTTTTCTCTCTCTCTCTATTTGACAATTCAAGTTCTCTTCGTAGTAGCTCTATCTCTTTACGTTCATTTGCACTCAATTCGAATATTTTTGTTGCACTCGTTTGTCCGTTACCATCATAATCATTGCATTGCATTTGTCTTTTCTTTATTTCGATGTTTCTTGCAGTCATCTTTTCATTAGCATTACCATCATTATCATTGCTTTGCATTTGTGCTTTCTTTATTTCAATGTCTCTTTTTTGTTGGTGTACACTCGTTTGTTCAACATTTGATTTTGTTTTATCACTCATTTGCTCGTTAGTTTTGTCTTCACTATTTTCAACCATGGCTTCACGAGTTTCTTCATTGTAGATTTTTTCGCTTGGTCACCGTCGGTAACGGTTTCTTCTGCCATTATGACATCGGTATATGCCTCGTTTGTCTCTCTAGCCACTAGGCATTCTCCTCTTAATGCTGGTGGAACATCATTAAGCCTAATGGCCAAAACAGCTTTTGTTCCATTTGTTGGAAGTTTCAATTTAGTGAGCCATTCTCGTAACTCTGCTGCAGTATAATCATTGGCATCGACAGACTTCGGTTGATCCATTATTTGTATTTTTTTTGCGTCTTCTATATTTTTATTTGTGATAGATTTTTTTAACAAAAAAAAAATAGAAAACCGTTTTAAGCGGAGAAAAATGATTATTTTTTCTCTTTTTGGGTAATCCCACTTCTGAGTTTTAGTAGGCGAATAAAATAACACACGACTGTCGTCTTCAAGTGATGCTTTATTACTAAATCGACATCTTGTACATATCACTTAATCTAGTGTTTGGCATTCTTAGAGTAGGACAACAATAGACAAGCTTAACTCTAGACATTGTTAATTTAGATAGAGATAGGCATAATTACAGACTTGTAATAGAATAAATAAATATATAATAAATGCTAATGGAATAAGAACTAATGGAATATAACTGCTACAAACATAACATAGTTTTTTGAGTTAAAATAGCTTACTTTATTATTTATCTAAAGTTAACAAAGAAAAGTTGAATTCCTTATACCATTTTATAAAATGCTCCCAAATATGGTAGTTAAAAGCTAATATGGTTAATATTTTTTATTACATGGTGTAAATTTTTAAAATTTTGATTACTTCTTCCATTTTTTCAGCAAGATGTTTGAAAAATATATTTACAATAAAGAACTAAGGATAAGTCAAAATGTTCAAGCGGCGAGTTAAAAAAAAACTACTGTCTTGTTCCACTTGGCCATAATTTTTATTCACAAAAACCATTGTATTAAGAACTTTCTTCATAAGTTTTTATAATAAAGTACGTTTGCTTAAAGAAAGTTTACTTTTAATGTATGAAGATTTTTATAATAGTATAGCGGTTTGTTTTTCCTTTAATTATTTAATTTCTCTGTGTTTTGGAAAGATTTATTTAAAAATAGTTTATTCGACGACATTTTAAAAAGAATGTTAACGAAATTTTATTATCGGGTTTCCCCAAAAATAGAAAAGTTAACCAAAAAATACAGGTTGTTTTTAACTTGGTAGGGGTATACATATCTTGTGGTGTAAAATTGAACTAAAATACAATGCCATAGATGAACTAAAATTTAAGAGAATTTTAAACTAGGCAAGTAGAAAAAATCTTAAAGGATAAATCATGGTCAATATTACTACAGTTTAGTTCATTGTGCAATGGAAAAGGGTTCACTGTTTTTTTCAGTATAATTATTCCGACACTTTTGTCTAAAAATTAAGTACACTGCCAAAATATCCTTACAGTCAAATGCTTCGAGTTAAAAATGGGTATTTTTACATAAAAACTAAATTTGTTGGACTAAGGCCAACATGGCTTTAATAATTCTGGAAAAATCTTCGAAATTAATGAAATCGTCTTTATCTTTATTTATTGGCTTTTTGTATATTGACCACAGACCTAACAAAACTTTATTACAAATGGCGACATCATAATTTAAAATGTTTGCTACTTATCATGTGGGTTTGGAGATAATATTTGGCCAAATCGGGTGCCATTTACACAAGTTGGTGCCTTATCTAAATCACAAGCGTTCTGTAGAAATACACTGTTTGTCAGTATAATTTTCAAAAAAGGAAAGAAATTAAGGAATCAAAGGTACAACAAGCCTGTATAAAATTAAGACATTTTCGTACAATACAAGTCAATTTTCTATAATCCCCAATACTTTATTTCAAAAAAATATTATATTACACAAAACTATGGCTTATGGTATACAATAAAGGAAATATTTTTATTCGCACGTTGGATGCAATTACTTGTCGGTAATGTCATGTATGTAAACATAATTAGTTATAAGTATGTATATAAGTTCCGCAATTTCTCAATATCTATAATTTAAACATGTATGATAATGGATCAATAAATCAGTTAGAAACATACAGCAACGCGTGCGTATCAATTATTTTGGATTATATGTAAAAAATATATAAAAAACGATAAAAGGACAATTTCGTTTATTGTTTCTAAATATTTGATTGTGAACTTTTTCTTTGTGAAAAAAATGGAATATAAAAATATCATTGGAACTCTCGAGAGCTATATAGTGGGCGATGATTTTTCCTTATACGTAAATCGTTCGAAACACGTGTTCATATTAAAGAATATTACAGAATGTAAAGCGAAAATATCATTATTAATAAGTCTCGATGGTGCAGAACTGTACGAGATATTACATTCAATAATCGCACCACGAACGGAGAATGAGTTTACATATTTGCAAATAATAAACATATTAAAAAAACATTTCACACCAAAATGTAATGTAAAAATGCAAAAATGTAATGTAATTACTGGAAAAGACAATCGAAAATGTGAAGTCAATGCGCGGAGTAGAGTGTTGTGCTTTTTCGTCAAACAATGATGACCACAGAGGGCGGCCAAGAACAATGATGCAAGGAAGAGGCGCAAGCAAGAAGAAAGAAATAGCGCTTGGAGAGTCCCAAAATAATAATCGTAAATTTGTTGTCTTCATTGTAAAAAGAAAGGTTATTATATGAGAGAATTTAAACAGTATTGCAGAGAGTAGTTCTAAGAGAAATAAAAACAGTTATGTAATAGCAATTTATAAAACCGAATGTGGAGAGAGTGACGAAGATGAAGGCTACTATATAAACAAACTTGGCTCGTATAAGAGTTTAGTTATTAAGCTGTAATGTAGAAAATAAAGAAATAGAATTTGAGTGTGATACAAGGGCTTGTGAAACGATATGTCATAAAGATTTATTCCCCAAAGGTATTCAGGCCGTTATTGGGCCGTATACGGCTGGATGTTCTGTACATAAATTGGAGATCAATTTTGCTAATGCAAACCTTGTTTCAAAAAGTAAAAATTTAGATTGTCTGGAGAAAAAAGACAACAAATCTGTAGTTAAATTCCATATCTACAAAAAGTTTTACGGTTCCGTATGGGTTGAAGAGTAAGGTGGAAGATGAACTGGATCGATTATGTGCCGATGGAGTTTTAGTTCATGTGAAAACCAGTGTAATGAGTTGTGATTTTTGACCACTAGACAAAAATGTTAATTAATTTATTGCAGGCACAATGGAGTGCCACAGCAATTTAAATAAAAAGATTTACTTTTTTGGTTGAAGTGCCGGTTTTAGGCTTTGATACTTGAATGAACCTTTATTTGAAATTTGATGATCTTTTATACTAAAGTAACGTCATTCCTAATTCTATTTTCTTTTTTCTAACATATCCTTAAAAATAAATAACAATCCTTATATCTAAACATATGTTCTATTATTTATTACCAAATAGCTGTTTGAATTACAATGTAACTTAAACTATTGAACAGTTGACTTAAAACTAATATACCGATTATTCATCCAACCGTCGAATGGAACGGACGTGTTTTTTTAATAACGGATAAAATCATCGTAATAAGTACCTACTACGAATTTCAAGTGTGGCGGGATGTTAGGCCACCATGCAGCGAAATTCAAAGACATCCACTGGGTTGCTAACTTCAAGGCCCAGTGGACGGGTATCGACTGGAGTTATACATTTGGGCAATCACCAAGAGTTAGGCCCAATTAGTTGTCGGCTAAACAAAGCGATTGCTTAAAATGGGCTCAAGGAATGGAAAAGTTTCCCGGCCCAGATCCTCGACACCAAGAGGCTGGTTGGTATCACGGACGATTTAAGCTAGTCGCATTTGAGGACCAGAGGTCTATAGAATGTTTTAAAGCTGCTCTGATACTAATTGGTGAAGTTTGGGAAGGAGCTTCTCTAGAGTTAGTCGAGAAGAAAGGCATACCGGCTAGACCTAGAGCACATGCGTGGATATCTGCAAACCCTCCTGACCCTGAATCTATTTTAAATAGACTGAAACAATGCAATCCAGATCTTCCAACAGCTGATGGGAAGGTTGGCCGTTGGGATGAAGTGGATGGACCAAGACGGCATGCAGTGTTTATATTGAACACTCAGTCTTTGCCACATCTAGCAAAGTCTCAGGGCCGTGTATGTTATGGCTTTCATTATATACAAATGAAGGTACACACAAAAAAAAATTTTTCTGATTCAATCACCAAATTAATTGATCCAATTAATTTTTTAATTGAAATGTCTTCAATCACGAAAATGATAGTATCAATCACAGTTTTAACCCTGGACAGTCATCCTTCGTCAAAATGACGACGCGTAATTTCATTTTCGATCTAAAATGCATTTTAGTCGATTGGGAAATGATAAATTTAAGTTATACAAATGCAAATATTTTATGAATTTTTGTTGTATACTAATTAAAAACAAAATGAATAAGAAAATAAATTCAATTTTGGTTCACATTTTTGCTCACAGTGCAAATTATCGCATTTTGAAATAAGCCGTAGTCAAAATGACGAAGGATGACGTTAGTGTACAAAAAATAAGGATGACTGTCCAGGGTTAATTGGACATAGAAAAAATTCTTGATTAAAAAATTAATTGATTTTTTCAGCAAATTTCAATTAATTTTTTAATTGATTCAATTAAAAATTTAATTGATGTTGATTGCTATTTTTAATTACTTTCTGAATTGGCTTAGAGTTTTTATTTGAATTAACAAATGATTGTTTGAAATACATTTTTAATTAAAAATTAAAAAAAAAAATCAGCGCTTTTTTTAACCCTTTCACTACCGATGTCCGCTTTGAAGGATATTCGAAAAAGACACCAAATTCTATTTTTCCACTTAGTTTTGATTTATTTCTCGATGTTATTTTAAAGTAGAGGCTTTAATCTAAATAACCTATAAATATTTTCTATATTGGTGAGGTCCAAAATACATTTTTGTAAACTTCTTTAGAAA
This sequence comes from Haematobia irritans, assembly GCF_050003625.1. NCBI lineage: Eukaryota > Metazoa > Arthropoda > Insecta > Diptera > Muscidae > Haematobia > Haematobia irritans. Next base: position 98,989,838 of record NC_134397.1, on the reverse strand, counting down.
TAAACGAAAAATACGAAAATTTGAGACAATTTTTCTACTGTATGTTTCTAGTAAATGGACATTCATACGAAAACTATAACTGACACTTTTTCGGGTTCTTTTTTGTATTTTTGCTCACACTTTGAAGGAAATTATAGGCCAAATAGCGCTTATTTTCGTAAGGCCACTTGGTCACAATTCAAGAATCAAATTTTCAAAACAAGCTCATATAGCTCTTGAAGTAGGTTTTCAAAATGGCAATTTTTGTTCTACATACTGGTAGTACAAGTAAAAACAGAAGAAAAATTAAAGTTTTTAACATTAGGTTTATTTCGGTAGTGCAAGGGTTAACAGAATTAGTCTTCCGAATTTGATTAAAAAGTTAATTGTATCAATTAATTTTTTAATTAAACATTTAAAAATTTTCAATCATTGACTTAATTAACTTAATGTTTCTATCATGATTAAAAAGTTAATTGTATCAATTAATTTATTAATTGAAAAAATTTTCAACTTCAATTAACTTTTTAATTGGAAATATTTTGGTGATATTTTTTTCTGTGTATATAAAAACGATCAGCTAAAGGATTCGGAAATTGACAAGCCTCTGTCTGAATCAGAAATAAGCGGATCCTCTTGCGAAGTCGAGGGAGATACCAAAGATGCAGACTTGGATAGACACCGTATGCAAGAGGAGGTTTCTACTGCCTCAAAACTCACCAAACTTGAACCTATGGTTATTGCGAGAGTCACCGAGATCTCTGAAGAGGATATTCTTGATGACTCGATTGAAACGGCTGGTGTGACGGTTGTTGAAAATCTCGATGGTCCTACGGATCCTCCAGATAAATCTTCACCATTGTAAGGCTGCATGTGCTGCCTTAAAAGTTCTCCTGATGAAAGGGGACATAGATATAGTTCTTATTCAAAACCCATATGTTTATAGAAATAAAATATGTGAATTAAGTACTCCGGGGTTCAAACTATTGCAGTATACTGGTAATGATGTAAATCGAGCCTGTATAAGTGCTAAAAACGAGCTCAACTTGTTTCTGCTTCCTTCAATGTGCAATACAGACACTGTCGGTGCCAGTTTAGAAATAGCCAACTGCAAATATTGGGTATCTTCGGTCTACATGGGACATGATAGGGAGATGCCTCCATGTGCCGTTAACACTTTAGTTGAGGAGTCATTGAAAACAAAGACAAAACTCATTATGGGATGCGATGCAAATGCACATCATAGTATATGGGGAAGTGGTGACATTAATACAAGAGGAGAGTCACTCCTAGAGTTTATTTTGCGTACTAATTTGGTAGTTTGCAATAAGGGAGATGCGCCAACCTTTGTTACTAAAAACAGGCAAGAGGTTTTGGACGTCACCTTGGCCTCGCAAGAATTGAATGAAATGATATCTGATTGGCAGGTTTTAAGTGAACATAGCTTCTCAGATCATCGCTACATCAGTTTCAAATTTGATGTTCATATCACCAAGACCATAGTTCCGCCAAACGTTAGAAAATCTGACTGGAATAGGTATAGGGAATCGTTCAATATGATGATACCGGAAATACCAGAGACAACTATTACTAAGGTCTCAACATTTCATTGAAAGCTGCATGCCCTAGAGGGAAGCCCAGGGGGAAAAATCAACCACCATGGTGGTCTACGGAGTTAGGTAATATGAGGAAATCGCAGGAAGCTCTTTAACAAAGCAAAGTCCACCAGAGCTCCTGTGGATTGGGACGCTTACAAGAAGAATCTGAGAGGATACAAGCGACAACTGAGAAAGGCTCAGCATAAATCTTGGAATGTTTACTGCAGCAGCATTGAGAATACGTCCGAGGCTTCCAGACTACAGAAGGTGCTAGCATCCACGAACTCCGCTCCAGGTTTTATTAAAACATCGGAGGGCAATTGGACAACGTCCAGTGAGGAGACGCTGGAGGTACTATTGGACAGACATTTTCCCGGAAATCAGACGGTTGAACCATGCACTGGCGGTGCCACAGTGGCTCAGCGGTCGTTTCCTATCGAGGAAATTGTATCGGAATCTAGAATAAAGTGGGCGGTAAATAGCTTTGGATCATTCAAATCCCTCGGACCTGATGGAATTACTCCGGCTGAGTTACAAGCGGTGGCTGACAGAATTATCCCCTGGTTGTCGGCGATATATATAGGATGTATCAACTTAGCATATATTCCAGGAAAGTGGAGGGAATCAAAAATCGTTTTCATACCTAAAGCGGGAAAAGCCTATCACTCGAATGCGAAGGATTTCCGACCAATCAGCTTATCATCGTTCCTACTTAAGACTCTGGAGAGGATGATAGATATTTATCTTAGAACTAGCGTCGATTCAAGTTTGCTGTCGAAACGACAACATGCATACTCGAAGGGCAGGTCTACTGAGACCGCTTTGCATGAACTAGTCAGCTTTATTGAAAGCTCACTATCTGTCAAAGAATACCCAATCGTGGCGTTTCTAGATATCGAAGGGGCGTTCAATAACGTCCATCCGAGCTCGATATTAAATTGACTGACAACTCTGAATGTTGATCCAGGTATACTTAGGTTGTTAGACGAACTCCTAAGGAAGAGACGCATTTCAGCCACACTAGGACAAGCAAACATACAAAGGTATGTGAACATGGGCACTCCTCAAGGAGGAGTTCTATCACCTCTTCTTTGGAATGTTGCTATAAACGACCTTCTGGTTTCCCTAGAAAAAGAAAGGATACAAGTGGTGGCATACGCAGATGATGTGGCGCTAGCAGTCAGGGGAAAATTCCCATCAACAGTTAGAGATATTATACAGAGAGCCCTCCAGATGACTGAGAAATGGGTGAAAGATAATGATCTTGGGGTAAATCCTGCAAAGACAGAACTAGTCATGTACTGCAAGGATCGCAAAACTCCCACGGTTAGGCCCATTTCCTTAGGGGGTACTGAAATTCCCTTTGGTGAGTGTGCAAAATACCTTGGCGTTATTTTGGACAGGAAGCTGAACTTTAAGCTTAATATTGAAGAAAGGGAGAGGAAAGCAACGGTAGCTTTATAATCGTGCAAAAAGGCCATAGGGAAAAAGTGGGGACTAAAACCAAAAATTGTGCATTGGCTATACACGGCAGTGGTTAGATCTATAATGCTATATGGTGTTGTAGTCTGGTGGCCGGCACTTCACCAGCCAACAAGTTTAGACAAAGTTCAGCGTATGGCGTGTTTGTATATCTCAGACGTATTCAGTAAGACAGGAACAAATTCCCTTAATGTCATGCAGCATCCATTGCCTTTAGACATTTTGGCCAAACAGTCAGCTGCAACTACGGCTGTGCGGTTGCGCGAGCTATCGCTGTGGTCGGAAAAAAGTTACGGTCATAGTTCGGTCCTCAAAATAATGCCAGATGTACCTTACGTAGTGGATTACACTTTGACGATACCACTTTTCGACAAAAAGTTTGAGACTCTAATTCCCAATAGTGAGGCGTGGTGTACACGGACCCCAGGGAATAAAAGATATATAGATTTCTACACTAATGGCTCCAAATTGGATGGACAAGTGGGTTTCGGAGTATATTCTAAAGATCTGGAACTTCGAATAGCGAAAAGATTACTTGATCACTGTAGTGTTTTTCAGGCTGAAATATTAGCAATAAGAGAAGTGGTGATTTGGCTAAGAAGTAATGTTCCAAAAAATGTGGGCATTAATATATACTCAGACTGTCAACCTGCAATTAAATCCTTGGACTCTGTGTTCCTCAACTCGAAAACGGCCATCGATTGCCGCAAATCTCTCAATGAGATGGCTGAGCAGTACAATATTCACCTAATATGGGTGCCTGGCCATAGGAACATACAGGGGAACTGCGAAGCGGATGAGTTGGCAAGGCTAGGGACTACCTTACATATTCCAGGGGAACTAGAATTTGTTGGTATGCCCCTAGCTACCTGCAAGCTCATGCTGCGTGAGAAGGCTGTTATGATGGCAAATGTTCGATGGGAGAATTGCAAGGGTTGTAACGACACCAAGCAAATATGGCCCCATTTCAACTTAAACCGCACACTAGATATGCTAATGTTCTCGAGACGTCAGATATCACTCCTGATATCTGCTATAACGTGTCGCTGCCTGATAGGAGATTTTGCAAAAACTATTGGCGCGAAGTATAATGACTATTGTATGAGCTGTCATGATGCGGAGGAAAAAGAATCAATTAAACACCTCTTGTGTGAGTGTCCTGCATTTTGTGTAAAGCGCAAGCAACTTTTAGGAGCATATAGCTTCAGATTACTGGCGGATTTGGAAAACGTTAACTTAAGCAGTCTGCTAATGTTTTTGGAACAATCTGGTTGGTTCAACAAAGAAAAATAATCAAGAAGGTTCAGCGGTTAAAACTAGAAGTGCCCATATGTAATAGGTACTTTTAGTTAATGTGGTATCACAATGGACTGAATAGTCTAAGTGAGCCTGAATCTTAATCGGGCTGCCACTTTAACCTAACCTAAGGATTCTTTAACTTTCTTCTAACCCTCGACAGTCATCCTTATTTTTTGTACATTAACGTCATCCTTCGTCATTTTGACTACGGCTCATTTCAAGACGCTATAATTTTCATCGTGAGCGAAAAAGTGAACCAAACTTGAATTTATTTTCTTATTCAATTTGGTTTTAATTAGTATAAAACAAAAATTCATAAAACGGTCGAATTAGTGTAACTTAAATTTACCATTTCCCAATAGACTAAAATGCATTTTAAATCGAAAATGAAATTACGTGTCGTCATTTTGACGAATGATGACTGTCTAGGGTTAACCAGAATATTTGGGTTTTTATACATATTATTATTTTTCATTAGATTTTTTGGAAACCTATTTAATAATTTTATTTAATGTGAAAAATAAATATTTAATTTTAGAGTAACCCAAATAAATTTGGACAGCTTTTTATATTTCCCCTCAGCGTACAATTTAATAGAGAATTGGTAAGTTTTATATTAAAACTTTGGCTTTCTTTAAACTAGAATATTTATTTTATTATATCCTTCACATCGATAACAACACAGTTTTATGACTTTATATAGAACACTTCATTATTTCTCTAATTGTTTCAGGTACACATTTTATGAGATACGTTTTCCAGAGAAAAGTTGAATTCCTTACACCATTTGATAAAATGCCCCCAAATATGGTAAGTTACAAGCTAAAATGAAGAATTAAAAAATTATATTTCATTACATGTTGTTAATTTTTAACAATTTTCATTATTTCTTCCATTTTTTCCAGCAAGATATGTTAAAAAAATACCTACGATGAATAAAAAAAAGGATAAGCCAAAATGTCCAAACAGCGAGTTCAAATGAACTACTCTCTGTTCCACGTGGTCATAATTTTTATTCACAAAAAGCATTGTATTAAGAACTTTCATCATAAGTTTTTATAATAAAGTACTTTTGCTTAAAGAAAGTTTAATTTTAATGTATGAAAATTTTCATAATAGTAAAACGGTTTGTTGTTCCTTTAATTATTTAATTTCTCTGTACTGTGGAATGATTGATTTAAAAATAGTTTAGTCGTCGATGTTTTAAAGAGACTGTTAACCAATTTTTGTTATCGGGTTTCCCACAAAATAAGCAAGTAAACCAAAATAATACTGACTTTTTAACTTGGTAGGGGTATATAAATCTTATGGTGTTGTAAAAATGAACTAAAATACAATGTTATAGATGAACTAAAATTTAAGAGAATTATAAACTAGACAAGTTGAAAAAAATCTTAAGGGCTAAATCATGGTCAATATTACTACAGTTTAGTTCATTTTGCAATGGAAAAGTGTTCACTGTTTTTTCAGTGATACTCACCTGTAGGAATTGATGTAACATAAAAAACTGGTTGCATCTCTACACTGAAAAAACAGTGAACCCTTTTCCATTGAAAAATTAACTAACCTGTAGTAATATTGACCATGATTTAGCCCTTAAGATTTTTTTCAACTAGTCTAGTTTATAATTCTCTTAAATTTTAGTTAATCTATAACATTGTATTTTAGTTCATTTTTACAACACCATAAGATTTATATACCCCTACCAAGTTAAAAAGTCAGTATTATTTTGGTTTACCTGCTTATTTTTTGGCAAACCCGATAATAAAAATTGGTTAACAGTCTCTTTAAAACATCGACGACTAAACTATTTTTAAATCAATCATTCCACAGTACAGAGAAATTAAATAATTAAAGGAACAACAACCCGTTTTACTACTATGAAAATTTTCATACATTAAAATTCAAATTTCTTTAAGCATAAGTACTTTATTATAAAAAGTTATGATGAAAGTTCTTAATACAATGTTTTTGTGAATAAAAATTATGACCACGTGGAACAAGAAAGTAGTTTATTTTAACTCGCTATTTGGACATCTTGACTTTTCCTTAGTTTTTTATTCATCGTTAGTATATTCACATATCTTGCTGAAAAAAATGGAAGGAATAATGAAAATTGTTAAAAATTAACATGTAATAAAATATAATTTTTAATCTCTTTAAATTAGCTTGTGACTTACCATATTTGGGGGCATTTTATTAAATGGTGTAAGGAATTCAACTTTTCTTAGATATACGTACCTCATAAAGTTTGTACCTGAAACAACTAGAGAAATAATGAATTAAGTAATATATTAACTCATAAAACTGTGTTGTTATCGATGTGAAGGACATAATACAATAAATATTCTTGTCAAAAGAAAGCCAAAGTTTTAATATAAAACTTACCAATTCTCTATTAAATTGTACGCTGAGGTTAAAAAGTTATCGAAATTCATTTGGGGATACTCTGAAATTAAATATTTATTTTTCACATTAAATAGAAAACATTAAATTGGTTTCCAAAAAATCTAATTAAAGAAATAATATGCATAAAAAACTAAATATTCTGGTTAAAAGAATGTTAAAGAAAGCTTACCAATTCATAAAAATGTTTCCAAATTGTTATTCTGAAATTAAATATTTGTTTTTTACAATAAAAATATTTAATTGGTTTCCAAAAATATTTGATGAATGTAATACTAAAATAAGGTATTAAAAACCTGTAATTTTGATAATAAAAAGGTCATAAAAATTTAAATATTTAATAATATTAAATATTAAATGAAAAGAAAACCAATTTTTAAAAGAAAACTTACCACTGCTCTATTAAATTATACGCTGAGGGGGAATATAAAAATATGTTTGAATCCATCTTGGGGTTGCTCTGAAATTAAATATTTTTTTTTTTTTACAACAAAGAAAAACATTAAACTAGTTTCAAAAAATAATAATAATTAGCAAATAATGATATAAATAAAAAATATCCTTTTTAAAAGAAATCACATTTTAAAAAGAATACTTACCAATTTATGATTAAACTATATGCTGAGGTGTAACAAAAATTTTCCAAAAATATTTGATTAATGTAATACTAAAATAAGGTATTACAAACATGTAATTTTGATGATAAAAAAGTCATAAAATTTTAAATATTCTAGTGAAAAAAAGCCAATTTTTAAAAGAAAACTTACCACTTCTCTATTAATTTATACGCTGAGGAAAAATATAAAAATTTGCCCGAATCTATCTGGGGTTGCTCTTAACTTCAATATTTTTTTACAACAAAGAAAAACTTGAAACTGGTTAAAATAATAATAATAATAATTAGCAAATAATAATATACATAAAGAATATTATTTTTTAAAAGAAAACCACATTATCATTAAACTATACGCTGAGGTGCAACAAACAATTTTCCAAATTCATCTAGAGTTACTCTGAAATTGAATATTTATTTTTTACATTGAATAATAAAAATTAAATTAAATAAAACAATTTCAATATATTTTCCATTTCAGCATTTTTTCCTAAATATTGAACATTCTTAATAACTTTTTTCTAAGCTACCGATCATCACTTCGCCATCGTACATCTCATCGCTAAAATATTAATAACTTTTATTTCAAAGTTTTAATAAACAAACACCAATATATGTCTCAAAAAACCAAAATATTCCATACCTTTATATTCCCTTGTTACATACTTGCTAAAAAGGTGCAACAGCCCACGCTAACGCCAACTATACAACTGAAGCATGCCAAACAAAACCAAAACATTTCTACAACAACAAAAACACATGTACCTTCATTGAAAACAACACCTTATCCAGACAAATAAACCATTCGCGCATAATAAACACACACACACACAAACCACTGAAAGAACAAAAATAAAAACAACCCCACGCTCAGATTTACACAACATCCCCATCACTCGCTACCATTTCTCATTATTGCATTGCATGCTCTCACTCTCAAAATATTTCAAGTAACATCATCTTTACATTAAACATATTCCACGTTGACGAGAAAGATCTCTGTACTATGCATTAGTTCATCGCATCTGTCCACAATTTACTCTAAAAACAATACTCTTAAATGCATATCAGTATAAGAACGATGAAACGTTTAACTTAAAATTAGCAAAAACTTCATGAAATGATATCTACCCATTTTTGACGAAAATGTCTATAAATTTAATTACATGTGAACTAAAAATATTTCATTGAGAAATGTTGTACCAACTATTATTAACAATAGGAATTGCCAGTAAGAAATTGCTACCCGCTTTCAAGTTCAATTTTCGTAAAAAAATATTTTCTCATACAAAAAAATCTTATAGTAAATTGCACTTATTATTTAGAAAATACTTTACATTTCACAAGTACTTTTATAGCATGACAAACGAATTTTTAACTACCAGTTAAGAAATTTTTTAAGGAAATTTCCATCGTATTTTGTAGGCCATGAACTAAACGTTTGCTACTTAGAATTTGTAAAATTTCCTTTCGAGTAGTTAATTTTCGTTGAAGATACGAAAAATGAACTAAAATTCTGGAAAATTCTTGTAATAAATTATTGTAAAAATCTTCTTAAATTTACGAGACACTTTTTTTCTGTGTAACCTGTGATCCAGATATAGAATTAATATAGATCATCCTATTACTACTCATGTTGTATATTTTTTATGTAAATCAATTAAAAATCCGCACTAATTTTAAACTATTAACAGAAGTATACAGTTCCTTAATCTGTTATTTGTTTTTATCAATAAAAAGCGTTTTTGATTTCTCTAACATCACATCATTCACTTCTCAGTTTCTAAAATGTTTCAAAATAAATGTATTTTCATTAATAAACACTAGCTAAAAAGATGCAACAGCCCACGCCAACGCCAACTATACAACTGAAGCATGCCAAACAAAACCAAAACATTCCTACAACAACAAAAACACATGTGCCTTCATTGAAAACAAAACCTCATCCAGACAAATAAACCATTCGCGAATAATAAACACACACACAAACCACTGAAAGAACAAAAACAACCCCACGCTCAGATATACACAACATCCCCATCACTCGCTACCATTTCTCATTATTGCATTGCATGCTCTCACTCTCAAAAAAAATTTCAAGTAACATAATTTTTACATTAAACATATTTCACTTTGACGAGATCTCTGGACTATGCATTAGTTCATCGCATCTGTCCACAATTTACTCTAAAAACAATACTCTTAAAAGCATATCAGTATAAGAACGATGAAACGTTTAACTTAAAATTAGCAAAAACTTCATGAAATGATATCTACCCATTTTTGACGAAAATGACTATAAATTTAATGACATGTGAACTAAAAATATTTCATTGTGTAATTTTTTACCAACAATTATTAACTATAGGAATTGTCAGTAAGAAATTGCTATCCACTTTCAAGTTAATTTTTCGTAAAAAAATATTTTCTCATACAAAAAAATCTTATGGTAAATTTCACTTATTATTTAGAAAATACTTTACATTTCACAAGTAGTTTTATAGCATGACAAACGAATTTTTAACTACCAGTTAAGAAATTTTTTAAGGAAATTTCCATCATATTTTGTAGGCCATGAACTAAACGATTGCTACTTAGAATTTATAAAATTTCCTTTCGAGTAGTTAATTTTCGTTGAAGATACGAAAAATGAACTAAAATTCTGGAAAATTCTTGTAATAAATTATTGTAAAAATCTTCTTAAATTTACGAGACACTTTTTTTCTGTGTAACCTGTGATCCAGATATAGAATTAATATAGATCATCCTATTACTACTCATGTTGTATATTTTTTATATAAATCAATTAAAAATCCGCACTAATTTTAAACTATTAACAGAAGTATACAGTTCCTTAATCTATTATTTGTTTTTATCAATAAAAAGCGTTTTTGATTTCTCTAACATCACATCATTCACTTCTCAGTTTCTAAAATGTTTCAAAATAAATGTATTTTCATTAATAAACACCAATACCGCACGTACAATTTTGCAAAATTAAATCCACGTGTGCACTTCATAAATGCGTCAACAGAACTGAATGCAGCGATAAAACTCTGATCTCGCTATTGCAAGAAAACAACTCTCACCACAAAAGATACCAACAACACACAAGGGACATTCCATTGTCTCTTGAATCAAAACAATCAACAACAGCATAAATGACGCAATAACAAACACAAACAATCATAGAAGATATAAGTTAATACCCGACACCTTCTTACTTGCCAAAAATATTTTAAAAGAGAATTGAAAATAAATGAAATTTTATGCTGATGATATGTCTGTTGAATTAAGCGCGTGGAACTTCCGTTCCCATAAAACAGCAATGGTTAGCTGCAACGATTTCCCCGAATAAGATGAGGTGATCATTACGAAACCCAACATCAGTTAGTTGCATTGGATTCCTGGAATTACATCAGGTGATCGATGGCAAGTGCATAGTTTTAAGCACTTATGAAATTGTAGAAATTATTTGAAGTTAGTTCTACTTTTGAGTTTAATCAATAAAGACGGAGTTCGCTCCGAATAAAAAATAAAAAGAAAAGATTGATTCTTTTTTTAAACAAAAATTAAACTTAAAAAGTTAATTGGCGCCCGAGCAGGGACCCGATAAAGCAACGCGAAAGTGAATCAAGTAGTGTTAAAAATAGTCTATATCGAGGTCCCAATTGTCCGCGCGGTTGGAACTCCCGCGAAAAAAGTTGTGAAGAACGGGGCCCCTGAGTACCTATCGAAATAGGAAAAAGGACGGTGTTGAACACCAGCCGCTTCACTGGACAAATATAAAAAATAAGAAAAATGTTAAATTAATAATTAAAAAAGAACAGTTATAATGAAAACAATATTTTGAAAAAATATATTAAAGAAAAAAAATATTATTAATATTAAAACAAAAAAAGAAAAAGGACTAGTGAAGTCACATGAGAAATAAGAAAAATGTTAAATTAATAATTAAAAAAAAGAACAGTTATAATGAAAACAATATTTTAAAAAAATATATTAAAGAAAAGAATAATATTTAAACAAAAAAAAAAAGAAAAAGGAGTAGTGAAGTCACATGAAAAATAAGAAAACTGTTAAATTAATAATTAAAAAAAGAACAGTTATAATGAAACAATATTCTGAAAAAATATATTAAAGAAAAGAATAATATTAATATTAAAACAAGAAAGGACATACCGCTTGGTTGTGTAAAAATAAACACAATAAACTACAAACGGCAGCATTCAACATTCAGCAATCAACATGTTCCAGACATTTATAATATTGTAGGCATAATATATTTTCTATAAGTTATAAATTTTTTTTTTTTTTGTTTGTTGTACATTTAATAAAATTAAATCTGATCTGATACATAAAATTTTGAACTGAAACAAACGCAAAAATGTCCAATCCTAATAATTTAATCCGCCCTGCTGTCCTTTCCAATCCAACCCAAAATCCCACTGTACCAGCACCTCCCGTTCAACCAGTACAGAATCTTACACCTGACATAATTGCCAGCATGGTGCAAAACGTAATAGAGACGTCAATTTCAGGGCCTATTACAGGCAAACTCTCAACAAAATTCAGACTTTGCAAATTTTTCGGACCAAACCATTGACCCTAACTTAAATAACAATATTTCAGACTTTGACAAAATTCCGGATGTAGTTAAATGTTTGCGTGATTTCTCTGGAGATCCAGGAGAATTTAGCTCTTGGAAAAAAAGCGTAGATCGAATTCTTCAGATCTATGAACCCATTAGGGGTTCTCCTAAATATTATGGAATCTTAAATATTATACGTAACAAAATCGTCGGCAATGCGGACATTGCCCTTGAATCATACAACAACCTGTGCCTCAAGTTAGAAAATCAAAATTTCCGTTCTGATTATGCCAATAGAAGCAAAAATATTCCTAACGGAATCTTTAACCACCAAAATAAAGGGCAAAAACCGAAGTTCCATCCACAAAAAAATCAAAACCAGCAACAATTTTACCCTCAATTAGCCCACATACCACATCCTAAAATGCATTCCAATAAGCACGATTATCAAGCAACATTGCAAAATCAAAATGTACAGTACAATGGGAATAACTACCAGCAGAAATATTATCTTCCTCAACGACCAACAGCACCTAAACCACAGCCAAGACCAGAGCCTTCGGTCAAAGGGTATTAATTACATGAACCGACCCAAACAGAATAATTTCTATGGCAAGAGGCCACCACCGGCATCTTCCCGTCTCCCTATGAACAAGGTTCAAAGAAACTTTCATCTAGAGACTCATAATCATCCACCAGATGAAGCATATTATGGAGAACACCCACCGGAAGAAGACGAATGCGACAATTGCTCCGAAAATGGTAATTCGGACTACTCTCAGGATTATTACCAACAGATGTCTAATGAAGCACTTTATTTTGCGAACCAAGAAGAACAACTAACTGACACCAGCGATTTACATTTTTAGGCTAACTGATTCATCGTTACCTTATGTACGATGTAAAATAGAAATGGAAAAATTTTAAATATACTTATAGATACAGGATCAACAAAGAATTACATTCAACCATTTCTCCCAAAAAAAGTTATACCAAATCAGAAAAATTTCTTTACAAGATCAGTTGCCGGTGATATAGAAATCACCAGCCACACATTTCTTAATCTATTCAATATTAGAGACAAAAATTTAAAATTTTACATCCTTCCAAACATAAAATCTTTTCATGGGATTTTAGGCAATGACAGCTTAAAGCAATTAGGAGCAGTTATTCATACCAGAGATAATTACATTTCGCTCGAAAACGGGGCTAAAATAAAAATTCACCAAATGAAGTCAGAAGCAATAAATCTAATTAAAATAAAGGATGACCATATGACAGACAAGCAGCGCAAAATAATTAGAGCACTAACAGAAAAAATACCTAACCTATTCGCAGAGCCCGATATGAAATTAACATATACAACTAGGGTAATAGGTGAAATTCGAACAAAGGACAATACACCAGTATACACTCGATACTATCCTTACCCCATGGCTTTGAAGTCTGAGGTAGAAAAGCAAATTCAAACGATGCTTAATGATGGTATAATAAGACCATCTCGTTCTCCGTACAACTCACCGGTATGGATTGTACCAAAAAAGCCAGATTCAGCTGGTAATAAGCAGTATAGAGTTGTGGCGGATTACAGAAAACTAAATGCGGTGACCATAGCGGATAAATATCCGATCCCGATTATTAGTGAAGTCCTTGCGCAGCTAGGAAATAATCAGTATTTCTCAGTACTTGATCTGAAGAGCGGATTCCATCAGATCCCGTTAAAGGAATCCGATATAGAAAAAAGAGCTTTTTCCATTAACAACGGAAAATACGAATACACAAGACTACCGTTTGGCTTAAAAAATGCCCCTTCAATTTTTGATGATATATTACGCGAATGTATAGGAGTGTGTTGTTTCGTTTATATCGATGATATAATTGTTTTTAGTCGCAACGAGGACGATCATGTTCACGATTTAGTCAAAGTTTTCAAAACACTTGAAAGTGCAAACATGAAAGTCCAATTGGACAAATGTAATTTCTTTAAAAATTCGGTTGAGTTTCTAGGATTCGTTATTTCTTCTGACGGAATAAAAACAAATCCAAAAAGGACAGAAGCTATTGCTAAAATTCCACAACCTAAAACATTAAAAGACTTAAGATCATTTTTAGGTATGACAGGGTATTATCGTTATTTCATTCAAGATTATGCGAAACTCGCTAAGCCCCTGACATCCCTTTTAAGAGGGGCGGAAGGACGCGTGTCCAAAAATAAATCCTCAAAAATTAAAATAAATTTAAATTCAGAAGCCATGTCAGCTTTTAAGAAATTAAAATCAACCCTTGTTTCCGAAGATGTAGTGTTGGCATATCCAAATTATAATAAAGATTTTGAGTTAACTACAGATGCATCAAATTTTGCTCTTGGTGCAGTGCTTTCCCAAGAAAAAAAAAACCGATAGTTTTCATATCTAGAACGTTGAGCAGGACGGAAAAAAACTATGCCGCTAACGAGAAGGAAATGTTAGCTATTATATGGGCATTAGATTCTCTGAGAAATTATCTATATGGTACTGCCAAAATAAAAATAGTTACCGACCATCAACCACTTACTTACGCGTTAAGTAATAAAAATAACAACACTAAAATGAAACGTTGGAAAACAATTTTAGAAGAGTATAACTACGAGCTTCATTACAAACAAGGAAAAACTAATGTGGTAGCCGATGCGTTGTCAAGAATTCCACCAGAGATAAATACGCTAACATCAAGTGAGCACAGCGATGAAAGCTCATCTCATTGTCTGATTTATTCGGTAGATGCACCGATTAACGCATTCAAAAATCAAATTTTTCTCAATCAAGGTCCAAATCAGTCATATGAATTTAAAATAGTTTTTCCAACATACCACAAACATATAGTAACAGAAGAATCGTATGATTCAGACAAATTGGTCAATATTTTAAAACGTTCCCTAAACCCATCCGTTGTTAACTGCATTAAAACTGATGAACGCACTATGGGGAAAATTCAAGAGATATATCCCTTACATTTTAGAAGCTACAAAGTAAGGTTTACTCAAATTCAAGTTGAAGACGTGACTAGCGAAGAAGAACAGGATAATATAATTTTGAGTACACATAATCGAGCTCACAGAAATGCTCGTGAAAATAAAATTCAGATAATCAGAAAATACTACTTTCCATCTATGAACAAAAAAGTGACTAAAGCAGTAAAGAATTGTGTGGTCTGCAAGGAAAACAAGTATGATCGTCATCCTGCTAAGCCGGAAATCCAACCAACCACCTTGATATTTTTATTACAGATAAACACTCTGTTCTGACAGCTATAGATAAGTTTTCCAAATTTGCTATAGCGAAGGTAATAAAATCAAGAGCTGCTGAAGATATTAAACAACCTTTGAGAGACATTCTCTTCTTTCTTATTCCCGAAACAATAGTTTTTGATAATGAAAAATCTTTTAGTTCAGTTTCCATTAATCATATGATAGAGAATGAATTCGGCATTCAAGTTTATCGTACCCCACCCTATACAAGTTGTTCTAACGGACAAGTGGAACGTTTCCACTCGACACTTCAAGAGATCATGAGATGTCTCAAAACTGAGAAAGCCCACCGTACTTTTGAGGAATTATTAGAAAGATCAGTCAAGAAATATAATTTGTCAGTTCATTCGACAACAAATAGGAAACCTGTTGAAGTTTTATTTGGCCGAAATGTCAGTAGCGATCCAGAGATGCTTGAAAATTCCCGAAAAGAGACAATACGTAAATTACAAGAAAAGCAAGTATCCGATCTCAGTTACCATAATAAGGAAAAGGAGCCGATGAAAACTTACTCAGAGGGTGATGTTATTTATGTCAGAATTGATAAGCGACGCGGAAACAAACTTACCCCGAAGTATAAAAGGGAAATAGTAGCTAGTAACCAAAACTCCACTGTTAAAACATTATCCGGAAGGACTGTTCATAAAAGCCTTATCAAAACTTAAATTTTGTATATCTTTTTTCTCTTTCAGATCAATTATAATATTTTGTAAACCAGAATTTCAAATTATTGACTACACATCTGCTCATGTTATAATAGTTAATGATGGACAAAGTAAAGTCCAAGACGGAATCTTCAGAATAATTCATCCAACAGACATAAAGAAATATGACTCTTTTGTGACAGAGACAAAAGTATTCGTTGAACGACATATCCCTAAAACCAATTCCTTTTTTCCTATCCCAAATGAAGAAATAATGCAAGCTCAGGATTTAATTCAAAGTATTGTTCCTCAGTATAATAATGATAAATACAATATAAATAATAACTATGAAAATGGGGATATTAATAATTAAAAAAATAGTTATAAGAGAAATAAAAGATCATTCAACATAATTGGTACTGCATGGAAGTATATCGCTGGAACTCCAGATCACGATGACTTCGAAATGCTAGAATATAATATAAATGAAATAAATCAAAATAACAATAAGCAAGTCGTTATTAACCAAGTTCTAAATGATAGACTAAATAATGTAACGAAAATAGTTAATGAAATTTCCAATGCGATAGGCAAAAACAATTATTTAAATACCGAAATAGTTTTAACTTTACAAAGTCGCATAAGACTCATAAAAGAGCAGTTAATTAATATACATTATGCGATTCAATGGGCAAAGAGCGGAGTAATAAACTCCATAATTTTGGATAAATTAGAAGTCAAATTAAGTAAAGAAAAGATGCCCTTTGCAACTAATGAAGAGGCAATGGAATATGCCACAGTAAATGTTTTATATCGAAATTCAATCATATTATATTGATAACATATAATATTCCATTGACTAATGAAAAAGTATATCAAAATTTGCTATTGTACCCCGTAAAGAAAAACAAAAAAATTGTAAAGTTGTCTTTCAATAATATAATAAAGAATTTAAATGAAATTTATGGACTAAAAAGTAATTGCTCAAAATATAATAATATTAAAATTTGTAATAACAACCAACTACTAGATTTAAGAAATAATACATCTATAAATAATATTATAAAAAGCTTATCGTCGTACTGCACTTACACCAACAGTCATCATATCCCGTTAATCGAAAATATTTTCCCTGGAGTAATCCTGCTTAACGACTACAATGATACCATATACATCGATGAAGTTGCACATCATTTATCGGGCACGTTTTTGATAAAATTTTCAAATTCTACAATAGCGGCACAGAACAAAATTTACCGCAACCTGGAAGCCCCACAAATAAAAACCATCCCTGCTGTATTGCAACCCACGCCATTAGAGAAGAACTTAGAAAATATTCTGACTATTGCGAGCCTGAGAGAATCATATCTTAATAACACCCACAGTATCAGAATATTAAGAATGGGAACAATTGTGAACGGAGTATCAATCATGGCCTATTTAATAATACTTGCACTCTTGGGTTCCTGGATTCTTCACCTCTATAGAATCTCGCGAAGAAGAAGCATAGAATATTTAAATACACAGAATTCATATTTACCGCCAGAGCCAGGAGCAATATTAACATATATCCAACCACCAAATAACATCTCATCAGCAGTTCGAATAAACAACATCCCATATTTCTGAAGTAAAAAAAAAACAATTGGGGACAATTGCAATTAAGAGGGGAGGAGTTAATACCCGACACCTTCTTACTTGCCAAAAATATTTTAAAAGAGAATTGAAAATAAATGAAATTTTATGCTGATGATATGTCTGTTGAATTAAGCGCGTGGAACTTCCGTTCCCATAAAACAGCAAAAGTTAGCAGCAACGATTTCCCCGAATAAGATGAGGTGATCATTACGAAACCCAACATCAGTTAGTTGCATTGGATTCCTGGAATTACATCAGGTGATCGTTGGCAAGTGCATAGTTTTAAGCACTTATGAAATTGTAGAAATTATTTGAAGTTAGTTCTACTTCCGTTCCCATAAAACAGCAATGGTTAGCTGCAACGATTTCCCCGAATAAGATGAGGTGATCATTACGAAACCCAACATAAGTTAGTTGCATTGGATTCCTGGAATTACATCAGGTGATCGTTGGCAAGTGCATAGTTTTAAGCACTTATGAAATTGTAGAAATTATTTGAAGTTAGTTCTACTTTTGAGTTTAATCAATAAAGACGGAGTTCGCTCCGAATAAAAAATAAAAAGAAAAGATTGATTCTTTTTTTAAACAAAAATTAAACTTAAAAAGTTAATTTATACACAAAATGTCTCTCAAAACTCCGTCACTTGATGCAATGATTTCATTACTCTCTTCTCACTTCATTTTCCAGTAGCACGTTTATTGATTAGTTGAAATTCTATCTATAAGTTAAGGTAAAATATGTACCAAATTTATGAGGAATCTATAAAAAAAAAAACATAAGCCGTCAAGGATTATATTAACTACTTTTTATTCTACTTTATCTAAAATTTTCAATGTGAGGAAAAACACTCCAACATAAAATAAAAAGGGAAATAATCTGTAGGTAGCCATCATACGAATCGGTAATGTCGTTAAGTTAATTTTTACTACAAAATTTTTTTTCCGTATAACATTTTATCTTAGTAAATTGTCCACATTTCGTAGTTAGATTTTTATATTGCCAATGTATTTTTATAATATAATCAATGATGCATTAACTACTGTGTTGGAAATTTATTTAAGGAAAAATCCTTTCCATTTCGTAGTTAGTGAACTAAAAAACATTTACTGAATTTTTATAAGTTTTTGTTTAGCTAAGTTAATTTTCGTTGTGGTTACGAAAAATGAACTATATTGCAGTAAATTTGTTGAACTATGTGAAAGTTAAAATGGTCCTTAAATTTACAAGACACTTTTTGTTCTGTGTGGGTAATTGTCTATTGATGACAATAACGGCTACATAGCTCAGTGGATAGTGTGTTGGCTTACAAATTGCATGGTCCGCGGTTCGATTCTCCGTCCAGGCGAAAGGTAAAAAAAATTTTAAATTTATAAAATCGTATAATTTCTTCTACATTGTTTGTATTACAGAAAAAGGTGCTAATAACTAAAAAACTTCGTGGAAGTGAGAAAGATGTGGGGGAAAATGTAATTAGCTAGAAAATATTTGAGGTAGTCTTTATGAAATGGTTTTTACATCCTGGAAAAGAATAAACGTTTATCACAAAAAGTATATACTTGTTTTACACTTGAATGTTTTGCATACGTAAGTGTATAATGTAATTCCTTTTTTTCCTGTTCTCCTGATATTTGTTAATATACAATTGTTAAAATCTTTAATTATTTATAAATTTTGTAAACTAAAACCAATAGTTGTTATTAGCATAAACCACTAAAATTATTTGCAATTTGAAAAACAATTTTTGAGAAAGAATTTTACATGTCATGATTAAAAATTATCAAACCACATTTATTGTAGATCGACATCTGATGAAGCAATTCAATGTAATTGCGAAATATTGAAAAATAAAGAAACCAATACATACAAACAACGATCTCAAACTTGATTAATTATTTTCTATTAATGGGCCTACTGGAAGACTTACGTTTCATCCTAATAAAATCATAAAAAGACCTCGGGTTACAATGAATGTCATTCATAACCTTATCAATGTAACGAATATAACACGCCCTTGATTCCATATTATAAATGGACCTAGTGACAGAGTACAGAGCATAATCAAAATCGACTTCCGTCCTCTTATAACGTCTAAAACATCTATTCCTCTCATTCCTGAGTCTCGTCAACTCAGGAGAATGCCATGGATGATTCCTAGGAAAATCCACCCTTCGCCTAGGAATAGTCTGAGACACAAAGCCATCCAAAACACTGTAGAAATTATCAACAGCCACATCGAGATCAGACAACCGATCACACCTACAAACAGAGCTCCGTCAACACCTGAAATAAGCGAATTCAACACATCGAGATTCGTCTTCTTAAAATATAGTGAAATACGTCATCCCGAGAAAGAAACAGAATCACATCTGGAAAAATCAAAATTATAAAGATCGGCTACAAAAACCAAATCAAGAATCTTCCCAAGGAAATTCAAAACTCCATTGATCTGACCCAAACCAGCATCAAGAAAAAGATTCAAACAAGTCGTCTCCCATTCCGATCCACCAGAAGTAGTCAGTGGAGTCAACGCCTCCCTATCAGGCAAGCTGAGCCAAGATACCATAGATACCGATCCTGTCCGAATCACTCATTCCAGACATAATACTACTTATTGCCACAATATGACGCTCATAGATATAATATTCCGAAGCCGGAGAAATAAATGAGCATGTGACGAATAACCTTAATCCCAGAACATCTACCCTTACCGTAAGAAATTCAATATCATCAGCATCATCCAGAACAATTCGCTCAGAGGGGAAGGTGCCAAGGACACCAATCAGTACTCCACCACCAATCCTACGCATACGATCCTTCCTGAACACCAAGTAACGACCA
This sequence comes from Haematobia irritans, assembly GCF_050003625.1. NCBI lineage: Eukaryota > Metazoa > Arthropoda > Insecta > Diptera > Muscidae > Haematobia > Haematobia irritans. The sequence continues at coordinate 98,969,463 of NC_134397.1, read as the reverse complement.
CAAAGAATTTCAGAATCATATACCGATGGTCTGAGCCAAGTCTCAGTCATAACCAAAACCGCAAACTCAAAATCAAAACTATCAATATACAGGCTCGATAATTTCGGAATTATCCCATTCTGATAAACAATAGAAAAAGAGCCACTCAGTTTTCTGGAGATGGAGGAGTCCTGCTAGGTAATATAGCTAATTTATCCGACCGATCACCAAACTCCTTAAAGAATGCCCTAGGAGGCCAAAAATCACGATTACACAGCGTATCGAAGAGATCAGCATCAACAATAATCTTAAATGAAGACCTATTCTCAGAGAACTAAGACTTCAACCTAATAGCTCTAAAACCCGATATATCATCGACCCTAGACCTAATATAAAAAGCAATATCCTCAGCCGTCGTCTCCGGGGAAAACCGAGAAACAAAAACTACCCTCTTTGAAGCAGCCATAATGAGTTTCCTCCAGCTTTTCAACCCCACGACCCCGCGAAGAAGACGATATCGAGTCAGTCACCAAAGGAATACCTGGAACAGGATGACAAGCAATAGGAGCAGTCTCAGCCGTTCGGGGCAGTGATGATACGGCACCACCTTCCGACGGACCGGAAACACTAGGCATCGCATCCTTCGTACCCCTTACACCTGCGGACACCCCCCCAACCGTTGATGATCCCACACCAGATTTCGGCTGCCCCAGTCCCAACAACCTTAGTACGACCCTCCTTCGGCGAAGACTTCTTGGAAGACCTCTTCTGTTTCGTCCCCGATACAGTAGAGGCAACAAATGGCGAAAGATCCGGAAACCTATCAAACAACGTCGAAAATTTAACAAAGTTCGAATACAAATCATAGATGCCCTAAAAAAGTTATAGAACTCCACACTAATCTTCCTACATCTCACACAACACCATCTAAGACCGCTGTTACTAACGTACAACTCATCTATCACCCTTCCAGCAAGTCCAGCACATTTCGAATGCCAGTGCCCATTACAAAGCCAGCATACAATAGCAATCTCATCATCAGAAGCAATTTTACAATTATAAAAAAAAACCATAACAAAAATCAAATGAAAATATCCCACTGCCTCAATATACTAAGATGTCACAAAACTAAAAAACACCAAAAACACAATTCAACAATACAAGTATTGACAACACCGTTTGACCACAAATCAACAGTACAAGTATTGACAACACCGCTTGATAAGAATGTACACAGATAAAATAAGTTTGAGAACCAATTACTTTTGTTGGAAAACCAATAACAAAATTTGTTAATTTTCCTGCAACAAACTAATTTATTAATAACCATTATTACAAAAAAGTTGTTAGCATTTGTTGACGAAAATATTTGCATTTCGTCAACCCATATAACACTCAAAACCATCGATCAAAATACCGTCGGCAATTTCATCCAATTAACCAAAACTTCATTAATGCACATGCAAAACTTCATTATCATCATCGGCATTAATGATCATCGATCACTTCATTAGCAGAGATCAATGCATAGTTTCTTTCGTTTGTAACGTTTGCTATGCTTGCCCCCCACTTCATCGTTGCCATCACCACAGTATCAAACCCTAAGCAATATCATCGCATATCGAACCCATTACTTAAGCAATGAATGCATCGGTTCATGTTGTGGATTGCAGAAAAGCAGAAAGCAGCTGTGTGCAGAAATATATTATCAAACATATATATTTACAATTTACATTGGCACGTTTGTATATGCAACTGCATTGATGTTGCAACATTGTCATCGAACATTGTTTACTTTATAGTCGAACTTCGACATCTTTGATACATCTCTGCAAAATGAATATACAAACGTATGCAATGATATACTTTAAGTTTTACATTTATATTTATGTTCAATATATTTTTATGAGGTTTCAAGTATTGAATAGAAAATAAATTCTGTCTCTCTATTTTTGGCAGTCAAACAGTAAACATCTAACGGCCATTTTCATGTATCTCCGTTAGACTTTAACTCCCAGTTAACAGAAAGTAAAATCGAAATATCTTTTCTCCTGTTAACTTTAACAGAAAAATTTTTAGCAGTTAAGTTCCTAACTGGCATATGGAATATATAGACATGATGACAGACATGTCCATAGTACGATTTAAAAGTTCGTTAGCTAACGTAGCACTAACGGAGCTTCCTGAAAATGGGGGTAAGTATCATTACTTTTCTTATATTATTAGCAATTTTTCTTCCAGCAAATAAATAGAACTTGTTCAACCCTTTTATTAAGAATTTTTTTCTTTTCAACTTTCAACATTTCTGAGATAAAAGGGAATTTTTCTCAACATTTTATTGCTGCCGAAACCCGGGAATTTCATCGTATTCTATTTCAAATTAAATAATTAAAAATTCTTTGTTTAATTATACGCGAGTGAAAGGAGAATTTTCTTAGGCATTTGGTGAACAAAACTTTCTTCAAGTAGGAAAACCAATAGTTTCGCACATATGCTTTAATTGAATTAAAATTTATTTTTTTTTTGGTTGTAAACGAAAACTAATTGGTACTATCTTTTCTGCGCGCTTGGTAAATTAAATTTATCGTTTTTTATAAATCGGTATATTTATCAAATATAAATCGTGATTCGTATGTTTTTCTGTGGTATTTTCTGAAATTGTTCATAAATTCTGGATCCGTGCGTATCAAAACTTGCCCAGTTGAATTTTCGCAAGATTGTTTTATAACGAAAGCACATTTTCTTTCATTCTGTGTGTTTTTCTACTTTCAGTGGTTTTGCGTGAACATAACCATGAGTGAACTTTCTGGCTTTATAGATGAACAACAAGAATTGTTAGTCTTATTAACAAAATATCAACAACGTTTTGAAGCAAGAAGTTCAGCCGAAAAAACACATGGTTATGTTACCGCAATGACCCAAAGAATAGATGATATTTTTAATAGATTTGAGGCTCAACATGAGACAATTTTACAATATGTTAGAGATTCCTCTTTGCTTACTAACGAAGTGTCTTATCTGGAAAATGATTTCTATTTTGACTTTTCGGAAAAGTACTTAATTTTCAAAGGGAAACTAATCGATTCTCTTCCTGATCGCTTCGTGATGCAATCACCAACGGCAAGTACTTTTGTAGCACCACATTGTCGATCCGACATGACTTTATGCTCCGATTCGAAGCTCCCAAAAATCTCCTTACCAAAATTCTCAGGTAAATACATAGATTGGATCCCTTTCCGTGATATTTATTTTTCACTTGTTCACCAAAACGACTCGCTAAATAAAATCCAAAAATTCTATTATCTTCGTGGTACACTCGAGGGCGAAGCTGCCAATTTAATTCGTAATATTTCAGCCACCGAGGCTAATTATGACTCCGCATGGAGAATCCTTGAATCAAGATATCATAACAAGCGAATGTTTGTTGGTAACCTAATCTCCAAACTTTTTAATGTGCCAAAATCAGATGGTAGTTTTCAGTCTATCAAGACTTTGTTAGATTCCTCTCGAGAATGTATTTCTTCTCTCCAGAATCTGGATGTGGATACCAAAACTTGGGATCCACTAATTATTCATCTTCTGGCCCAAAAACTCGATCTACAATCTCGCAGAGATTGGGAGCAATCTCTGAAATCCTCCACAGAGATTCCCCAGCTCTCAGAACTCTTTTCGTTCTTGGAAAGGACTTTCAGAACTCTGGAGTCCATTAATGATGAAATTCCTTCTTCTACAAAGCATAATTCTAATAACTTTTCTCATGGCCAAAAATCTTCATGCCACTCAGTAAAAGTTTCTTCGCAAAACAATCCACTTTGTTCTTTTTGTGAAAAAAGTCACTTTCTTGAAAAATGTTACAAATTTCTTGCTTTACCTTTAACGAATAAAATTAATTTCATTGCAGAAAAGAATATTTGTCACAATTGTTTTGTAGTTGGTCATGACACGGACAGTTGTCAATCGATTTTCCGTTGTATAATTTGCCAACAACCACACCACACAGTTCTTCATCCTAACGAGCCTGTAACCCCCACAACAAATCCTCCTGATCAAGTTGCTACACACAGTGCACAAAACTTTTCTTCGGTCCTTTTGTACACCATAAGGCTGAACGTGTCTACGAGCCGTGGAATCTTTAAACTCAGGGCTTTACTTGATCCTGGTTCTCAATGCAGTTTAATTTCAGATTTCATCGTGGACCAAATAGGATTGAACTCGATCGCACTGTAGAGTTGTTGGTATTGGCAACGGTGGTGAAAACTTATCCAAACATACAGTTGACCTTGTTCTTTCTAATCGTAAAGGGAGATCAGTGATTTCATGTACTGCTCTTGTACTCCCAAATATTTCATCTTACACTCCTGATCCCATATCAAAAAATATTTCTTTGCCCGACATAGAAATAGAGAGCCTCGCTGATCCTTACTACTACAACTCCGACTCCATCGATCTTATACTAGGACTTATTTTTCCAAAATACTTATTTTTCCAAAATACTTACTTCGGCTGGGTATTTTCAGGTCCCAGCAATTCATCTTTATCAAAACAAATTCATGTTCATAACGTGAATATTAAATCTATTCATCATAACTTTTCACCCATAAATAAAGTGAACAAACGAAATCATCTGAGAACTTGCCACTTCAAAAAGCTTTTCACAAGAGCTTGGCCGAACGATTTCCAATTGAAATCGTCACTAGATATTATCTCAAGGGAAAAATTGTCAAACTGTGAAAGTAGCTCGCAGCCGTCCCGACCAAAGATTCCTGAGAAAAAATCGTTTACGTTGTGATGAAGTTCAACATATAAGAAAAAACGAAATTACATTTTCTTGATTTTCATTTACCGAAATATTGTCAAATGGCAAAAATAAGTAAATAAAAGCTATGAATATCATTAAATGGTTGCATATAAAAAAAATCACTACTTTACATTTTTAGAAATTTAACTTGATCACTTTACTTATACGCTACACTACACTACACCTATTTACTTTAAATCTCAACAAACCTACTTTAAACCAAAAACTACTTACTATAAAACTAAATAAACTTTTCAATTTAAACTTACCCTTAAATTTTTACTAATCTTTTCAAAATTTTTAGTTTTATTTCTACACTACATCTAGTTTCGAAAACCACTAAAGACGAAGTTCATCTCCCAAGTATATGTTTAGGATGGAGCCTTTTTATCCTTAGCTGTGAGTCGAAGCATAGCTGTGGCATAGCCCAAATAAAACACTTCCAACGATAGGCCATCCTTTAACATCCTGGACTCAAAAACATTCGTTCTTCGGGGGGAGAATGTTGACGAAAATATTTGCATTTCGTCAACCCATATAACACTCAAAACCATCGATCAAAATACCGTCGACAATTTCATCCAATTAACCAAAACTTCATTAATGCACATGCAAAACTTCATTATCATCATCGGCATTAATGATCATCGATCACTTCATTAGCAGAGATCAATGCATAGTTTCTTTCGTTTGTAACGTTTGCTATGCTTGCCCCCACTTCATCGTTGCCATCACCACAGTATCAAACCCTAAGCAATATCATCGCATATCGAACCCATTACTTAAGCAATGAATGCATCGGTTCATGTTGTGGATTGCAGAAAAGCAGAAAGCAGCTGTGTGCAGAAATATATTATCAAACATATATATTTACAATTTACATTGGCACGTTTGTATATGCAAATGCATTGATGTTGCAACATTGTCATCGAACATTGTTTACTTTATCGTCGAACCTCGACATCTTTGATACATCTCTGCAAAATGAATATACAAACGTATGCAATGATATACTTTAAGTTTTACATTTATATTTATGTTCAATATATTTTTATGAGGTTTCAAGTATTGAATAGAAAATAAATTCTGTCTCTCTATTTTTGGCAGTCAAACAGTAAACATCTAAGTATCATTACTTTTCTTATATTATTAACAATTTTTCTTCCAGCAAATAAATAAAACTTGTTCAACCCTTTTATTAAGAATTTTTTTTCTTTTCAACATTTCTGAGATAAAAGGGAATTTTTCTCAACAGCATTCGTTACCATCAGAAGGCAACAAATAATTTGTGTTCTCAATAACATAATTTGTAAGTAATTTGTTGAGCATTCAACAGTACAAAATAATTGTTGTTGAACGTTACGATTAATCCTCAACAAATATTTTTGAATTTGGTTTGTTCAATGACCTGTAACATTTATTGGTGTATTGACAAATTATTGAAATTAAATTAAAATTAGGGCTGTTTTCTTTTAGCACTGGATGCAACATTTGTATGGGCTATTCAGAACATCGTTGCACTGGTGTTCTATCCAGAACAACTCATCAGTGCAAGTCGCGCCGATGTTGCCGGATTGTATTTTGATAAAGTGATTCACAATAGCAACTTATTGTGACTAATATATCAAAAAACATGAAATTCAAAGTGGTACAGTGTCATAAATAATCGCAGCAGTAAATATTTATTACAAATTGGAGCATTTCATATATTAAAAATGGAAGATTTAACTTCTTTTCTGTGATTGTATTTAAACAGCTGATGACAGTGTTGCATATTTTTGGAGATGTTCTGTATAAGCGAGTACTCTGTTTTCTTTTAGTCCTTCACGGCTTAGGGTATCCAGTGCTAAAAGAAAACAGCCCTATTGACAGAATTATGCTATGAATTGCACAAAATATTTTGTTAAGTACACACAGAGAAGGAATATGACCAAAATGTTATTTTTTGACGGGGAACATGTAACATTTTTGGGTCGAAAATCCATTGTAGGTTAGGTTAGGTTAAAGTGGCAGCCCGATTAAGATTCAGGCTCACTTAGACTATTCAGTCCATTGTGATACCACATTAACTAAAAGTACCTATTACATATGGGCACTTCTAGTTTTAACCGCTGAACCTTCTTGATTATTTTTCTTTGTTGAACCAACCAGATTGTTCCAAAAACATTAGCAGACTGCTTAAGTTAACGTTTTCCAGATCCGCCAGTAATCTGAAGCTATATGCTCCTAAAAGTTGCTTGCGCTTTACACAAAATGCAGGACACTCACACAAGAGGTGTTTAATTGATTCTTTTTCCTCCGCATCATGACAGCTCATACAATAGTCATTATACTTCGCGCCAATAGTTTTTGCAAAATCGCCTATCAGGCAGCGACCCGTTATAGCAGATATCAGGAGTGATATCTGACGTCTCGAGAACATTAGCATATCTAGTGTGCGGTTTAAGTTGAAATGGGGCCATATTTGCTTGGTGTCGTTACAACCCTTGCAATTCTCCCATCGAACATTTGCCATCCTAACAGCCTTCTCACGCAGCATGAGCTTGCAGGTAGCTAGGGGCATACCAACAAATTCCAGTTCCCCTGGAATATGTAAGGTAGTCCCTAGCCTTGCCAACTCATCCGCTTCGCAGTTCCCCGGTATGTTCCTATGGCCAGGCACCCATATTAGGTGAATATTGTACTGCTCAGCCATCTCATTGAGAGATTTGCGGCAGTCGATGGCCGTTTTCGAGTTGAGGAACACAGAGTCCAAGGATTTTATTGCAGGTTGACTGTCTGAGTATATATTAATGCCAATATTTGTTGGAACATTACTTCTCAGCCAATTCGCCACCTCTCTTATTGCTAATATTTCAGCCTGAAAAACACTACAGTGATTAGGTAATCTTTTCGCTATTCGAATTTCCAGATCTTTAGAATATACTCCGAACCCCACTTGTCCATTCAATTTGGAGCCATCAGTATAGAAATCTATATATCTTTTATTCCCCGGGGTCTGTGTACACCACGCCTCACTGTTGGGAATTAGAGTTTCAAACTTTTTGTCGAAAAGTGGTTTTGCCAGGGTATAATCCACTACGTTAGGCACATCTGGCATTATTTTGAGGACCGAACTATGACCGTACATTTTTTCCGACCACAGCGATAGCTCGCGCAACCGCACAGCCGTTGTTGCAGCTGACTGTTTGGCCAAAATGTCTAAAGGCAATAGATGTAGCATGACATTAAGGGAGTCTGTTCCTGTCTTACTAAATGCGCCTGAGATACATAAGCTCGCCATACGCTGAACTTTATCTAAACAAGTCGGTTTCTGAAGTGCCGGCCACCAGACTACAACACCATATAGCATTATAGGTCTAACTACTGCAGTGTATAGCCAATGCACAATTTTTGGTTTTAGTCCCCACTTTTTCCCTATTGCCTTTTTGCACGAGTACAAAGCTACCGTGGCTTTTCTCGCCCTCTCTTCAATATTAAGCCTAAAATTCAGCTTCCTGTCCAAAATAACGCCAAGGTATTTTGCACACTCACCAAAGGGAATTTCAGTACCCCCTAAGGAAATGGGCCTAACCGTGGGAGTTTTACGATCTTTGCAGTACATGACTAGTTCTGTCTTTGCTGGATTTACACCAAGACCATTATCTTTCGCCCATTTCTCAGTCATCCGGAGAGCTCTCTGTATAATATCTCTGATTGTGGATGGGAATTTTCCCCTGACTGCTAGCGCCACATCATCTGCGTATGCCACCACTTTTATCCTTTCTTTTTCTAGGGAAACCAGAAGGTTGTTTATAGCAACATTCCAAAGAAGAGGTGATAGAACTCCTCCTTGGGGAGTGCCTCTGTTCACATACCTTTGTATGTTTGTTTGCCCTAGTGTGGCTGAAATACGTCTCTTTATTAGAAGTTCGTCTAACAGCCTAAGTATACCTGGATCAACATTCAGAGTTGTCAGTCCATTTAATATCGAGCTCGGATGGACATTATTGAACGCCCTTCGATGTCTAGAAACGCCACGATTGTGTATTCTTTGACAGATAGTGAGCTTTCAATAAAGCTGACTAGTTCATGCAATGCGGTCTCAGTAGACCTGCCCTTCGAGTATGCATGCTGTCGTTTCGAGAGCAAACTTGAATCCACGCTAGTTCTAAGATACATGTCTATCATCCTCTCCAGGGTATTAAGTAGGAATGAGGATAAACTGATTGGTCGGAAATCCTTCGCACTCGAGTGAGAGGCTTTTCCTGCTTTAGGTATGAAGACGACTTTTGTTTCCCTCCACTTTTCTGGAATATATGCTAAGTTTACACATCGTTTATATATCACCGTCAACCAGGGGATAACTCTTTCAGCCACTGCCTGTAACTCCGCCGGAGTAATTCCATCAGGTCCGGGGGATTTGAATGGTCCAAAGCTATTTAAAGCCCATTTTATTCTAGATTCCGACACAATTTCCTCGATAGGAAATGATCGCTGAGCCTCTGTTACACCGCCGGAACATGGTTCAACCGTCTGATTTCCAGGGAAGTGTGTCCAAAAGTACCTCCAACGTCTCCTCACTGGACGTTGTCCAATTTCCCTCCGATGTTTTATTGAAACCTGGAGCGGTGTTAGTGGATGCTAGTACCTTCCGTAGTCTGGAAGCCTCTGACGTATTCTCAATACTGCTACAGTAATCATCCCAAGAGTGTTGTTGAGACCTTCTCAGTTCTCGTTTATATTCTCTCAGATTCATCTTGTAAGTGTCCCAATCCTCCGGAGCTCTTGTGGACTTTGCTTTGTTAAAGAGCTTCCTGCAGGATTTCCTCATATTACTTAACTCCGTAGTCCACCATGGCGGCCGATTTTTATACCCTCCACCATAGGATGGGGGTATATTAACTTTGTCATTCCGTTTGTAACACATCGAAATATTGCTCTAAGACCCCATAAAGTATATATATTCTGGGTCGTGGTGAAATTCTGAGTCGATCTAAGCATGTCCGTCCGTCCGTCCGTCTGTCCGTCTGTCCGTCCGTCCGTCTGTCCGTCTGTCCGGCTGTCCGTCCGTCTGTGGAAATCACGCTAACTTCCGAACGAAACAAGCTATCGACTTGAAACTTGGCACAAGTAGTTGTTATTGATGTAGGTCGGATGGTATTGAAAATGGGCCATATCGGACCACGTTTACGTATAGCCCCCATATAAACCGATCCCCAAATTTGGCTTGGGGAGCCTCCCGGAGCAGCAAAATTCATCCGATCCGGTTGAAATTTTGTACGTGGTCTTAGTATACGGTCTCTAACAACCACGCAAAAATTGGTCCATATCGGTCCATAAATATATATAGCCCCCATATAAACCGATCCCCAGATTTGACCTCCGGAGACTTTTGGAGGGGCAAAATTCATCCGATCCGGTTGAAATTTGGTACCTGATGTTAGTATACGGCCTCTAACAACCATGCAAAAATTGGTCCATATCGGTCCATAATTATATATAGCTCCCATATAAACCGATTCCCAGATTTGACCACCGGAGCCTCTTGGAGGAGCAAAATTCATCCGATCCGGTTGAAATTTAGTACGTGGTCTTAGTATACGGTTTTTAACAACCATGCAAAAATTGGTCCATATCGGTCCATAATTATATATAGCCCCCATATAAACCGATCCCCAGATTTGACCTCCGGAACCTCTTGGAGGGGCAAAATTCATCCGATCCGGTTGAAATTTGGTACCTGATGTTAGTTTACGGCCTCTAATAACTATGCAAAAATTGGTCCATATCGGTCCATAATTATATATAGCCCCCATATAAACCGATCCCCAGATTTGACCTCCGGAGCCTCTTGGAAGAGCAAAATTCATCCGATCCAGTTGAAATTTGGAACATGGTGTTAGTATATGGTCTCTAACAACCATGCAAAAATTGGTCCATATCGGTCCATAATTATATATAGTTCCCATATAAACCGTCCCCAGATTTGACGTCCGGAACCTCTTGCAGGAGCAAAAGTCATCCGATACGGTTGAAATTTGGTACATTTTGTCAATATATGGCCTCTAACAGCCATGTAAAAATTGGTCCATATCGGTCTTTAGTTATATATAGCCTATGACTTATTACATAAAAATTAGTCCATATCGCCAAAAACAATCTACCAAAACTTTATTTCCATAAAAAATTTTGTCAAATTTTATTACTTTAGAAAGTTTTGTCAAAATTTCATTTCTATAGAAAGTTTTGTCAAAAGTTTATTTCTATACAAATGTTTGTCAAAATTTTATTTCCATAGAAAATTTTGTCAAAATTTTATTTCTATAGAAAATTTTGTAATCTACCAAAACTTTATTTCCATAGAAAATTTTGTCAAATTTTATTACTATGGAAAGTTTTGTTAAAATTTCATTTCTATAGAAAGTTTTATCAAAAGTTTATTTCTATAGAAATGTTTGTCAAAATTTAATTTCTATAGAAAATTTTGTAAAAAATTTATTTCTGTAGAAAATTTTGTCAACATTTTATTTCTATACAAAATTTTGTCAAAATTTCATTTCTATACAAAATTTTGTCAACATTTTATTTCTATAGAAATTTTTGTCAAAATTGTATTGCTATTGAAAATTTTGTCAACATTTTACTTCCATAGAAAATTTTGTCAACATTTTATTTCTATAGAAAATTTTGTCAAGTTTTTATTTCTATAGAAAATTTTGTCAAATTTTTATTTCTATAGAAAATTTTGTCAAAATTTTATTTCTATAGAAAATTTTGTCAAGGTTTCATTTCTATAGAAAATTTTGTCAAAATTTTATTTCTATAGAAAATTTTGTCAAACTAGATTATATACGTATTTAATCGGCCTTTTTTTGTTTAATATATACCCCGTATGGGCTAACTTACAATTTAGAAGACAGTGTTAAAAAGTTTTACGATACCTTGCCATCGGCAAGTGTTATCGCAACCCAAGTAATTCGATTGTGGATGACAGCCTTTAGTAGAAGTTCCTACGCAATCCATGGTGGAGGGTACATAAGATTCGGCCTGGCCGAACTTACGGCCGTATATACTTATTTCCCCTTGGCTTTCCTCTAGGGCAAGCAGCTTTCAGTGAAATGTTGAAGGCCTTAGTAATCCGCTCCACTGCGTGTTCGATATCTTGCACAGTGCTCATATTTGTCTCCGGCATTTCCGGTATCATCGAATTGAACGATTCCCTATACCTATTCCAATCAGCTTTCCTAACATTTGGCGGAAATATGGTCTTTGAAGTACGAACAGCCAATCTGAAACTGATGTAGCGATGATCTGAGAAGCTATGTTCCCTCAAAACTTGCCACTCAGATATCTTATCATTCAGTTCCGGAGAGGTCAACGTTACGTCCAAAACCTCTTGTCTGTTCCTGGTGACGAAGGTTGGTGCATCTCCCTTATTGCAAACTACCAGGTTAGTACGCAAAATAAACTCTATTAGCGACTCTCCCCTTGCATTAGTATCACTACTTCCCCAAATACTATGATGTGCATTTGCATCGCATCCCATAATGAGTTTTGTCTTTGTTTTTAGTGACTCCTCAACTAAGGTCTTAACGGCACAGGGTGGCATCTCCCTATCATGTCCCATGTAGACCGAAGATACCCAATATTTGCATGTGGATATCTCTAGACTGGCTACGACAGTGTCTGCATTGCTCAATGAAGGAAGCAGAAACAAGTTTAGTTCGTTTTTAGCAATTATACATGCTCGATTTATATCGGTACCGGTATTATGCAAAAGTTTGAAACCCGGAGTGCTTAATTCACAGATCTTGTTCTTATATATGTATGGTTCTTGAATAAGAACTATATCTATGTCTCCTTTCATCAGGAGAACTTTTAAGGCAGCACAAGCGGCCTTACAATGGTGAAGATTTATCTGGAGGAACCGTAGAACCATCCAAATTTTCAACCACCGTCACATCAGCCGCTTCAATTGAGTCATCAAGGGCTTCCTCTTCACAGATCTCGGTGACTCTCGCAACAATCCGCGTTTCAGTTTTGGTGAGGCTTGAGCCTGTAGAAACTTCCCGCATATGATTTTCGCCATAGTCTGCAGGTTTTATGTCTCCTTCGGCTTCGCTAGGAGATTTTTCCACTGCTGACTCTACCGGAGGCTTGTCCGTTTCGGAATCCTTTGGCTGATCGCTTTTGTATACCTTCATATGGATATCATGAAAGCCATAACTTACGCGTCCTTGGGTCTGGGCTAGATGTGGCAGCGACTCTATGTTTAATATAAACACCGCATGTCGTCTTGGTCCATCCACCTCATCCAAACGACCAACCTTCCAATCGGCGGTTGGAAGATCTGGGTTACATTCTTTTAGTCTCTCTAGTATTGACTCAGGATCAGGAGGGTTTGCCGGTATCCATGCATGTGCTCTAGGTTTAGCCGGTATGTCTTTTTTATCGACTAACTCCAAAGCGGCTCCTTCCCAAACTTCACCAATTAGCATCAATGCAGCTTTAAAGCAATCCATAGACCTCTGGTCTGCAAAAGCTATTAACTTATATCGTCCTTGATACCATCCAGCATCTTGCCGTCGAGGACTTGGTCCGGGAAACTTTTTTCGCACCTCTGAGTAGACACCAGACATCGCGTTCTCAATTTCCCCCCATTTTTGCCTTGGAATCATACCGTCCAATGCTCCTTTATTAATAATAGCCATCACAAGGCTGTCTTTTGCAACTGAGGCAAACGATCTTTGATCCCGTTTAGAGGATGGCAGCTCGTCCGGTGATCGTTCCCTTTTTCCAGCTTCAAGAATTCCTTGAGCCCATTTTAAGGAATCGCTTTGCTTAGCCGACAACGTGCTTGGGTCGACTGATCCTAATTTCTTTAGGATAAACAAAGCATTTCTTCGTTCCTTGAATCTCTTTCGAGAGGGATTGCCTCCTTTTGATGTCGTCACCTTAGAAAAGGTTCGACTTGCCAAAGTGTCACCGCCAGTCGACCCGTCTACAGGTCGACTAATTGGGCCTGACTCTTGGTCGATGCCCAAATTTATAACTTCAGTCCTTACCCGTCCACTGGGCCCTGAAGTTAGCAACCCAGTGGATGACTTTGAATTTCGCTGCATGGTGGTTTATTATTTCCACCACACGTGAAATTCGTAATAAGTACTTATTACAATGAAATACTCCGCTATTAAAAAACACGTCCGTTCAGTTCGACGGTTGAAGAAAATCCATTGTAAATGCATGACGATTTTAAATTAGAGTAGTCCAGGGTCTAGCAAGCATTTTGACAACTTTTTGTATAGTGTTAAATATTTTAGTTAATTAGAATTGTAATATCTATAATCCCGATATTAATATGGTTTTATTAATTACCTCATACAACAAACACATTAAAGAAACTACCAAAATGAAAAATATAAATCTTTCACAGACATTTATAAATGATTTTCTGTATTCTCTGATGAGTGAGCTCTTTTGTTGCTATCATACACGTGCATGTGCTCATCCTCATTTTGTTCTAATGGTGTTCATCGCATACTTCTTATAGCATTCGTACATATTCTCAGCGATGTGCGCGTAACCAGTCTTGTATTTTTGTTTTTGTTTTCATATCGATAGCAGTCAACTAATTTCGCAACAAAACAATTTGTTGAAAATTCAGAATATTTCTATTATTTCCTCTGTCAAGCATCTACAAACACATTTCAACAACAAATGTCTCATATTCAATAGACAAATTTGTTGAGCATCAGCAGATGTTACATAGTTGTTAATTATTTGCAATTATTTTTTTTTTTTTGTATGTGTATATCCACAGCCACTGAGAAAGTTACTTGCACCAAAAAAAAAAAAAAAAACAACTGGTACTAGAAAGCAAAGCACACTTGTTGTTATTGTAAACTAACACAAACTATTTAGCAGACAAATAATCCAATGAGAATAAGTACAATATAGATTAATTACATGTTCTTCCAGAGTGCGCTTAAACCTTTCCAACAACGACATTCCACAATCGTCTTCGCCTCTTGGTTTGGAATGGCATAAACTTCTGGCCACTTGCTGAAGTAATTCATGACCACAAGGACATATCGGTTTCCAGAATCACTTACTGGGAAAATGCCTGCAACGTCCATTGCTATTCTTTCAAATGGCGCTCCTGGCCTATACTCTTGCATAAGACCTCTAATTTTTCATCATGACTCTTTCGCCTTTATGCACCTCTCGCAATTTGCCACCCATTCAGCAATTGATTTCTGGCATCCAACCCAGTAGAATCGTTGCTTCACTTTCTCGGCTGTTTTGGTTATTCCCAAGTGACCTCCACTAGGTCCATTGTGGAATTCCGTCAAAACATCTCTTATTTTAGAATCCGGTACGATGATTAAATTTCGGCTGCTCTTACCATCTTCGCTTTCCCATTTACGTTGCAGGGTTTCATTGACCAGACATAGACTGTCCCATTGAGCCCATTATGATGATTTCATAAGTGGGCTTTCGGCTGCGATATCTTTCTTGCTGGGTTTCTTATCGTCTTCCCCTGCCGAAATAATTTTGCTCAAAATGGGATCTTTACGCTGTTCTGCTGGTCAGTCCACTCCAGATTCAACGTGCAACAGCCGGATATCCACGATTTCTTTCTTACGTTCAGCTTTCGAGCAGTGTTTGGACTCGACATTACAAGATCGACGTGACAAGGCGTCTGCGTTGCCGTGTTTGCCAGCTTTTCTATGCTCGATATTGAAATCATAGATTTGGAGTCTTTCTATCCAAAGTGCCAGTTGAGCTTCTGGATTCTTAAATTGAAGCAACTATCGTAGAGCTGAATGATCAGTTCTTAGCAAGAAATTCTGTCCATACAAGTATTAGTGCTAATGCTTTACGCTTTCATTTCATTTCATTTTATTGAGTACCAACACAACAAGATTAGAATCTTATAATTACAGTGCAAGATTATAAATGTTAAAACATCTCCGACATATAATAAGTATAAGTAATAAGTACAATAATTACATTTTAAAGATAGAAGATAAAAGAAAAAAAAAAAGAAAAATGTAAATAAATAAAATAAAAATTAATATTAATATAAAAAAAAAATAAGAAAATTACTTTTAATATTCAAATCCATTGCATTCTTGATGAATGAAAATGTGAGTCAATATTATATCTACAATCAAAATTTAAATATTCTAATTGTGAAATAAATTTTGAATACTCTTCTTAAAAGATGATGATCGGGTGGTAGAGTGTTCTAGAGACGTATCGTGCCAATAAAGAACTGCCATTCGGATACAAGACTTGTCTTTCTAAAGGGTATTATATTCCTATCAGATCTGGTAAACCGAATTCTATCATAGAGATAGCTTGGTTTTCGTCTGTAAATCAATTTATGTAGAAATATTAACGATTTGACATTAAGCATGGTATTAAAACTAAAGCCAAAGAGGGAGTCTGTAACATGCGAAACATGATCGGTCCTGCGTAACCCATACACATAACGAACTATACTATTGAATGCCACGTTAAGTCTATTTTTGCTCACGGAGTCACAATTCGCGAAGAGTTCAGATCCGTAAATTAAACCCGGTATCAAGAGACTTTTCGCCAGGAGAAGTCGAATATTGACTGGTGTGTAGGAATGATTAACCCATAAAGTACGTAATTTAGCATATGTCTGTCCAACGACCGTGTTTACATGACTCGACCAACTCAAAGTGCTATTGAATACCACTCCTAAATTCTTAGCACTAGTGACTATATCGATTTTCTCACAATCTATCATAATAGCAGCATTCGACAAAGAGAACCTTCTATTCTTGTGTATAATCAAACATTTAGACTTTAGTGGATTTAGTAGCAGACCATTGGCCCTTGCCCATCGAAACACACGATCAAGGTCGTGGTTAAGTTTCCCCAAACACTCACTAGCATCACCTACCGGACTACTTAAAAAGATTTGTATGACATCTGCATACATAAGCATCTGACTATGAAATATTTCAAGAGGGAGCTCATTGGCGTACATGCAAAATAATAGAGGTCCAATTATAGAACCCTGTGGAACCCCTTTCGTAACTGGTAATGGCAATGAAAAAGTATCTCCGGTGTAAACCGTCTGTAACCGATTGTTAAGATAGGAAGTAATAAGAGAGGTAGCAGTTGGGGAGAAATTGAAAAATCTTTGAAGCTTCAGACATAACATTGTGTGATCAACAGTATCGAAAGCCTTTGAGTGATCTACGAGGACAAGAAAACTAACATGGTTCTCATCAATATATCTCCTAATAGATTCTGAAACTTCGATCAGTGCACTCACACAACTGTGATCTCTGCGGAAACCGGACTGCCTTTCAGACAACAAGTTACAACGAAGAAGACAATCATATATCTGCTTATGTAAAATCTTTTCGAACACGGAATAATCTTTGCACGCTTCCATATGGTGGGATAAGTGGTGGAAGTCAGAATTGTGTTAAAAAAGTAGGTGAAAAGGAGTATAAGTTGAGGGAGCAGTATTCGTGTAAATCTGGAGTCCATCCCATCTGGGCCATAGCATTTAACTTAACCATGAAAAAAAAAACTCTCTATGACCTCATCTTTGGAGGAAGAAAAATGTGTTGGATTCGTATTATTAGTTGTATATAACCCAATAGCCAACATATTATCTGTTAGTGTGGAATTGACGAGATCACCGGTAATAATTACGTCTTCATACCACAATGTAATGGATCCTAATTTAATCTGCAACTGGTCCAAACTTATTATTATTGGGTCGATAACAACATCTAACTAAAATTTTCCTAGAAGTAGACACAAGTTCAATAAACACATATTCTATTCTCTCATAGCGGGTAGATTTTGTACGAAACTTTGCCTTCAAGGTATTCCTCACAAATATTGCGACCCCCCCTCCACGGCTTTTCCTATCATATCTGAACACGGAATATCCCCTTAAATTTATCAATCCATTGGGAATTGATGAGCTTAACCAGGTCTCTGAGACGTATATAATGTCAGTACCCGTATCCTCAAATATGTATCTGAATTCGTCTATCTAATTCCCTAAACTCTGCGCGTTAATGTGACAGATTGATATACCGTTCCTTTGTTTAGATAGAATCCTTACTAAGTTCTTAGTTATGTCTCTGGAACCTCCATTAGTTCTATCCGTACGAGACATAGCTGTACGGTTGCCAAACAACGCATTCATAAAAATTATATTTAATCCAGAAAATCACCTTTTCAAAACCATTGTTTACCGATAATAATATTGAATCACAATGCAAACTTATATGAGCAATTAAATTATAACAAAAATAAATTATGACGAAAAATATAAAGTTATTGGCAAAAAATAATAGAAATAACTGAGAAGAGTAAAATTTAGACATTTTTCCCCAAATCAGACAAATTAACGGAAGAATTAAAATCGCCCAAGACTTTGGAATGAAATATGCATATAGGTTAATTGCTGTCAGTTGGTTTTATATACACAAGTCCTCGAAATGTATATGTACAAGTCCTTTTTTCAGTCGTATGGCGTCTTGCAGAAGCTGGTAGTTTGTGTTGGAAATATTCTCATTTATATAGTATTTTGAATTTGAGTTAAAACCAATATTAGTGAGTATCAACTGCTGATTGTTGGCTTTTTTATACGCTGCTACTGATTTGAGCCAAAAGTTTTTATCATATGGGGACAAAAATTTGGCAATTATAACACCATCAGGCGAATTTACAGTTTTAGTGTTGTTGCGATTTTGGAGGCGGTGTATTGATTTTATTTGTGGAGGTTTTATTCTCATCGTGGTATAAATTGTAACAAATATGTTATTCAGGTTTTCCTCTCTTTGGTAAGGAATTCCGTTAATGCGAATATCACAAGCCACCTTAGAGTTTTCTTGTCTTAATAGGGCCATTCGGAGATCTTTAATATCCGATTTTAAAAAGTTTATTTCATTATCCTCCTTTTCTAAATTTGAAATACGTTCTTTCAAATTTATCACAGCCGTAGTCAGTTCAGCCAATCTTTTATCGAAATTATTCATCAATCTTCTTCGGTCTCTTTTAACATCAGCTTAAACTGGTTCATTAATCGTTCACTCAATTTATCAAAGCGATCATCAAGCATTTGCATTATTCTAAATGGTGAATCGGAGAGACGGGGTGTTTTTTTTATCAGTTTTGGGTGTGATATTGTCATTGTCAACTGAAAAATCTGTTTGAGTGACATCAGCTCGTTGATACACTGGTAGAAAAATGTTTCGTACTATTAACGAACGGGCTTCGTTGATAATTTTTCGTTAATATTACGAAATTTTTCGTTATAAGAACGAAAGTGATCGTTAATACAACGAAATCAATCGTTAAAAGACAATTTTGTGTTTTGGCTTTTCGTTATATTAATGAAACACGTTTCGTTAATATTACGAATATTAACTTTGTAATTTTTTCAAGAATTAGAATAAACAAATTTTCCAAGATGGAATTATTATAATCATTTGCACATAGAGAGTAAATTTTGGAAACTTTTAGCCCTTAATATAGTCGTTTTATATACTCCGAAATTGGAATTGAAAATTTCATTTATAAAACGAAAGCGATCGTTAATATAATGATATGGATCGTTAAAAAATAAATTTTAAATTGTTATATTTCGTCATATTAATGAAATATGTTCATTAATAATTCGAATGGGAGTTTGAGTATTTCTGCCTCTCCTTACACTCTCTCTCCAAAACGTCTCTCCATACTTTCTCTAATACGTCTGTAGCGTCTATGTAATTTGTACATTCACATGTAAGCATAGCAATATGCACATGTTTGTATGTGCGTCATGGAAAACAAACGGTAAAAAGTTCAACTGAAAACTTGTCTGATGGGCAAACCTTAACAACATTTACGTTCTTTTCGCTGAAGAGTGCACAGGCTCATTACAGTTTCGTTGTGAATAATAAACAAAGATGGTGGGTGAGTTAAATTGGTGTTTTTTGTATATTCGCAAGAAATTTAGTATACATTTTTAATCTTTAGTGAAAATGCCCCGGGGAAGTGAACTTTCAGATGAAGAAGGCAGAACAATTAACGCAATGAACCTTGGTTGCAAAAAAATTGGATAAATGGACACGGCGATAACATACGATTATCATTTTTTGGTCTTAGTAATAAGAGGCATTTTTTTTCTTAAGTGAAAGTCACAATATATGATTATTAAATTACTTAATTTATCAATAAATATTATTTCCTACTGTATATAAATCATATTTCAAAGATATTAACAAAAAATAATACACTACTAATAACTACACTCAAATGCAATAATTGCTTGGATTTCATTAATATAACGTTTGTGTTCATTTATACAACGTTCGCCTTTCATTCATACAATGAATGATTTTCATTCATACAACGTATAAGCTGCATCCATACAATGAATAAATTTCCTTCATACAACGAATAATATTCGTTAATACAACGAAAAGGCTACGTAATAACAACGTAATTATTCGTTAATACTACGAAATGTATTCCATAAAGGGTTTCGTAAATATAACGTAAAATTACGTTGTTATAACGAAATGCTACGTTGGCTGACTTTTAATGAAGAATTTCGTTAATACAACGTAGAAATTCATCGTATTAACGAAACTTTTTCTACCAGTGTATATCTGTTTGTTTTTGTTCTGTTTTTTTTTCTGATGTTGGTTTAGCAAATTTAGTATTTGTATTCTCTAAATTTGCTAAAAAAAGGACCATTTAGCAAATTTTTGATCTCTTGTCACTGAAAAAAAGAAAACCAAAATACTATGAAACCGTCCTTCTTAAAATTAAAACCACAATCAATGTAATCACAACCATTATACATAAACCACAATCAATGTAATACATAACATAAATGGAATTTATACTTAATACAGAGTTTATACTTTCTAGAATTGTTATTTATTATTTTTTTATTTTCCCCGTTTGCTTTTTTGATTCTCTTGAATGCTGTCAGTTTTTTCTAATCCGGCTATTTTTCTGCACGACATTTTTTTCCACGCCGTCAGTTTTTTCTAATCCGGCTTTTATCTGTACGCCATTATGAAAAAGGGTGGTTTGGATTTGAATTTCAACGAAAAATTGCAGGGGGGATTTGTAGTGTAAGTGCAAATTTCAGAATATAAATTGGAGCGCACTGTTAGGCGCAAGTTTTATAATTGAATAACAGGGTGATTCTTAATGTCTTTATTGCAGTGTGGGTAAATATTTCAATTACAGGGTGATTCTTTATGTATATTCTTTAAATGTTGTAGCATACGTTTAGGAGCACACTGAAATTATATAGAGATTTCGCTTATTAACTATTGTCATTTAGTTGAGTTTTAATATCGATGTCTTTCGATTACTTTAACACTTGACAATAGTTTATTCTCGCACTCTCACACTCTCTTGCTTTGTTTACACTAAATTATTATTTGTTGTTGTATGTACTTTTTCTTTTGATTTTGTACAAACATAAAGGTTTTTTACAATTATTTTTTTTTGACTTTGGTAAAGATGGCGGTGTTAACTATACACCATAGGCCAGGTTAGTACTGCTAA
Organism: Haematobia irritans; assembly: GCF_050003625.1. NCBI lineage: Eukaryota > Metazoa > Arthropoda > Insecta > Diptera > Muscidae > Haematobia > Haematobia irritans. The sequence continues at coordinate 98,948,123 of NC_134397.1, read as the reverse complement.
ATGTGTGTGCTTCCAAAACGAGTACCACACGGAAAGTCCTGCGGTGTGTATATAGAGATTGTTGAACAGCAATAGCCTCTATTGCAGAGGTGCATAAATTGTAACGACGTGTTGGTATAACAGATTGACGTTTTGTATGTAATGTAAAAACAGGTAATTTTTTCTCCGACACAGCAAAAGCTAAATGAAAGGGTGGAAGGGAAAAATCGGGTAAAGGGTTGCAGAAGTTGATAAAAAAGAAATAAGAGAAAAAATAACATCTTAAAATACATGTAAATATCACAGATTGTAGTAGATTTAATCACAGTAAAACGAGTATCCAGTTGGATATTATATACGAACTTTGGTTTCATCCAAAAAGTCAATTATAGACTTGTAAGTACCTTTATCTTTCGAAGGTTTATAAGGTTTTTGTTAGCGCAAAGCTCACTATACTTTGCTCTAATATCGTCATATAACGGACATTTAAGTATTATATGTTGCGCATCCTCCGGAGTAAAGCAGTAATCGCAGAACGATGATTCCACATTATTCATTTGTTGTAAAAATACTTTATCATATGTATGACCAACAATTAATCTGTTTAGAAGTTTTGTTTCCCTGGGACTGAAACAAAGCTTCTCAAACCAGGGTTTTTCCATGGTGTTTTTAATAATCTGCCCAAAGTGACGTCCTTTATTTTTTGAGGTTTCAACAAATTCTTCATTCCAATTCTTTCTTAGAATATCATTTATTCTAGAGATGGCTTCTTTCGGTGTTAATTTGACCTTAAGGGGAGCTCCTACCTCCGCAGCTACCTTCGCAATCTTGTCTGCCTCTTCATTAAACACAATGCCCCTATGGCTAGGCGTCCACACTATGTGACAGTTTCTAATATTTGAATCATGTAGACGTTTATGAAAGGATGATACAAGATAATTGTCACTGACTAGCGCCTTACATGCCGCAAGGCTGTCAGTAAAAAGGACACAATTAATATTTCCATCCTTTACAGCAATTTCAAGTGCCGAAGATTTGAAATTAATTTTGAAATAGTATTTGTGACCTTGTGTGACATTATACACTCCACATCCTGTTTACATTTCGGCTAACGAGGCATCTGTAGCAAAGATTGCAAAACCCAGTCTCTTATAATCTGCAATTTCATTACTGTATAGTGATTTAATAATACCATCACATGTATCATCTTTCTTGAAAGGGAGAATGTTTGTTCTTATTACTAATTTTTCCACTCTTGAATAGCCTGAAACAATTTGGATATTATCAAATATGTGTTTAAATTCATAGTATGTCTTACTGTAGCTGGAGTCCACTATCGGGTTATCCCAGATAAGTTCATACAATTTTTTATTGGACATCATAATTCTTATAATTTCCTTAGCTGTTAGCAGTTTTGCTCTGTATTTTGGAGGGAGTTCACCTGCCAGGGTATATAATACATGTACTGGCGTCGACCTTGTGACTCCAAGACATCTTCTGAGCATTTCGTTTTGAAGGGTAGCTATTTTGTTGTTTATGTATTGTGGAGCATTGGCTGTTGAAGTTCTGCCATATTCAATTTTTGATCTGATTAAGCTTTTGTATATGTTTAGAGAGTTTTTGGGGTTCAAGCCCCCTCTAATAGATGTCAGACAACGTAGCATGTTTGTTCTGTTTGAGATTTCGGCTGATATTTTTTCGTAGTGATCCTTTACCGTCAGCGCATTGGTAATCACTCGTCCAAGAAATGTCATCTTTTTTTCTGTATAATCTGGCAACCATTGATCATAAGATTAATCTGTTGTTTTCCACTCTTGGCAAAGTACATGGTGTGAAATTTTTCCGGATTAAAAGTTAGATTAAGTCTTGCACTTTTTTGTCCAAATAGATCTGTCTTCCTTTTTAGATTCTCCATGGCCAAGTCAAAACAATGAGCATACACCCTCAAAAAAAATCGCTTCTTTAACATATGTTCCAAACATATTTTGCAGGAAGCACATATATTATTGCATACTGCCGAAACATTAATATGTTTGTTTTATGTGAACATATTATATGTTTGGAAGCATTTTGAGCCAAAAATATTATATGCTTGGAAGAATTTTTCCCAAACACGATTGTGCTCATTCCCTAACATACTCGTAATTTTCACTTCCACGAAATTTTTTAGTTATTGGCACCTTTCTCTGTAATACAAATAATGTTGAAGAAATTATTCACTTTTATATATTTTTTAAATTCTACCTTTCGCCTGCACGGAGAATCGAACCGAGGACCATACAGTTTGTAAGCCAACACACTATCCACTGGGCTACGTAGCTGTTATAGTCACCAGTAGATAATTATCGTTTTAAGTTACATTTATATAGCATAGTTTGCAGCGCCCACGAGCCCATGCAAACATAACATTATTTAACAGAAACATACATTTGTTTGCCACGTGGAGCAGTGGTTAGCATGTCTGCCTTGCATGCAAAGGGTCGTGGGTTCAATCCCTGCTCTGACCGAACATTTTTTTTTTGTTTTTTTTTTTAATTTACACATTTATATTTATACTATATTAATTTTTTTAAGTGAAACATCGAAATGTGCGTTATTAAAGATTTATAGTCAGTAACAGTGCTTGATATAAACGAAATTGAATGATTTTTGGATAAAATATTATTTTTTATTGCAAAAATAACAATCTTGTAATAAAAAACTGTTTTTGTACAAAACTTTAAAATTTGGAAGGAATTCAAAAACTAACAAAAGAAGAACGTGGAGTCGAGTATAAACATACATACATAATTTTATAATATAAACATAAATTTCTTTAGGAGTGAACAGTTTTTTACTAGCATTTAACACCATCGCTCTAAAATTCCTTTTATTTTTCTTTAATAGTTCATTTTAAAGAAAATAAACTTTTTAAATTGTTTTAGCTGTAAAAGTCGAACTTAATGCCCGCTTTTATATTTGATGGTGTCCGTCAACTCCTCGTGGACTACTTTTTAATAAAGAGAAACTAAACTTTGTTTTTTACATTTTACTGTGTAATTTTTCACTATTTCCTCCTTATTTCATTTTACCGTCCCAACTCTAAAAAGAGTATAGTGCCCTTTCGTTATTTTTATGAAGACCCCTGATTTCTTTTAACGAACCAAGAAAAAAATAATGCCAAAATGATAAACAAAACACATGTCCACACATACATAAAATTCTGCTCTCAAGGCGAAAACATAAGCTGTTTGTTTTTCAAATGTCTATTCTCTTGGTTCAGAATGTATATTCTCTTTATTCAAATTAAATAATATTTAGACTTAAACATATCAAATTTTTGGCCTTATCATAAAACAGTTTTCCGAAACAACATACAAGCGGTTTCACAGAAATTGTTCTCTTTTGACTCTTTTGCTGTGTTATATTGATATCTTTCGTCAACTCTCCCGGTTTCCATCTCTATTTCTCTCTATACTCTCTCTGTCGCTTTGAATAAAATATCACAACATATGTATGTTTAGTTGAAATTTGTAAATTTATATATGTTTGTATTCACACATATGATTTTTATGAAACATTCATGCCCCAAACATAATATATTCTAACATATTAACATAGATGTCCCAAACATTTAGTGTTAATTTAGGAAAATTACATGTTCGCACTTAAATATATTGTGGTTTAAAATCGTGCCCGAAACACATTTTGTTTATATCGGAACATATGAAAAACATATTTTTCTAACAGTGTAGGACATAATAATGAAATCATCCGCATATTGGAAGATAAGAGTCTTCTCATCTTCCAAAGAGTGGAGTTCCGCCGTATATAAATTGAAAAGAAGAGGTGACAAACAGCTACCTTGAGGTAGACCATTTGTCACTTCAACTTCAGAGTTTCCCAATCTCAAAATCCTTAGCGATAAAAAATTTTTTATCCACATACTGCATGCTTGGTCCATATTAAAATTATTCATAATTTGATCCAATAAATCAATTTTTACACAATTGTAAGCATTGCTAATATCCAGTGAGAAAACTACAACTTTGTAATTATTTGCCTTTAATAAGGCAATTCTATGTAAAAACTCATTTATGCATGTAGCTGTTGAAGATCCACTTTTATAGGCAAAGGATCTGACAGGAATAAGGTTATTCGAACAAATGACCTCATTGAGTCTTTCTTTGATCATCAGGTTTATGCATTTAATGAAAACAGGTATTAGAGATATTGGTCTGAAGTTGGATATAATATTTAAATTCTTGTTCGGTTTGGGGATTGGAACTATCTTAATAACTCTCCACGTTTCTCGCATACAGTTATTTCTGAAGGCATTATTCATCGCTGTTAAAATTGCTCTTTTGGAAATTCCCGGGAGAGCTTTAAGCATAGCATAAGTTATGCAGTCATGTCCTCCCGCAGAATCCCTCTTTTTCTTATTTAAACATCTCTCCAACTCTTCATACTCAAAGTCTTCTGCTTCACAAGCCACAAGTGGAAGTCTATTTTGGTTTTGTTCCTCAGGAACCTGAGACTTTAAAAAAAGGAGATAATCCATGTTGTTGCTGTCATCCCAAGGTGTAGTTATTGTCTTATTTCTTCCTTTAATGTTATTGATAAATCTCCAAGCTTCTCTCGAGGTAGGTGCTCTATTTACTTCACCAATTTTATTATTATAGGAATCCCTCTTCGCTTTTTTTACTTCTGAAATCCATTTTTCTGATTCACATCTTGCCAATTCTAAATTATTGTAACTTGGATATTTGCGGGCTTTCTTTGTTGCCGCAAGTTGCCTCCTAAACAACACCAATAACTTTTCGTTCCACCAATACTTTGGCCGCCGTCCCGGTTGCAGATTATGTGTAGCATAATTGACCTCATTTTTAAGCGTTGACTCAATATTATCAAAATCAGGTTCAAGTGTAACATTTGCAAGTGATGACATTAACTTTCGTTTGGATAAAAATTTCTGCTTTCTCCTCTCTATGGTGTCCATCTCCAATATAATGGGAAAGTGCCTACTGCCACCCAGGTATCCATCAATTACTTTCCAGTTTGCAGCAACATCATCACTTACAAAAGATAAGTCCAGTACCGAACCATCTGATTGTATATTTCTTCTAAAGGTAACATCACCATTGTTAATACATCTTAGTTTGGAATAGATAAGAATTCGCTCCAGGTCTCTTCCTCTTCTGGAGGTTAGTCCATCACCCCAAGTCTCATTCCTGGCATTAAAATCACCCAGTAGCAAAACGTTGTTGAATTGTTCTAGAAACACAGTTAATTTTTCAATTTCATTGACAAAAACTTCATTATCCATTGACGGTGGAAAATATACTGATACAATGACAAGATTTATGTTTAAATTTGCAGTTTTAATAATCAGAACATCACACTCAGTGTCATAACTGATTATCTTATATCTTATTTTTTTTTTCTTAGCCCAATGGCCACTCCTCCGTATCCGTCATTTCTAAATTTCTTTACTAAATTAAAATTAATCAGTTTGTTATTCGTAGAATTACTTTCTGAAAAGATTTCGGAAAGTACTACTATGTCAATATCATTGTTGTTAGCAAAGAAATCTACATAATTTTTGTTACATGTTAGAGATTGAACATTATATTGAAGTACCTTTATTACATTTGTCCCGGGAACTTGATCCATATTCTTGATTGTTGATTTGTTGTGTATCTATTCCACATTTTTGGATTCTTGCTTCAAAATGATTCATAGCATCTTGCCCCAACATATTATTATTTGATTTAAAGAAATCTTTCATGAATTTTAGCAGTTCAGCCGTTATTTTTTCTAATTCTCCAATTCCAATTCGCTGGTCTTCTCTTACAAACACAGGTCTAGATGGACTTGGCTCCTCAAACATTCTTGGCTGCATCACAACCCCTGGTCTATGAACATATTGCTTTTTTGGTTTTTTTGCTACTGAGTTGTAGGTGAAAGGAGTCAACAACTCATTGACCTTTTTATTCCTACAGCTCATGTCGTTTTCATTGATGTTTTTATTTATTGTATTATTGGCTGTTGAAAGGGGAGGAAAATTTTCATTATCCCATAGAATATCAAAACGGTTACTAGTGTTATACCCACTTATTACTTCTCTTTTCGAAAGCTTTTTCTCAGTCATAATCTTGTTTATTTCAATTTCCTTTTTCCAGTTCATACATTTCTGTTTATCTTTTGCTGTGTGACCCTCCTCACCGCATAGAATGCATTTTGAACTACCACAGTTACCGTCACATACCTCTTGTCCTTTGCCACATTTTAAACATCTTTTCTGAGAGCGACAGCCTTGTTGTGTGTGACCTAGACGCCCACAGTTGTGGCACTGGCGAACTGCAGGATAATATGTGTCCACAATTAATACTGTTTTTTTCAAAAATGATCCATCCTGGATGCTCAGATCCATAAAAACCAATTTTTAAGCTTTCTGTAGGATAAAATCTGTCCCGATTGTCCAAATCTCTTCTCGTGAACCGTTTTACCGACGCAATGGTCTTGCTTGATATTGCATCATTCATAACCTCTTCTTCTGAATAACACAGAGGAACATTCCGTACAACTCCATACGTCTCCATAAAATTCTTTGGAATAAATGCTCTTAATTTTCGACTTTTCACTTCCTCATTGGCTACAAACTTGTTTGCAGAAAAGATGTCCTCAAACTGAAGTTTGTACAGAGTCACACCAATAGCATCAATTTCTTTGTCTTTGATTTTTTGCACGAAGTACAGGCCATTTTTTCCTTTTTTATTTTTCATATTTTCAGCTTCTGACGTGTCCACCAGCACAAAAATATCACCTTTATGATTTTCTGTATACTTAGTTTCGATGTCATTAATTTTTCTCTTTTTATTTCCAGGTTCCAGTACTACTTCCCTTCCCCTGATCTTTTTCCCGTTTTCAACCACACACATATCACTTACACCATCCACTACTGCACACTTTCCAGTGTCAGCCATGACACTATCGTTAAAATACGGTACCTCGAAACCGCCATCACCACCACCATCATCTACTACTCCCAATTTCCTCGTCTGTTTTACATTCTTTTTATCATTTTTGTTCTTTTTATTGCTGTCAATTTGGCACACGATCAGCGATGTCGACGCCATAGCGTCCGCCATGTCTTTTTTTGGCCTTGACAGGCCCAAGAGAATTACCACTTAACAGAAATGCAAGTGGAATTTTCCAAAATTAAAACACGAAAAAGATACCACAGCTATTAGCTGCCAGGCAAAATGGTATAATCACTGTTTGCACGCTGCACAAAAAAGCTATTTTAATGATAACTCAGATTGTTGCAATTACTTCTAATTTTCTCCACAAAGATCTTTGCTTCACAAGCTCACAAAAGGGAATGTCGATCAACTTTAACTTTAGGAAAAATATATAAAATAATGTTTTTTACAATTATTGAAAGAGCTGAGCTTTGCACTGATTTTCTTTCAGCTCTTTCTCAACACAGGGTGCATATGGCAACGATTGTTTTTTATTTTAGTTTTAAAAGAAGTCACACTCACAACAACAGAAATTGGCCAATTTTTTCTATGACAGCAAGCAGCTCTCTTCTCGTTACGCAATAATTCTTTTCGAGCTTAAACAACGTTCGGCTGAAATATCCGATTACCTTCTCTTTCCCATCTATCTGTTGGGACAACACACCTCCAATTCCGTACGCGCTAGCATCTGTATCCAAAACAAAATTTTCACCAGGAATAGCTCCTGTTTTGCCAATTTGGTACGAATCGCCTGTAGTAGGTGCATAAACCAAGGAAGCTGCGCAATTCATGGAGATTTCGTGGACGTGACCAATCTCTCACAGTCTTTATTTTGTCTTCATCGGTGAATATGCCCTCTGCTGCCACATGATGACCCAAGTACTTAACTTCCCGCTGGAAAAGGGAACACTTCTTTGCCTTGTCGTAGACCAGGGGCTGACAGTTTTGCCCATAACTATGATATCGTCGAGGTATATCAAGCAGGACTTCCAATGCAACTCCTTTAGCACCCGCTCCATCAATCGCTCGAAGGTAGCCAGAGCATTGCAGAGCCCGAATGGCATTACATTGAACTGCCAAAAATCGCCATTAACGCCAAAATCTGTCTTTTCTTTGTCTCTCTCGGTGATCTCTACTTGCCAATATCCACTCTGCAAATCAAGCATGGAAAACCATGTTGTTCCGGCTAGTGTGTCTAACGTGTCATCAATGCGTGGAAGCGGATAACTGTCTTTTTTGGTGACATTATTTAATTTTCTGTACTCCACACATAATCGGGTGCTACCATCTTTCTTTTTGACCAACACAATTAGGGAGCACCAAGGACTTGATGATGGCTCGATCACACCACTTACCACCATTTCCTTTACAAGTTTTTGAACCTCATCTCGTTTTGCTAGAGGAACACTTCGTGGTGCCTGTTTTATTGGTCTTTGCTCTGCGGTATTTATTTCATGCTTCACCACAGATGTTCTTCCTTGATTTCCCTTCTCAAACGCAAAGGCAGAGGCGTTTTTCCATAACAATTGCTTGGCCTTATTTTTCTCTGATGGTGATAGATGGCGTGTCCAAGCTTCGACATAACCTTCCAGATGTTTTCTCGCCGTTCCATGTGTCTTTGATGAGTTGCTTTCCAAATTTACTAATGTCTCGGCTGGTGTACATTTGCCAATGTTAGAAAATTTTCCAATATGCTCAACATGGTCAGATAAATTCAAAACTCAAACTGGTATAAGTCCCTCTTCATTTGTTGTTACCAGGGCATTTGCTATCAAGATGTTGTTGCTGTTGTTTTCTGGTGGTTCAAAAACCCACAATTTGCCAACTTCACCATCTCCATTCACAGAAACCCATATTATTGCTTCGGCATTTGGTGGTATTGACTCTGGCTGGCTCGTTGTCAAACATCCGTTAGGTGTATTCTCACTATAGCCCACGTTTACCGGTATTTAGATATGGCACCAGGTCATTACACGATGCTTCACATCCAGGTTGAGACCAAAAGCAATCATAAAATCTGCTCCAATTATAACTTCGTCCACTATATCGGCCACAATGAATTCATAATTATCGGATTTGTTTGCAATGGTTAACTTTACAGGAACCTTTTCATATACGTTTGCTTGTTCCCCTGTAGCCGTAAGTAGTCTAACTCCAATCAGCGGTGTAACTTTCCCTTTTACTAAATCAGATCTAATGATAGATTTCGATGCACCAGTATCTAACGTCAAGGTACGCTTATCGCCATTAATACCACCCGCAATTGTCAAATTGTTATTGCTCTGACGAACTATTGCTATAGAGATTGTGGGGCGATCATCTGTGGAGCCAGCTCTTGCCCCGCTGAACTAGCTCGATTTAGTTTAGAGGTGACTCACTTGAATGTGAGATCACCATTTTGTGGTGATTGTTTGATGGGGATGTTGATCTTGTGCGCTTGCGTCGTGCTTTACATTCTCTTATCACAGTAATATCATTTCATTCTGGATTTATTTGCATCCTGTTTTTTTTCGACATAGCCTGCTTAACAGCCTCTTTTACTGATTCAATCACGAATTTTGATTCGTCTTGATCGGTCTCCACTCTGCGTAGCTTGTGATTTTGGGTCGTGCCAGCAATCTCGTAGTGTCTTGTGCAAGTGCAAATGTTACGGTTTCTGCGAATGTAGCCTTTTGTGACGCATATGTTGCACATTTTATATCTGGGTCTCTAATTCCATTCATAAAGGTCTCAAACTTAATGCAGTCCACAAGTGGATGGCTTTCTCCTGGATATGTCAAAAGCACCATCCGCTCAAACTCCGTTGCAAAGTCTTGTAGAGTCTCATTTCATTTTTGGACTCTTCCTCTTAATTCCATTCTGAAGATGTCTTGCTTATGTTCTTACGTTGAAGTGCCGCTATTACTACATTATAATTATTTCTAGAGGCAGCGGAAATGCTTTGTATCACATCAGCGGCATTGCCCTTTAATGCCAATAGAAGTTCAATTACTTTGTCATTGTCGTTCCATAAATTTCTAGAAGCAACCATTTCGAATTGGAATTTGAATACATCAAATGAAGTTGAGCCATCGAAAACAGGAGTTTTGGTGTTCGAGCCCTCGATAACTCGCACTCGGCCACCTTTATTTCCAAGTCAGCCATTTTTTTCTCCAGGTGCAGAAGTTTCTCATCGTGAACTACAATTTTTTCATCCACGGATAGAACTTTCTTATCCAATTCTATAATTTGACCTTCTATATGGTCCACACGTTTCTCCATGCTTTCAGAAATTTCGTGAAGTTTTTCATTCTGAATTCTAGAATTTTCGTCCATATTTTTGGAATTTTCGTCGAATTTTTCTTCCAATTTTCTAGAATTAGCTTCCATTTTCAGAGAATTTTCTTCTGGTTTTCTAGAATTCTCTTCCATTATTTTGCTCAAAACATTGAGCATTGATGTGTAATCTACAATACTCGAAGCCACAGATGGAGTTTCTACACTGCTGGTATTGACAAGAATTTATTCATCAATGTCTTCCTTATAATCAAACTCATGCGTCTCGATATCCATTTTTCGCCGTTCGAAGTCTTCTAGTAGTCGTTTTTGCAATTGAGCCTTGTTTCCTGTAGTCGGCTGCTCCATTTTGCTCAATTCCTTCTTCAAGTCTTATACTCGAAGCTCATTAAACTCCATTGTATATTTTTTTCGTTATTTCACATCCGACACCAATTGTTACGTTTTTATGTTGAGGCGTGTTTAGTAACCCGATAATTAAAACACAGTTCTTTTCAGATAACGACAACCTACAATTTATTTGCTTAACGATAGGTTTCACTTATATGCTCTACGATGTGTACTGTATGACTTTTAGCTTACGACTGACTACCTTCCTCTGTCAGCTCTTTTATAGTACTGTTAACGATATCGATAGTCTGGCCTACAACATTCTAGACTATTCTACTACTATCTGGCAGATGTCGCACGGGCGATATCGCACATGTTTATCGGCTTATGCTCATTGCTCATCTAGAACATTCTACTAGCTGGCAGATGTCGCACAGGCATAAATGATTATGGTCATATTACTACAACTATAACAATAAGCAATGAAGATAACAAAACAAAAGGTGTTACTTTACGATTGGGAAACTAAGAACACAAAAGATGTTTAGGAAAGTACTAGAAAATAAAGAAATGATTTTGACAAGTGATGACGTAATTTGACCATTACAATTTGTAATTTTAAATTAACGGAAACTAATTTGAATAAACTTAAGTCTAGAAATATCAAATTCGTAACAATATATATTGTACTTAAAAATAAAATTGATTCCTTATATACTGTTACGTTTTTATATTGAGGCGTGTTTTATAACGCGATAATTAAAAAACAGTTCTTTTCAAATAACGACAATCTACAATGTATTTGCTTAACTGATAACTTTCACTTATTTGCTCTACGTTGTGTACTGTTTGCCTTTTAGCTTACGACTGACTTCACAGCTCCCTATGCCAGGGTTTTATACCGTGATTTGACGATTCCGAAAATTCTCGGTAGTCTGGCCTACAACCACCTAGAAGTATCTAGATACAATTCATCAAACAGCACATATTCAACTGGTTATCTTCATTGGCTACAGCCATCTAGAATGTTCTACTAGTGTCCGGCAGATTTCGCACATGCATAGCCGATTATGTTCATAGTCTTGCCACAATTATCAAATCTTTTGTCGTTTCTGCTCTAAGTCTTGCTTATCTCGTAATTTGGCTGACAGAGCGTTGTGCTCATATTACTACACAATAACAAAACAAAAGGGGTTACTTCAATTATTGTGAAACTAAGAACACAAAAGGTGTTTACGAAAGTACTAGAAAATAAAGAAATGATTTTGAATGTGATGACGTAATTTGACCGTTGCAATTTGAAATTTTAAATTAACGGAAACTAATTTGAATAAACTTAAATCTAGAAATATCAAATTCGTAGCACTGCCTCCCGCTTAAGCCTGTTCATACTGAACAGGCACAGAACCCGTTCCGTATGGAGCCAAACATTCCAGGTGAACGACTTTCATCTTTGACCTTGGGCTGTCGTCCTTTTGAATGCGGTATAAAACATTGTACATGCCCGCAATGGGTTAAGTATCGCACCGACATTATAGTTAGCATTCCTGAACTTATCGATTATAATAAGTTATCAATCAACTTCACAAATGATTTGTACTGCTATAGCTATAGAAGTTTGTCTCGTTCATTTCGTTTAGAGTTACGGTCCAATAAACTTGAATTTTCCTGCCTAATACAAATCGTCGCTTGATTGTTTCATTTTGGTATAAGTCAATCCAGACAAATTCATTTCGCTCAGGTAAAGATAATTCAAGTCCATATAACCACATCTATCAATTCTTTCTTAAATTGGGATCTGCACTACCAGTGAAAAATTGGAGAAAAAGAAATAAATATATACAGTCCTCCAAACCGGATCTTAATAAAAAGAAAAGAATTAGAGAGATATAAAAATTACCAACTTGTATTATCAAGATTATCGCATTGCATTTCTCGACTACAATATTTCATTACCCCTGTTTTATATTACTCTGTTCGCACATGTGGATAGTCGTGATAAAGTTCCACTACTTTAATGAGCAATTCTCTCAAATAAAAGAAACACGGTTAATAGCAAGAAACTCGAAAAGTCATATTTCTATAATGAAACAACAATTCGATCAAACATTCTCCAGTTAATGGCAAAGCTTAGAAACCCATAATTTATATACACGACATTATGTATCACATTACATCAGATCTTCGATTCCACATTGTCTCCCAATACATTATTCTCTAATTAAATGAGTATACATAAGCTAGACCAATAAAATCAAGTGACATCGATAAAACAACGATAAGCTTCAATAGTTCTCGACCAGTAAGCTGACTCAATTTTATTCCAATCTGCATAAGAATTCGTGATCAAAGAAGAAAACGTGTAACATCCTCGCCTTTGCCGTTTAATTTTCGGTTTTGTACTAGAACATTTTGCAATTTCATACGACCGGTTATGCAATTCAAGAGGAAAAGCCATAATAATTTTAATGTGGTCCGGCACTAATTGCTGTGAAAAAGAAAATATACATATAGATCAAACCACTATTAAAGTCTTAGCATAAGTAAAAGAGTCAAATCTGCGAAGACCACTTAATGCCTCACAACCTAAAACGTGTTTCATCATATTTTAACATAATCGATAAATATTGTCCTGCAATAAAGGTTTCTAAAACGTGAAAAATCTACACTATGATCCACAACAGTGACTCGGAAATAAATCACAACTAAATTTCGTTTAATCAAAAAAAAAACAAAAAAAAAAAGAAAGCTGGTGCATAAAAAATTTAAAGAAGAACCGATTAACACCAATTTCCAAGCAATAGTAGTGTCCAGAATAGTATATCCGAATAGTTTTAGAAATATCATTAAATCTATAACACACAATGCGTGTTTTCAATTATTTCTGACATTTTTAATCATCAATTTCTCCAGTAAGTTACAAGCAAACGGTCTCTATTTGTTTAGTAGAGACTATCCAAGAAAAAAGAGAAACCAAAGTAGAGAGAAGTGGAGAGAATATAAGATCGATTGCTCTTTGTTATTAGGTTGTTCCGAACAATCTAGTTCACAATACAAAAAGAAAATTAAATAAATAAAAAAAAAAAAACGAAAAAGAGAAAAAAGGAAGGTTAGTGTCTCGATTAATTTTCCCACTCAATTAATTACCATTTTACCAATTTTATTGGATTTACATAACCTTATTTCGCAACCAGTGCATAATATTTTGGATTCCCTCAAGTCTTCTGAAACACTTTGTGGTAAAAGTTTCTTTCGTCGAAAGTGGTTTAATAAAGTTTTTTGGTGCACTTAATCATCATTGATTTCCTACGAATATCCGAGTATTGTCCAAAGTAAGTACACCACAATCTTTATATTTTTCAACATCAAATCCAATACTGGACAATTCTTTTCTGAAGTCAATTAGGATAGTGGGGTGCACCCTTCTTCCAATTGGTATTTACTGTTATCGTTTTATCAGAAGTTTTAACTTTATGTACCGTCAATATGACTGCTTTACTTAATTTCACGCGTATCTCCGATAGCTTAATAATTTTTAATGCTGGTATAACCGATGATATTCTCGCCAACTCCTCGGTCTATTCTCTGGAAGTCCATAGAGAGGAAATCCGAGAGATCTGCCAGCGGGTAAAGCCATTATACGATGAAAGCCTGAATGAGCTTTCCTCCCATACTGGTGAGGAAACTAAACAAGATATTGAGACAATACAGGCACGATATCAAACAGTATATATTTAGTACGTATGTGGATTGTGTGGCCAGGTTAAGCAAGTCAATTGAAAACAAAAGCTTTTCTTTTTCTCGTTCTCGGACCTCACACGATCACCCATATACTTCTCAGGTGAATTTACCCCCCTGCGATACCGAGGTCTTTCACGGGGACTATTCATCTTGACCCACATTCCGTGACCTCTTCACGGCCATCTACATAAATAACTCCAGGTTATCATTCGTGGAAAAGCTGTTTCATTTAAATAATAAGACCAGAGGCGAAGCACGGGAGATAGTTCGAAAGGCTCCATTGACAAATGATGGATTCGATGTGGCCTGGAATGGGCTCAAAACCCGTTTTGAGAATAAACGCCTACTGATAAATTCACAGCTTAAAATTCTATTAAACTTGGAAAAAATTTCTACGGAGACGAGTGACTCCATCAAACTTCTCCAAAGCACTGTAAATGGCGTTATTTCATCTCTCAAACTGTATCAAGTTGATGTACGGACATGGGACCCTATTTTTGTGTATATTTGCTGTACCAAACTTCCAGAAGTTACGCTTACTCTATGGGAACAATCCGTTAAATCAAAAACTTAATGTCCACCATGGGGAGAGCTTGATTGTTTTCTCACCACAAGATTCCAAACTCTGGAAACCGTATGCGATCTTTCTACTGCATCTGCTTCCGTCAAAGTTTTAACTGGGAACAAGGTTCCTGCCAAATCGCCCATCCAGAAAAGGGTAAATACATATCAGAATACCACGGCAATACCCTCTTGTAAACTTTGTCCGACAGAAAAACACACTATTCGGTTGTGCCCAAAGTTTGTATCCATGAGTTACAATGACCGTCTTTCATGCATTAAAAGGCTCAAACTTTGTCTGAATTGTTTTTCAAAGAGCCATATATCTAAAGACTGCAAGAGCACTTACAATTGTGCCCATTGTGGCCAGAGACATAATACCTATCTTCATAGGAATAATTCAAGTACACATGAGCAGACCGCACCCATTTCTAGGACCGTTTCCGAAATATCCGAAGGTGACCCGAATTATGCCCCCGAATCTGGGAACTCTCTTAGTAATACGGAATCTACTACCAATGCAGTTCAATCCTGTGCTGCTACAGGCACTAAAATGGTTCTTCTGGGCACAGCCATTGTCGACGTTATTCACCATGGCGATGTATTTAAAGCTAGGGCGCTGTTCGATAATGGTTCAGAAGCGCCATTCATTTCCCAAAGCTTTTTTAATTTATTAAAATTGGAAAGTAATGCTATTACAACTGAGATATCCGGACTGAATGGCCGACTGTTTGCCTTCACAATGATATTGCTTTAGACAAACAGATATCCAAATTTTGGGAGATGGAAGATCTCCCAAGGAAGAAGCAATTATCTCCGGATGAACAATTTTGTGAAGAGAACTTCCAAAAGACAACTAAGCGGGACTTATTCGGAAGATACGTGGTAACGCTTCCTTTCAAAGAAAACTTTCGAAAGGCCATAAAACTGGGCCAATCGAGAGGTATTGCAGTAGCTCAATTCCTTAGAAATGAGAACCGCATTTTAAAAAATGTCGATCTTAATGAACAATACTCCAAGGTTCTTAAAGAGTACATTGTCCTGGGTCATATGAAAGGTATCTCTTCCATACAATATCCTAACTGCGAAAATTCGTATTATATGCCACACCACGCCGTTGTCCGTCCGGAAAGTAGCACTACTAAGGTTCGAGTAGTGTTTAATGCCTCGTCGTCCACATCCAATGGAATTAGCTTGAACGACACACTTCACTGTGGTCCATCCCTCCAGAAAGACTTAAATAATTTGCTCCTCAATTGGCGATTTCACAAAATTGTGTTCAATGGCGACATCGAAAAGATGTACCGCCAAATTCTGGTTGATTCCGAGCATACCCCATTCCAGCGAATTATTTATCGCAATTCTCCGCTTGAGGAACTTTCGGAATATGAGTTACAGACCGTAACATTTGGTGTCAACTGTGCACCTTACTTAGCGATGCGGGTTATTCAGCAGCTAGCCGTGGACGTTATGGACACTCATCCATTGGCTAGTGACGTTCTACAGTCGTGCATGTATGTGGATGACGTTTTGGCTGGTAGCCATGACGTACATTCTTCCATTCGTATGAAGAGCCAACTAGTTTCGGCATTAAAGTCCGCTGGATTTTCGCTACGGAAATGGACTTCTAACTCAAAGGAATTTCTTGCATCCATTCCCAAAGAATATTTATTAAATGAAGAATGTTTTTGCCAGTAGCATGGCAAACACATTGGGGGTTAGATGGAACGCCCGTTCGGACTGTTTCTACTTTTCTGTTCTCTCCGAAAGTTCGAAACTTTTCGATCCGGCGGGCTGGCTTTGTCCATATATTGTTCTTGCCAAGCTACTGATGAGGGATATATGGGTGTCAAAAATTGGATGGGACGAACAGATGTGTCCTGAAGATCTCAGATCATGGAATCTGTTCGTAGAAAATTATTCCCAAATCGGAGAGATGAGGATTGCTAGGTGGTTAAATTTTACGCCAGGTTGTGACGTACAACTACATGGATTCTGCGACGCGGCCATTTATATTCGTATTTCGACACCAATAGGATCCGTTACCACTCATCTTCTAACCGCAAAGTCCAAAGTTTCTCCATTGAAGACGATATCAATTCCTCGTCTCGAATTATGTGGCGCATTGCTTCTTTCCGAAACCATGGATTCTATACAGAATGCATTGCCTATTCAGTCCTACGAGATTTACTGTTGGACCGATTCCACAATTGTGCTAGCTTGGCTAAGCCAGCCATCTTACCACTGGAAGACATTTGTGGCAAATGTCTTCCAGTGGTAAGATGGCTGGCTTATCGGGTTTCAAAAATTTCCGAGATTGTAGGTAAAGAGCATTGGTACCATGTAGAGTCCAAAGACAACCCTGCAGACATTGGTTCCCGTGGAGCCTACCCTAAAGAATTTTCCAGTAATAACCTTTGGTTGTATGGTCCACCTTGGCTAAAATTAGCTCCAAGTTTCTGGCCACTTTCGAATCCCAATTTAGTAGATGAAAGCCTCCTTGAGCCTAAAACAATTCAAGTGCATTGCTCAAATTCTCATAATTTTGAAGACCCTTTGAATAGGTTCTCCTCTTTAGGAAGAGCCCTACGGGTTCTGTCCTATGTATTCCGTTTTACATTCATATGTAAAAAGATGACACGATTCGATTCCATAACAATATCAAGCTCCGAAATTTCAAATGTGAGGAATCGTCTTATACTACTTGCCCAGAAACAACATTTCCCATTGGAGTACAAGCAGCTATCGAACAAAAAAGAACTTCCAAAATCTAGCTAACTTTCAAATCTAAATCCTTTTTTGGATAAAGATAAATTACTGAGAATTCACAGCCGTATTGACACTTCCAATAATTTAACGTATGACGAGCGCTTCCCCCTTATATTGCCATACAAATGTACGCTTTCCAGGTTGCTAGTAGAATTCATTCATGACATTACGTTACATGGTGGGAACAGCTTAATGCTAAGAATGCTACGGTTGCAATTTTGGATTCCGAGGGCCAAAAACTTGATTAAATCCGCTATCCACAATTGTAGAGTATGTGTCATTTCAAGTCACAAATTACAAATCCAACTAATGGGTTCTCTTCCTCCAGAGAGAACAACACTTTCCAGGCCGTTCACGCATACAGGCCTTGACTTCGCAGGGCCGTTCGAGATTAAGAATTACGCTGCACGATCTTGTACTATAACCAAAGGTTATGTGTGCGTCTTCATATGTTTCGCAACCCGTGCAATTCATCTTGAGTTTACAAGTTCGCTTTCCGCTCCTGCATTTCTTGCGTGTTTCCACAGATTCATATCTCGAAGAGGATGTCCAAATACTCTTTACTCCGACAACGGAAAAACTTTCGTTGGTGCGTCAAAAACATTAACGAAAGATTTCATTCATACTTCTCGTGAAGGCCTATTATCAAGTTTCTCTCATCAGAATATTAAGTGGAACTTCATCCCGCCAGGCGCTCCACATATGGGAGGTTTATGGGAAGCTGGCGTCAAGAGTTTTAAAACTCATTTCCGAAAAATGGCGGGCTCTCATAAATTTACCTTTGAAGAATTTTCCACCATACTTTCACGTATCGAAGCATGCTTAAACTCAAGGCCAATATCCCCAATGTCCGAAAATCCTGAAGAGTTACTCGCACTAACTCCAGGCCATTTTCTAATTGGGGGTCCTATTCTTTGTCCGGCTGAGCCTATAGAATCCGAAACTAGGCTATCCATATTAAATCGATGGCGTCGAGTAAAGGCTCTTTCCCAGCAATTCTCGGCCCGATGGAAACACGAATATTTAAAGGAGCTCCACAAGCGCAATAAGTGGAAGAGTCCTCAGCCTAATGTCAAAATAGGATCCATGGTTGTGGTCAGAGATGAAAATCTACCTCCAAATGAATGGAGGTTAGGGCGTATTTCCAAACTTTATTACGGGAAGGATAACTTGGTTCGAGTGGTAGATATCCTCACCCAGAAGGGTACTATAACGAGGCCAACAGTAAAAATTGTTTTACTTCCTCCATGTTAAATAGTGTCAATCGATCTAACCTCATTTCCATATATTCCTTAGCATGTCGTCCATTCTAAAACGCATTTCCAAAGGCTACAACTCCAAAAATTCCTGGTATTTCCTGCAACGTTTGCATGAAATATCATGGTCTACGCCAATGCACGAAGTTCTTGAGAAAAAATCCTGAAGAGAGACTCAGACTAGTCATACTCCACGGTTACTGTCCAAACTGCTTAGCCCACCAACATTCCGCTGGTTCATGTTTTTCGAAAAAGGGTTGCTTTTCGTGTGGCGGTAACCATCACTCTCTTCTACACATATCTAAAGCCCCTGAAAAAAGGACTACTGGGCCACAGCTAACACACGAAAAGAAACCCCTTTTAAATTTGGCTCAACGACGAACAACACCAGCAACTACTAGTTTTACGATCACATCCATAACGTTACCAAACACAACAAATCTGTTTCCTACCGCAGTCGTTTTGGTTAAGATTGGACAAAAGCGTCATCATGTACGGGTAATGCTGGATGTATGCGCCTCTAGCAGTAAAATATCTAAGCATCTTGTCGCCGAACTGGGACTAGCAACAACTCTCTTAGGTAAAGAGACTATATGTAATGTCACCTTGTGCTCTCGACAACCACCACATATATCTTTAGAGACCACAATGCAAGTAAATAATCGCATATCAATCAATACACCCCAAAGGACCATCGATGCAACTATCCTTCAAAAGCTGCCAAATATAATTCTAGCTGACCCGCAGTTCTACAAATCAGGCCCCTTTGCCATCGTTTTGGGGTCAGATGTATATGCTCGAATAATCCAACCAGGATTACTGCCTAGCGCAAACGGCCTCCCAGTAGCCACAAATACAATTTTTGGATGGGTGTTATCCGGATCTTGCACTATTTATATAAGTAAATACTTAATTCTTTTCTTTACATTTCTTTACATATCACTTACACCATCCACTACTGCACACTTTCCAGTGTCAGCCATGACACTATCGTTAAAATACGGTACCTCGAAACCGCCATCACCACCACCATCATCTACTACTCCCAATTTCCTCGTCTGTTTTACATTCTTTTTATCATTTTTGTTCTTTTTATTGCTGTCAATTTGGCACACGATCAGCGATGTCGACGCCATAGCATCCGCCATGTCTTTTTTTGGCCTTGACAGGCCCAAGAGAATTACCACTTAACAGAAATGCAAGTGGAATTTTCCAAAATTAAAACACGAAAAAGATACCACAGCTATTAGCTGCCAGGCAAAATGGTATAATCACTGTTTGCACGCTGCACAAAAAAGCTATTTTAATGATAACTCAGATTGTTGCAATTACTTCTAATTTTCTCCACAAAGATCTTTGCTTCACAAGCTCACAAAAGGGAATGTCGATCAACTTTAACTTTAGGAAAAATATATAAAATAATGTTTTTTACAATTATTGAAAGAGCTGAGCTTTGCACTGATTTTCTTTCAGCTCTTTCTCAACACAGGGTGCATATGGCAACGATTGTTTTTTATTTTAGTTTTAAAAGAAGTCACACTCACAACAACAGAAATTGGCCAATTTTTTCTATGACAGCAAGCAGCTCTCTTCTCGTTACGCAATAATTCTTTTCGAGCTTAAACAACGTTCGGCTGAAATATCCGATTACCTTCTCTTTCCCATCTATCTGTTGGGACAACACACCTCCAATTCCGTACGCGCTAGCATCTGTATCCAAAACAAAATTTTCACCAGGAATAGCTCCTGTTTTGCCAATTTGGTACGAATCGCCTGTAGTAGGTGCATAAACCAAGGAAGCTGCGCAATTCATGGAGATTTCGTGGACGTGACCAATCTCTCACAGTCTTTATTTTGTCTTCATCGGTGAATATGCCCTCTGCTGCCACATGATGACCCAAGTACTTAACTTCCCGCTGGAAAAGGGAACACTTCTTTGCCTTGTCGTAGACCAGGGGCTGACAGTTTTGCCCATAACTATGATATCGTCGAGGTATATCAAGCAGGACTTCCAATGCAACTCCTTTAGCACCCGCTCCATCAATCGCTCGAAGGTAGCCAGAGCATTGCAGAGCCCGAATGGCATTACATTGAACTGCCAAAAATCGCCATTAACGCCAAAATCTGTCTTTTCTTTGTCTCTCTCGGTGATCTCTACTTGCCAATATCCACTCTGCAAATCAAGCATGGAAAACCATGTTGTTCCGGCTAGTGTGTCTAACGTGTCATCAATGCGTGGAAGCGGATAACTGTCTTTTTTGGTGACATTATTTAATTTTCTGTACTCCACACATAATCGGGTGCTACCATCTTTCTTTTTGACCAACACAATTAGGGAGCACCAAGGACTTGATGATGGCTCGATCACACCACTTACCACCATTTCCTTTACAAGTTTTTGAACCTCATCTCGTTTTGCTAGAGGAACACTTCGTGGTGCCTGTTTTATTGGTCTTTGCTCTGCGGTATTTATTTCATGCTTCACCACAGATGTTCTTCCTTGATTTCCCTTCTCAAACGCAAAGGCAGAGGCGTTTTTCCATAACAATTGCTTGGCCTTATTTTTCTCTGATGGTGATAGATGGCGTGTCCAAGCTTCGACATAACCTTCCAGATGTTTTCTCGCCGTTCCATGTGTCTTTGATGAGTTGCTTTCCAAATTTACTAATGTCTCGGCTGGTGTACATTTGCCAATGTTAGAAAATTTTCCAATATGCTCAACATGGTCAGATAAATTCAAAACTCAAACTGGTATAAGTCCCTCTTCATTTGTTGTTACCAGGGCATTTGCTATCAAGATGTTGTTGCTGTTGTTTTCTGGTGGTTCAAAAACCCACAATTTGCCAACTTCACCATCTCCATTCACAGAAACCCATATTATTGCTTCGGCATTTGGTGGTATTGACTCTGGCTGGCTCGTTGTCAAACATCCGTTAGGTGTATTCTCACTATAGCCCACGTTTACCGGTATTTAGATATGGCACCAGGTCATTACACGATGCTTCACATCCAGGTTGAGACCAAAAGCAATCATAAAATCTGCTCCAATTATAACTTCGTCCACTATATCGGCCACAATGAATTCATAATTATCGGATTTGTTTGCAATGGTTAACTTTACAGGAACCTTTTCATATACGTTTGCTTGTTCCCCTGTAGCCGTAAGTAGTCTAACTCCAATCAGCGGTGTAACTTTCCCTTTTACTAAATCAGATCTAATGATAGATTTCGATGCACCAGTATCTAACGTCAAGGTACGCTTATCGCCATTAATACCACCCGCAATTGTCAAATTGTTATTGCTCTGACGAACTATTGCTATAGAGATTGTGGGGCGATCATCTGTGGAGCCAGCTCTTGCCCCGCTGAACTAGCTCGATTTAGTTTAGAGGTGACTCACTTGAATGTGAGATCACCATTTTGTGGTGATTGTTTGATGGGGATGTTGATCTTGTGCGCTTGCGTCGTGCTTTACATTCTCTTATCACAGTAATATCATTTCATTCTGGATTTATTTGCATCCTGTTTTTTTTCGACATAGCCTGCTTAACAGCCTCTTTTACTGATTCAATCACGAATTTTGATTCGTCTTGATCGGTCTCCACTCTGCGTAGCTTGTGATTTTGGGTCGTGCCAGCAATCTCGTAGTGTCTTGTGCAAGTGCAAATGTTACGGTTTCTGCGAATGTAGCCTTTTGTGACGCATATGTTGCACATTTTATATCTGGGTCTCTAATTCCATTCATAAAGGTCTCAAACTTAATGCAGTCCACAAGTGGATGGCTTTCTCCTGGATATGTCAAAAGCACCATCCGCTCAAACTCCGTTGCAAAGTCTTGTAGAGTCTCATTTCATTTTTGGACTCTTCCTCTTAATTCCATTCTGAAGATGTCTTGCTTATGTTCTTACGTTGAAGTGCCGCTATTACTACATTATAATTATTTCTAGAGGCAGCGGAAATGCTTTGTATCACATCAGCGGCATTGCCCTTTAATGCCAATAGAAGTTCAATTACTTTGTCATTGTCGTTCCATAAATTTCTAGAAGCAACCATTTCGAATTGGAATTTGAATACATCAAATGAAGTTGAGCCATCGAAAACAGGAGTTTTGGTGTTCGAGCCCTCGATAACTCGCACTCGGCCACCTTTATTTCCAAGTCAGCCATTTTTTTCTCCAGGTGCAGAAGTTTCTCATCGTGAACTACAATTTTCTCATCCACGGATAGAACTTTCTTATCCAATTCTATAATTTGACCTTCTATATGGTCCACACGTTTCTCCATGCTTTCAGAAATTTCGTGAAGTTTTTCATTCTGAATTCTAGAATTTTCGTCCATATTTTTGGAATTTTCGTCGAATTTTTCTTCCAATTTTCTAGAATTAGCTTCCATTTTCAGAGAATTTTCTTCTGGTTTTCTAGAATTCTCTTCCATTATTTTGCTCAAAACATTGAGCATTGATGTGTAATCTACAATACTCGAAGCCACAGATGGAGTTTCTACACTGCTGGTATTGACAAGAATTTATTCATCAATGTCTTCCTTATAATCAAACTCATGCGTCTCGATATCCATTTTTCGCCGTTCGAAGTCTTCTAGTAGTCGTTTTTGCAATTGAGCCTTGTTTCCTGTAGTCGGCTGCTCCATTTTGCTCAATTCCTTCTTCAAGTCTTATACTCGAAGCTCATTAAACTCCATTGTATATTTTTTTCGTTATTTCACATCCGACACCAATTGTTACGTTTTTATGTTGAGGCGTGTTTAGTAACCCGATAATTAAAACACAGTTCTTTTCAGATAACGACAACCTACAATTTATTTGCTTAACGATAGGTTTCACTTATATGCTCTACGATGTGTACTGTATGACTTTTAGCTTACGACTGACTACCTTCCTCTGTCAGCTCTTTTATAGTACTGTTAACGATATCGATAGTCTGGCCTACAACATTCTAGACTATTCTACTACTATCTGGCAGATGTCGCACGGGCGATATCGCACATGTTTATCGGCTTATGCTCATTGCTCATCTAGAACATTCTACTAGCTGGCAGATGTCGCACAGGCATAAATGATTATGGTCATATTACTACAACTATAACAATAAGCAATGAAGATAACAAAACAAAAGGTGTTACTTTACGATTGGGAAACTAAGAACACAAAAGATGTTTAGGAAAGTACTAGAAAATAAAGAAATGATTTTGACAAGTGATGACGTAATTTGACCATTACAATTTGTAATTTTAAATTAACGGAAACTAATTTGAATAAACTTAAGTCTAGAAATATCAAATTCGTAACAATATATATTGTACTTAAAAATAAAATTGATTCCTTATATACTGTTACGTTTTTATATTGAGGCGTGTTTTATAACGCGATAATTAAAAAACAGTTCTTTTCAAATAACGACAATCTACAATGTATTTGCTTAACTGATAACTTTCACTTATTTGCTCTACGTTGTGTACTGTTTGCCTTTTAGCTTACGACTGACTTCACAGCTCCCTATGCCAGGGTTTTATACCGTGATTTGACGATTCCGAAAATTCTCGGTAGTCTGGCCTACAACCACCTAGAAGTATCTAGATACAATTCATCAAACAGCACATATTCAACTGGTTATCTTCATTGGCTACAGCCATCTAGAATGTTCTACTAGTGTCCGGCAGATTTCGCACATGCATAGCCGATTATGTTCATAGTCTTGCCACAATTATCAAATCTTTTGTCGTTTCTGCTCTAAGTCTTGCTTATCTCGTAATTTGGCTGACAGAGCGTTGTGCTCATATTACTACACAATAACAAAACAAAAGGGGTTACTTCAATTATTGTGAAACTAAGAACACAAAAGGTGTTTACGAAAGTACTAGAAAATAAAGAAATGATTTTGAATGTGATGACGTAATTTGACCGTTGCAATTTGAAATTTTAAATTAACGGAAACTAATTTGAATAAACTTAAATCTAGAAATATCAAATTCGTAGCACTGCCTCCCGCTTAAGCCTGTTCATACTGAACAGGCACAGAACCCGTTCCGTATGGAGCCAAACATTCCAGGTGAACGACTTTCATCTTTGACCTTGGGCTGTCGTCCTTTTGAATGCGGTATAAAACATTGTACATGCCCGCAATGGGTTAAGTATCGCACCGACATTATAGTTAGCATTCCTGAACTTATCGATTATAATAAGTTATCAATCAACTTCACAAATGATTTGTACTGCTATAGCTATAGAAGTTTGTCTCGTTCATTTCGTTTAGAGTTACGGTCCAATAAACTTGAATTTTCCTGCCTAATACAAATCGTCGCTTGATTGTTTCATTTTGGTATAAGTCAATCCAGACAAATTCATTTCGCTCAGGTAAAGATAATTCAAGTCCATATAACCACATCTATCAATTCTTTCTTAAATTGGGATCTGCACTACCAGTGAAAAATTGGAGAAAAAGAAATAAATATATACAGTCCTCCAAACCGGATCTTAATAAAAAGAAAAGAATTAGAGAGATATAAAAATTACCAACTTGTATTATCAAGATTATCGCATTGCATTTCTCGACTACAATATTTCATTACCCCTGTTTTATATTACTCTGTTCGCACATGTGGATAGTCGTGATAAAGTTCCACTACTTTAATGAGCAATTCTCTCAAATAAAAGAAACACGGTTAATAGCAAGAAACTCGAAAAGTCATATTTCTATAATGAAACAACAATTCGATCAAACATTCTCCAGTTAATGGCAAAGCTTAGAAACCCATAATTTATATACACGACATTATGTATCACATTACATCAGATCTTCGATTCCACATTGTCTCCCAATACATTATTCTCTAATTAAATGAGTATACATAAGCTAGACCAATAAAATCAAGTGACATCGATAAAACAACGATAAGCTTCAATAGTTCTCGACCAGTAAGCTGACTCAATTTTATTCCAATCTGCATAAGAATTCGTGATCAAAGAAGAAAACGTGTAACATCCTCGCCTTTGCCGTTTAATTTTCGGTTTTGTACTAGAACATTTTGCAATTTCATACGACCGGTTATGCAATTCAAGAGGAAAAGCCATAATAATTTTAATGTGGTCCGGCACTAATTGCTGTGAAAAAGAAAATATACATATAGATCAAACCACTATTAAAGTCTTAGCATAAGTAAAAGAGTCAAATCTGCGAAGACCACTTAATGCCTCACAACCTAAAACGTGTTTCATCATATTTTAACATAATCGATAAATATTGTCCTGCAATAAAGGTTTCTAAAACGTGAAAAATCTACACTATGATCCACAACAGTGACTCGGAAATAAATCACAACTAAATTTCGTTTAATCAAAAAAAAAACAAAAAAAAAAGAAAGCTGGTGCATAAAAAATTTAAAGAAGAACCGATTAACACCAATTTCCAAGCAATAGTAGTGTCCAGAATAGTATATCCGAATAGTTTTAGAAATATCATTAAATCTATAACACACAATGCGTGTTTTCAATTATTTCTGACATTTTTAATCATCAATTTCTCCAGTAAGTTACAAGCAAACGGTCTCTATTTGTTTAGTAGAGACTATCCAAGAAAAAAGAGAAACCAAAGTAGAGAGAAGTGGAGAGAATATAAGATCGATTGCTCTTTGTTATTAGGTTGTTCCGAACAATCTAGTTCACAATACAAAAAGAAAATTAAATAAATAAAAAAAAAAAACGAAAAAGAGAAAAAAGGAAGGTTAGTGTCTCGATTAATTTTCCCACTCAATTAATTACCATTTTACCAATTTTATTGGATTTACATAACCTTATTTCGCAACCAGTGCATAATATTTTGGATTCCCTCAAGTCTTCTGAAACACTTTGTGGTAAAAGTTTCTTTCGTCGAAAGTGGTTTAATAAAGTTTTTTGGTGCACTTAATCATCATTGATTTCCTACGAATATCCGAGTATTGTCCAAAGTAAGTACACCACAATCTTTATATTTTTCAACATCAAATCCAATACTGGACAATTCTTTTCTGAAGTCAATTAGGATAGTGGGGTGCACCCTTCTTCCAATTGGTATTTACTGTTATCGTTTTATCAGAAGTTTTAACTTTATGTACCGTCAATATGACTGCTTTACTTAATTTCACGCGTATCTCCGATAGCTTAATAATTTTTAATGCTGGTATAACCGATGATATTCTCGCCAACTCCTCGGTCTATTCTCTGGAAGTCCATAGAGAGGAAATCCGAGAGATCTGCCAGCGGGTAAAGCCATTATACGATGAAAGCCTGAATGAGCTTTCCTCCCATACTGGTGAGGAAACTAAACAAGATATTGAGACAATACAGGCACGATATCAAACAGTATATATTTAGTACGTATGTGGATTGTGTGGCCAGGTTAAGCAAGTCAATTGAAAACAAAAGCTTTTCTTTTTCTCGTTCTCGGACCTCACACGATCACCCATATACTTCTCAGGTGAATTTACCCCCCTGCGATACCGAGGTCTTTCACGGGGACTATTCATCTTGACCCACATTCCGTGACCTCTTCACGGCCATCTACATAAATAACTCCAGGTTATCATTCGTGGAAAAGCTGTTTCATTTAAATAATAAGACCAGAGGCGAAGCACGGGAGATAGTTCGAAAGGCTCCATTGACAAATGATGGATTCGATGTGGCCTGGAATGGGCTCAAAACCCGTTTTGAGAATAAACGCCTACTGATAAATTCACAGCTTAAAATTCTATTAAACTTGGAAAAAATTTCTACGGAGACGAGTGACTCCATCAAACTTCTCCAAAGCACTGTAAATGGCGTTATTTCATCTCTCAAACTGTATCAAGTTGATGTACGGACATGGGACCCTATTTTTGTGTATATTTGCTGTACCAAACTTCCAGAAGTTACGCTTACTCTATGGGAACAATCCGTTAAATCAAAAACTTAATGTCCACCATGGGGAGAGCTTGATTGTTTTCTCACCACAAGATTCCAAACTCTGGAAACCGTATGCGATCTTTCTACTGCATCTGCTTCCGTCAAAGTTTTAACTGGGAACAAGGTTCCTGCCAAATCGCCCATCCAGAAAAGGGTAAATACATATCAGAATACCACGGCAATACCCTCTTGTAAACTTTGTCCGACAGAAAAACACACTATTCGGTTGTGCCCAAAGTTTGTATCCATGAGTTACAATGACCGTCTTTCATGCATTAAAAGGCTCAAACTTTGTCTGAATTGTTTTTCAAAGAGCCATATATCTAAAGACTGCAAGAGCACTTACAATTGTGCCCATTGTGGCCAGAGACATAATACCTATCTTCATAGGAATAATTCAAGTACACATGAGCAGACCGCACCCATTTCTAGGACCGTTTCCGAAATATCCGAAGGTGACCCGAATTATGCCCCCGAATCTGGGAACTCTCTTAGTAATACGGAATCTACTACCAATGCAGTTCAATCCTGTGCTGCTACAGGCACTAAAATGGTTCTTCTGGGCACAGCCATTGTCGACGTTATTCACCATGGCGATGTATTTAAAGCTAGGGCGCTGTTCGATAATGGTTCAGAAGCGCCATTCATTTCCCAAAGCTTTTTTAATTTATTAAAATTGGAAAGTAATGCTATTACAACTGAGATATCCGGACTGAATGGCCGACTGTTTGCCTTCACAATGATATTGCTTTAGACAAACAGATATCCAAATTTTGGGAGATGGAAGATCTCCCAAGGAAGAAGCAATTATCTCCGGATGAACAATTTTGTGAAGAGAACTTCCAAAAGACAACTAAGCGGGACTTATTCGGAAGATACGTGGTAACGCTTCCTTTCAAAGAAAACTTTCGAAAGGCCATAAAACTGGGCCAATCGAGAGGTATTGCAGTAGCTCAATTCCTTAGAAATGAGAACCGCATTTTAAAAAATGTCGATCTTAATGAACAATACTCCAAGGTTCTTAAAGAGTACATTGTCCTGGGTCATATGAAAGGTATCTCTTCCATACAATATCCTAACTGCGAAAATTCGTATTATATGCCACACCACGCCGTTGTCCGTCCGGAAAGTAGCACTACTAAGGTTCGAGTAGTGTTTAATGCCTCGTCGTCCACATCCAATGGAATTAGCTTGAACGACACACTTCACTGTGGTCCATCCCTCCAGAAAGACTTAAATAATTTGCTCCTCAATTGGCGATTTCACAAAATTGTGTTCAATGGCGACATCGAAAAGATGTACCGCCAAATTCTGGTTGATTCCGAGCATACCCCATTCCAGCGAATTATTTATCGCAATTCTCCGCTTGAGGAACTTTCGGAATATGAGTTACAGACCGTAACATTTGGTGTCAACTGTGCACCTTACTTAGCGATGCGGGTTATTCAGCAGCTAGCCGTGGACGTTATGGACACTCATCCATTGGCTAGTGACGTTCTACAGTCGTGCATGTATGTGGATGACGTTTTGGCTGGTAGCCATGACGTACATTCTTCCATTCGTATGAAGAGCCAACTAGTTTCGGCATTAAAGTCCGCTGGATTTTCGCTACGGAAATGGACTTCTAACTCAAAGGAATTTCTTGCATCCATTCCCAAAGAATATTTATTAAATGAAGAATGTTTTTGCCAGTAGCATGGCAAACACATTGGGGGTTAGATGGAACGCCCGTTCGGACTGTTTCTACTTTTCTGTTCTCTCCGAAATTTCGAAACTTTTCGATCCGGCGGGCTGGCTTTGTCCATATATTGTTCTTGCCAAGCTACTGATGAGGGATATATGGGTGTCAAAAATTGGATGGGACGAACAGATGTGTCCTGAAGATCTCAGATCATGGAATCTGTTCGTAGAAAATTATTCCCAAATCGGAGAAATGAGGATTGCTAGGTGGTTAAATTTTACGCCAGGTTGTGACGTACAACTACATGGATTCTGCGACGCGGCCATTTATATTCGTATTTCGACACCAATAGGATCCGTTACCACTCATCTTCTAACCGCAAAGTCCAAAGTTTCTCCATTGAAGACGATATCAATTCCTCGTCTCGAATTATGTGGCGCATTGCTTCTTTCCGAAACCATGGATTCTATACAGAATGCATTGCCTATTCAGTCCTACGAGATTTACTGTTGGACCGATTCCACAATTGTGCTAGCTTGGCTAAGCCAGCCATCTTACCACTGGAAGACATTTGTGGCAAATGTCTTCCAGTGGTAAGATGGCTGGCTTATCGGGTTTCAAAAATTTCCGAGATTGTAGGTAAAGAGCATTGGTACCATGTAGAGTCCAAAGACAACCCTGCAGACATTGGTTCCCGTGGAGCCTACCCTAAAGAATTTTCCAGTAATAACCTTTGGTTGTATGGTCCACCTTGGCTAAAATTAGCTCCAAGTTTCTGGCCACTTTCGAATCCCAATTTAGTAGATGAAAGCCTCCTTGAGCCTAAAACAATTCAAGTGCATTGCTCAAATTCTCATAATTTTGAAGACCCTTTGAATAGGTTCTCCTCTTTAGGAAGAGCCCTACGGGTTCTGTCCTATGTATTCCGTTTTACATTCATATGTAAAAAGATGACACGATTCGATTCCATAACAATATCAAGCTCCGAAATTTCAAATGTGAGGAATCGTCTTATACTACTTGCCCAGAAACAACATTTCCCATTGGAGTACAAGCAGCTATCGAACAAAAAAGAACTTCCAAAATCTAGCTAACTTTCAAATCTAAATCCTTTTTTGGATAAAGATAAATTACTGAGAATTCACAGCCGTATTGACACTTCCAATAATTTAACGTATGACGAGCGCTTCCCCCTTATATTGCCATACAAATGTACGCTTTCCAGGTTGCTAGTAGAATTCATTCATGACATTACGTTACATGGTGGGAACAGCTTAATGCTAAGAATGCTACGGTTGCAATTTTGGATTCCGAGGGCCAAAAACTTGATTAAATCCGCTATCCACAATTGTAGAGTATGTGTCATTTCAAGTCACAAATTACAAATCCAACTAATGGGTTCTCTTCCTCCAGAGAGAACAACACTTTCCAGGCCGTTCACGCATACAGGCCTTGACTTCGCAGGGCCGTTCGAGATTAAGAATTACGCTGCACGATCTTGTACTATAACCAAAGGTTATGTGTGCGTCTTCATATGTTTCGCAACCCGTGCAATTCATCTTGAGTTTACAAGTTCGCTTTCCGCTCCTGCATTTCTTGCGTGTTTCCACAGATTCATATCTCGAAGAGGATGTCCAAATACTCTTTACTCCGACAACGGAAAAACTTTCGTTGGTGCGTCAAAAACATTAACGAAAGATTTCATTCATACTTCTCGTGAAGGCCTATTATCAAGTTTCTCTCATCAGAATATTAAGTGGAACTTCATCCCGCCAGGCGCTCCACATATGGGAGGTTTATGGGAAGCTGGCGTCAAGAGTTTTAAAACTCATTTCCGAAAAATGGCGGGCTCTCATAAATTTACCTTTGAAGAATTTTCCACCATACTTTCACGTATCGAAGCATGCTTAAACTCAAGGCCAATATCCCCAATGTCCGAAAATCCTGAAGAGTTACTCGCACTAACTCCAGGCCATTTTCTAATTGGGGGTCCTATTCTTTGTCCGGCTGAGCCTATAGAATCCGAAACTAGGCTATCCATATTAAATCGATGGCGTCGAGTAAAGGCTCTTTCCCAGCAATTCTCGGCCCGATGGAAACACGAATATTTAAAGGAGCTCCACAAGCGCAATAAGTGGAAGAGTCCTCAGCCTAATGTCAAAATAGGATCCATGGTTGTGGTCAGAGATGAAAATCTACCTCCAAATGAATGGAGGTTAGGGCGTATTTCCAAACTTTATTACGGGAAGGATAACTTGGTTCGAGTGGTAGATATCCTCACCCAGAAGGGTACTATAACGAGGCCAACAGTAAAAATTGTTTTACTTCCTCCATGTTAAATAGTGTCAATCGATCTAACCTCATTTCCATATATTCCTTAGCATGTCGTCCATTCAAAAACGCATTTCCAAAGGCTACAACTCCAAAAATTCCTGGTATTTCCTGCAACGTTTGCATGAAATATCATGGTCTACGCCAATGCACGAAGTTCTTGAGAAAAAATCCTGAAGAGAGACTCAGACTAGTCATACTCCACGGTTACTGTCCAAACTGCTTAGCCCACCAACATTCCGCTGGTTCATGTTTTTCGAAAAAGGGTTGCTTTTCGTGTGGCGGTAACCATCACTCTCTTCTACACATATCTAAAGCCCCTGAAAAAAGGACTACTGGGCCACAGCTAACACACGAAAAGAAACCCCTTTTAAATTTGGCTCAACGACGAACAACACCAGCAACTACTAGTTTTACGATCACATCCATAACGTTACCAAACACAACAAATCTGTTTCCTACCGCAGTCGTTTTGGTTAAGATTGGACAAAAGCGTCATCATGTACGGGTAATGCTGGATGTATGCGCCTCTAGCAGTAAAATATCTAAGCATCTTGTCGCCGAACTGGGACTAGCAACAACTCTCTTAGGTAAAGAGACTATATGTAATGTCACCTTGTGCTCTCGACAACCACCACATATATCTTTAGAGACCACAATGCAAGTAAATAATCGCATATCAATCAATACACCCCAAAGGACCATCGATGCAACTATCCTTCAAAAGCTGCCAAATATAATTCTAGCTGACCCGCAGTTCTACAAATCAGGCCCCTTTGCCATCGTTTTGGGGTCAGATGTATATGCTCGAATAATCCAACCAGGATTACTGCCTAGCGCAAACGGCCTCCCAGTAGCCACAAATACAATTTTTGGATGGGTGTTATCCGGATCTTGCACTATTTATATAAGTAAATACTTAATTCTTTTCTTTACATTCGTAAACTTACTTGAATATTGAATTTAAACGATTTAATTTAATATCACCTATATCTTGAATTATGAATATGCTAAACTTATATCCATATACCTTAAAATAAGAAATATGAAATTTTGCATTTAGATTTAGTAACGAAAATACCTTATTATATTGCAATACTGCAACAGAGGGCGGTAATGTACATGCCCGCAATGGGTTAAGTATCGCACCGACATTATAGTTAGCATTCCTGAACTTATCGATTATAATAAGTTATCAATCAACTTCACAAATGATTTGTACTGCTATAGCTATAGAAGTTTGTCTCGTTCATTTCGTTTGGAGTTACGAACCAATAAACTTGAATTTTCCTGCCTAATACAAATCGTCGCTTGATTGTTTCATTTTGGTATAAGTCAATCCAGACAAATTCATTTCGCTCAGGTAAAGATAATTCAAGTCCATATAACCACATCTATCAATTCTTTCTTAAATTGGGATCTGCACTACCAGTGAAAAATTGGAGAAAAAGAAATAAATATATACAGTCCTCTAAATAAACAAACATCATTGATCTTCTTGATGACTTTATATGGGCCTTCCCACTGTGTTTGTAGTTTAGGACATAGTGCTTTCTTTCGTTGCGGGTTGAATAGCAGAACCAGTTATCCTTCTTTAAAGCCCTCAGTGTTCGCTGCACGATCATATCTCGCCTTCATCCTATTGCTGACCATTTTTATTTTGTTTCGCACTGATTCGTGAACTTTACTAAATGTGTTTGGTATGTCGTTACTGGTTTCTTCCATGACGAGCTCATTGGGTGTAGCGTCGAATATCAAATCTCCGGGCAACTTCAATTCCGTTCCGAATAGAACCTTGGCCGGTGTTCGTGACGTAGAATCATGTACGGCTGATCTATACAACGGCAAAACCTTTGGTATATGCTAGTCCCAGTGTCGTTGGCCGTTATCCACCACCTTTCGAAGATGTTCTTCCAGAATGCGATTAAACCTTTCTACCATGTCATCAGACTGTGGATGCAATGGCGTAGTCCTTGTTTTCTTTATACCAAGGGAGTCACACGTCTCTTTGAATATGGCCGATTCAAAATTTCTTCCTTGGTCTGAGTGTATCTCGGACGGCACACCATAGCGACATATCCAGTCCTTAGGTTAGGTTAGGTGGGAGCCCGATGTATCAGGCTCACTTAGACTATTCAGTCCATTGTGATACCACATTGGTGAACTTCTCTCTTATCACTGAGTGCTGCTCGATTCCATGTTAAGCTCAATGACAAGGGACCTCCTTTTTATAGCCGAGTCCGAACGGCGTTCCACATTGCAGTGCAGTACGATGATCAAATTTTGGCTGCTCTTACCATCTTCGCTTTCCCATTTACGTTGCAGGGTTTCATTGACCAGACATAGACTGTCCCATTCAGCCCAGTATGATTTCATAAGTGGGCTATCGGCTGCGATGTCTTTCTTGCTGGGTTTCTTATCTTCTTCCTTCGCCGAAATAATTTTGCTCAAAATGGGATTCGACGTGCAACGGCCAGATATCCACGATTTCTTCCTTATGTTCAGCTTTTGAGCAGTATTTGCACTCGACATTACAAGGTCGACGTGACAATTCGTCCGCATTGCCATGTTTGCCATCTTTTCTATGCTTGATACTGAAATCATAGCTTTGGAGTCTTTCTATCCAACGTGCCAGCTAAGCTTTCGGATTATTGAATTGAAGCAACTATCGTGGAGCTGAATGATCAGTTCTTAGCAAGAAATTCTGTCCATACAAGTATTTGTGGTAATGCTTTACGCTTTCTATGACAGCAAGCAACTCTCTTCTCGTTACGCAATAGTTCTTTTCGGGCTTGGACAACGTTCGGCTAAAATATCACCAATGTGGTATCACAATGGGCTGCCACCTAACCTAGTTCTTTTCGGGCTTGGACAACGTCCGAGCTAAAATATCCGATGATCTTCTCTTTACCATCTATCTGTTGGGACAACACACCTCCAATTCCGAAAGCGCTAGCATCTGTATCCAAAGGAGCATAACATAAAATTTCTTTTAGATGATGGAGTGACTCTTCCTATTCATTACATCCTATTCATTAACTTTTTGGGTTAATTTATGGAGGCTAGCGGCGATGCTGGCGAAGTTTGTTACGAATCGCCTGTAGTAGGTGCATAATCCAAAGAAGCTACGCAATTCATGGAGATTTCGTGGACGTGGCCAATCTCTTACAGCCTTTATTTTGTCTTCATCGGTGGTCGCTCGAAGGTCGCCGAAGCATTGCACAGCACGAGTGCCATTACATTCAATTGCCATTAACGCCAAAATCTGTTTTCTCCTTGTCTTTTTCGGCGATCTCCACTTGCCAATAGCCACTCTGCAAGTTAAGCGTGGAAAACCATTTTGTTCCGGCTGGACACACTAACGTGTCATCAATGCGTGCAAGCGGATAACTGTCTTTTTTACTGACATCATTTAATTTTCTGTATCCCACGCTGAATCGGGTGCTACCGTCTTTCTTCTTGACTACACACAAAAAATTATCACCAAAATTTTTATACCCTCCACCATAGGGTGGGGGTATATTAACTTTGTCATTCCGTTTGTAACACATCGAAATATTGCTCTAAGACCCCATAAAGTATATATAATCTGGGTCGTGGTGAAATTCTGAGTCGATCTGAGCATGTCCGTCCGTCCGCCTGTTGAAATCACGCTAACTTCCGAATATCGATTTGAAACTTGGCACAATAGTTGTTATTGATGCAGGTCGGATGGTATTGCAAATGGGCCATATCGGTCCACTTTGGGTTGCAGACCCTCTAAGAAAAGCAAATTTCATCCGATCCGGCTGAAATTTGGTACATGGTGTTAGTATATGGTCTCTAACAACCATGCAAAAATTGGTCCAAATCGGTGCACAATTATATATAGCCCCCATATAAACCGATCACCAGATTTGACCTCCGGAGCCTCTTGGAAGACCAAAATTCATCTGATTCAGTTGATATTTGGTACGTGGTGGTAATATATGGCCTCAAACACTCATGCAAAAATTGGTCAAAATCGGTCCATAATTATATATAGCCCCTATATAAACCGATCCACAGATTTGACCTCCGGAGCTCCTTGAAAGACCAAAATTCATCCGATTCGGTTGAAATTTGGTACGTGATGTTAGTATATGGTATCCAACAACCATGCAGGAATTGGTTCATATCAGTCCATAATTATATATAGCCCCCATATAAACCGATCCCCAGATTTGACCTCCAGTGCCTTTTGGAGAAGCAAAATTCATCCGATCTTGTTGAAATTTGGTACGTGGTGGTAGTATATGATATTTAACAACCATGCCAAAAGTGGTCCATATTAGTCCATAATCATATATAGCCCCCATATAAACCGATCCCGAGATTTGGTTCTGGAGCCTCTTGGAGGAGCAAATTTCATCCGAGTCAGTTGAAATTCGGTACATTGTGCTAGTATATGGCCGTTAACAACCATGTCTAACTAGGTCCATGTCGGTCTATAGTTATATATAGCCCTCAGATAAATAGAGTCCCAATCACAAAAAATTGGTCCATATCAAGTTCATAATTATATATTCAATTCCTTATTTCAATTCTGGCTCCCTACGTACCGTGCAAAAGTCCATATTGATTCGTAAGTATTTGTAGACTTACCTACACATACCCTTTTTTGTATAATATATACCACGTATGGACTAACTCACAATTTAGAAAACGATTTAAGATACCACAACCTAAGTAATTCGATTGTGGATGACAGTCTTTCGTAGAAGTTTCTACGCTATCCATGGCGGGGGGTACATAAGATTCGGCCTGACCGAACTTACGGCCATATATACTTGTTTCAATTAAACACTTAATTGAACTTGGAAACAGATTCAATTAATGTGTTAATTGATTCAATTAAATATTTAATCAAATTCGAATAAAAACCAATTAAAAATTTACTGATAGGTTAGGTTAGGTTAAAGTGGCAGCCCGATTAAGATTCAGGCTCACTTAGACTATTCAGTCCATTGTGATACCACATTAACTAAAAGTACCTATTACATATGGGCACTTCTAGTTTCAACCGTTGAACCTTCTCGATTATTTTCTTCTGTTGAACCAACCAGATTGTTCCAAAAACATTAGCAGACTGCTTAAGTTAACGTTTTCCAGGTCCGCCAGTAATCTGAAGCTATATGCCCCTAAAATTTGCTTACGCCTTACACAAAATGCAGGACACTCACACAAGAGGTGTTTTATTGATTCCTTTTCCTCCGCATCATGACAGCTCATACAATGGTCATTATACTTCGCACCAATAGTTTTTGCAAAATCGCCTATCAGGCAGCGACCCGTTATAGCAGATATCAGGAGTGATATCTGGCGTCTCGAGAACACTAGCATATCTAGTGTGCGGTTTAAGTTTAAATGGGCCATATTTGCTTGGGGTCGTTACAACCCTTACAATTCTCCCATCGAACATTTGCCATCATGACAGCCTTCTCACGCAGTAAGAGCTTGCAGGTAGCCAGAGGCATACCAACAGATTCTAGTTCCCCTGGAATATGTAAGATAGTTCCTAGCCTTGCTAGCTCATCTGCTTCGCAGTTCCCCGGTATGTTCCTATGGCCATGCACCCATATTAGGTGCATATTGTGCTGCTCAGCCATCTCATTGAGAGATTTGCGGCAGTCGATGTCCGTTTTCGAGTTGAGGAACACAGAGTCCAAGGATTTTATTGCAGGTTGACTGTCTGAGTATATACACCCTCAAAAAAATCGCTTCTGTAACATATACTCCCAAACATATTTTGCTTCAAGCATATAAATTTTTGGGTTGATTATGGAGAACGGCAGCGTCTTTGGTTTGGAGAAGGGCCAAGAATCTCTATGAGTGAGGAAAGCGAAAAATAGATCACAGTCACGATAGTGGATCTTTCTCTCCAGACGGGTTTATATTGGTGAAGTGTAGATCAGACAGTTAAAGGAGAAAAACAAATGAAAACAAAATATTATGATTTTGTTGACAACTTCGAATTTTATTTTCTCTAGATTGTCGATCTTACCAGTAGGAATGTTGTAACAGAACAAGAAGGTATATTTCAGTTTTTTGGCGGAAGTTGTGTTGTGGCATGACTGGTCGTCGATAGATTCGTTAAAAGTTGATGTTCAATATAGATATCGTTTTCTAGTAATCGATTAGGTATTTCAAAACGATTTGAAGGGACTGAATTATGGGGATTTTTACAAAAGTATTTAAGCACAGCGTTCAAATTGAAATAATGAATTTTAGCATAAACATTTCCGCCGGCCTTGCAGTACTACTGCAATAAAATTTTGCCTTCAATCATACCACAAGCACGCATTCGGAGTATCTTATCCTATGTACTAATACATTTAGAAGATATATAATATAAGTTCATATTCATAAAATATATATCTGGAGCTTAATGGTAAAGGGTAATTCAATTTAATTTGTTCAATTCAATTCAATTCAAATTTTCAATAGGTAATAAGTTATTAAATTATAAACATAGTTATTGGATACATGAGAAATGTTTAAAACAGTGGGTAGCTAGTTCATGAACAGGTTGTTCACACTTCTCTTCGTAATTTCTTGGTAGTGCGAAGTGGTATACTATAGGATGTTTTGTAATTAGTTAAGTGGAATAAGAAGAATTGGAAGATGAAGTTATTTTTGACAAAGACCATAAAGTGTCCACCCAAATATGGTGTTTTGGGCGGTTGGAAGGCCAGGACGAACAAGAATGCCCTCACGAATTATCCTAGAATAAATGTCGACCCCTAGGATAATGTCGATTGACGATGTCTTATAAAAGTGTCGGTCGGCCAATACGATGTTGTGGAAATTTTCTCTCAGAGCTTCAGATATTGTCTCCTTGGGAGTATTGATGGATATTCTGTTCTGGAGTTTCAGGATTGCTTGGATTCGGATATTAGATTCATGGACAGATACAAGAGGAAGTGGACAAATTGTTTCCTTATCAAGAGCTAACGTAGTAAGACCCAACTTATCAACCACTCGATACGTAATGTAACTCGCCTTAGCAGCGGAGTCCAACAGGCAGCGTAGAGTTTTGTTTCCACTTTTACAGGGGACCTTGACTAGGATAGTCGGAAGAAGTGTAACTGAATTTTGTTTGAGTATGGATGAAAGCGAGGTCTGTTGTTCTAAAGTTGGTGTGGATGGCTTTGGCGAAGCTTCTTTTTTAAAACGTTTTCCGGCTTCAGCTGTATTATCATTACGCTTACTTCGTCGAAGCTGAGATTGTTTGGACTGCATGCGGGGATGATAGTGTAGGTAGGTGTGATGTTTTGAGTGACAGATTCTGCAACCGATTTTAGTAAAACATGTCCCTTCTGAATGTGTGTGGGCCAAACAATTCTTACAATACCCATACTTTTGTACAGCTTGTTCTCGTTGGGCAACATTCATATTAAGAAAACGTCTGCATTTCCTTAGAGCATGGGAACCTCTACAAATTCTGCATCGGAATTGAATGCCGCCTTTTACGTTGTGAGTGTTAGGCATAGTGAGCTGAAAAAAGGATGGTGAAGGACTCTTTAGGCAATATTGTGGACACTAACGGGCAGAATTGATCATTAAAGTAGTCTATATGCTGTCCATTGGAAGAATGACCAGTTTCGTAATTGGTCTAGTGATCAAACCTTTCGCAGTAAGAAATTCCGCGACTCGTACCCTAGAATCACTACCGGAGTATACTTTGGAGATTCGGCCAATTCGCCAACAATTTGGAGGGATATTCTCCTCGCGTATGACTACCAGCGTGTTCTCTTTAAGGTTCTCTGTTGGTCTTTGCCATTTGTGCCTTTTGTGGAGCTCTTTGAGGTACTCGTCCTTCCATCGTGTACAGAAGTGCTGATGAAGGGACTTGAGTCGTTGCCACCGATTCAACAAAGATTTTATTTTCTCTACATTGTCGATCTTATCAGTAGGAATGTTGTAACAGAACAAGAAGGTATATTTCAGTTTTTTGGCGGAAGTTGTGTTGTGGCATGACTGGTCGTCGATAGATTCGTTAAAAGTTGATGTTCAATATAGATATCGTTTTCTAGTAATCGATTAGGTATTTCAAAACGATTTGAAGGGACTGAATTATGGGGATTTTTACAAAAGTATTTAAGCACAGCGTTCAAATTGAAATAATGAATTTTAGCATAAACATTTCCGCCGGCCTTGCAGTACTACTGCAATAAAATTTTGCCTTCAATCATACCACAAGCACGCATTCGGAGTATCTTATCCTATGTACTAATACATTTAGAAGATATATAATATAAGTTCATATTCATAAAATATATATCTGGAGCTTAATGGTAAAGGGTAATTCAATTTAATTTGTTTAATTCAAATTTTCAATAGGTAATAAGTTATTAAATTATAAACATAGTTATAGGATACATGAGAAATGTTTAAAACAGTGGGTAGCTAGTTCATGAACAGGTTGTTCACACTTCTCTTCGTAATTTCTTGGTAGTGCGAAGTGGTATACTATAGGATGTTTTGTAATTAGTTAAGTGGAATAAGAAGAATTGGAAGATGAAGTTATTTTTGACAAAGACCATAAAGTGTCCACCCAAATATGGTGTTTTGGGCGGTTGGAAGGCCAGGACGAACAAGAATGCCCTCACGAATTATCCTAGAATAAATGTCGACCCCTAGGATAATGTCGATTGACGATGTCTTATAAAAGTGTCGGTCGGCCAATACGATGTTGTGGAAGTTTTCTCTCAGAGCTTCAGATATTGTCTCCTTGGGAGTATTGATGGATATTCTGTTCTGGAGTTTCAGGATTGCTTGGATTCGGATATTAGATTCATGGACAGATATAAGAGGAAGTGGACAAATTGTTTCCTTATCAAGAGCTAACGTAGTAAGACCCAACTTATCAACCACTCGATACGTAATGTAACTCGCCTTAGCAGCGGAGTCCAACAGGCAGCGTAGAGTTTTGTTTCCACTTTTACAGGGGACCTTGACTAGGATAGTCGGAAGAAGTGTAACTGAATTTTGTTTGAGTATGGATGAAAGCGAGGTCTGTTGTTCTAAAGTTGGTGTGGATGGCTTTGGCGAAGCTTCTTTTTTAAAACGTTTTCCGGCTTCAGCTGTATTATCATTACGCTTACTTCGTCGAAGCTGAGATTGTTTGGACTGCATGCGGGGATGATAGTGTAGGTAGGTGTGATGTTTTGAGTGACAGATTCTGCAACCGGTTTTAGTAAAACATGTCCCTTCTGAATGTGTGTGGGTCAAACAATTCTTACAATACCCATACTTTTGTACAGCTTGTTCTCGTTGGGCAATATTCATATTAAGAAAACGTCTGCATTTCCTTAGAGCATGGGAACCTCTACAAATTCTGCATCGGAATTGAATGCCGCCTTTTACGTTGTGAGTGTTAGGCATAGTGAGCTGAAAAAAGGATGGTGAAGGACTCTTTAGGCAATATTGTGGACACTAACGGGCAGAATTGATCATTAAAGTAGTCTATATGCTGTCCATTGGAAGAATGACCAGTTTCGTAATTGGTCTAGTGATCAAACCTTTCGCAGTAAGAACTTCCGCGACTCGTACCCTAGAATCACTACCGGAGTATACTTTGGAGATTCGGCCAATTCGCCAACAATTTGGAGGGATATTCTCCTCGCGTATGACCACCAGCGTGTTCTCTTTAAGGTTCTCTGTTGGTCTTTGCCATTTGTGCCTTTTGTGGAGCTCTTTGAGGTACTCGTCCTTCCATCGTGTACAGAAGTGCTGATGAAGGGACTTGAGTCGTTGCCACCGATTCAGCAAAGATATTGGGGCTTCCCGGATGTTAGGGTCAATTGGAGCTAAGATAGGAGTACCGATCAGAAAGTGTCCTGGCGTGAGCGCATCGAAATCGGATGGGTCCTCGGACATGGGAGATAGAGGACGGGAATTGTGGCACGATTCTATTCTCGCCAGCAAAGTCTGAAACTCTTCAAAAGTATATTTAAAATTACTGGCAACTTTCCTGAAGTGAGTTTTAAAGCTCTTTACGCCGGCTTCCCAGAGGCCTCCCATATGAGGAGCCCCGGGTGGAATAAAGTGCCAGGATATATTTTGATGCGAATAATTTGCGACGACAGCTTGCTGAGAAGTCTGAATAAATTCTTTCGCAATGATCCTGGATGCACCTACGAATGTTGTACCATTGTCGGAGTGTATATGTAGTGGACAGCCTCGGCGCGAAATAAATCTAGTAAAGGCTGCCAAGAACGCCGATGTGGATAGGTCGGAAGTTGCCTCCAAATGTATCGCCTTAGTAGAGAAACAAACGAATACACATACATATCCTTTGGTTATAAGACATGCCCTACCAGTGTAATTCTTTATATCAAATGGTCCCGCGAAATCAAGGCCCGTATGGACAAATGGGCGAGAAATATTAGATCTCTCAGGATGCAATGCGGACATTAATTGGGCTTGGCATCTGCGTTTATATATGGTGCATATTTTACATTTATTTATTACAGATTTTATCAAGTTCTTAACTCTTGGTATCCAAAATTGCATTCGAACTAGCCTAAGGACTAGTTGGTTGCCTCCGTGAAGAGATATATCATGAATAAATTGAATTAACAACTTCGACAAGCGACAATTATACGGAAGAATGATCGGATGTTTTTCGTTATATGATAACGATGTGGACGATACAAGCCTACCGCAGACTCTCAGTATACCTTCGGAGTCACAGAAAGGATTCAGATTCAAAATCGAACTTGATTTGGATATAGGTTTCTTAGCTAAAAGTGTCATGTACTCCTTAGGGTAATAGAACTTTTCACTCATGATTACCAATCGATTTTGCACTGTTAAGATCTCAGATGCAGAAACTATCCTGGTATCCTTGTGAAAGTACGCTCGAAAGCTTGGGTGAGTGCGACTGAGTACGTCATCAAAAGCATCAAAATATTGGAAATGTACTTTAATCTATTTCCTCTCTATCTCAATATCATCTGATGTGGAACTGTTTGGCTGCGGCCATTCACCTGGAGACTTACGAAGCCATTGGGGTCCGTTCCACCGTAATCGATTGTCAATAATTTCATCCGGATAAGCACCACGACTCGCTAAATCAGCAGGATTAGAATCTGAGTCAACATGGGCCCATTTGGATGGATTTTTCATTCCCGTAATCTTGGATATCCTATTCGCCACAAATGTTGCCCAGACGCAAGGGGGCTTTGCTAGCCATGCCAACACTATGGTTGAATCCGTCCAACAATGTACAGAGTAACTCGCTAAACTCAATTGGGAAAGAATATTATCGATCATCTCGGCTAACAGAGTAGCACCACACAACTCCAAACGTGGAATAGATAA
Source organism: Haematobia irritans (assembly GCF_050003625.1). Taxonomy (NCBI): domain Eukaryota; kingdom Metazoa; phylum Arthropoda; class Insecta; order Diptera; family Muscidae; genus Haematobia; species Haematobia irritans. The sequence continues at coordinate 98,904,918 of NC_134397.1, read as the reverse complement.
CGTCTTAATGGGGGCAACCCTGGTTTTCGACGATACTAACGATGTGGACACAGAGTCATTTGATTCGACACGAACATAGAGGACAGCCGCATATGCTTTCTCCGAAGCGTCACAGAATCCATGAAACTGAATATTACAATCTGGGGTATAACCGAACCAGCGTGGAATCCTTATGGAATTTATGGATAAATAATGGGCTTGAAAAGTTTTCCACCTGGTTAAAATCCTATCAGAAATAGGTTCATCCCAATCGGTCTTTTCCAACCAGATTTGTTGCATAATAATCTTAGCAATAACAACAAAAGGTGAAAGCCAACCAGCGGGATCAAATAATTTTGAAATTTGCGAAAGAACATTACGCTTAGAAAAAGTTACGGAACTTGATAAGGGAGCAAGGAAAAAGTAAAACGAGTCGGACATAGCATTCCAACGGATGCCCAAAGTTTTCGCTAAACTCCGATCGTCGAATTGAAGAAAGTCATCGCAAAGTAAATCTTCGTTGAAAATGTCAGATAGTATTTCCCTAGAATTCGATGTCCATTTCCTCATCTCAAAACCTGCGGACGCTAAGGCCCTTACGAGCTGATCCCTGGCTTCTCTAGCATCAGAAACAGTATGAGCACCTACCAATGCATCATCCACGTACATCGAGTTCCGTAAGATATCGCTGGCCAAAGGATAGATAGACTGGACGTCGCATGCCAACTGTAGGAGAGTGCGAATGGCTAAATATGGTGCACAGTTCACACCAAAAGTCACTGTCTTGAGCTCATAGTCCCGTATGGGACCATTAGCATCCTCTCGATAAAGGATACGTTGGAACGAAGTGTGCCTTGGATCAACAAGGATTTGGCGATACATCTTCGTGATGTTACCGTTAAAAACAAATCGGAAAAATCGCCATCGCAGAATGAGAATCGTAAGGTCGTTTTGTAGAACAGGACCAACATGTAACACGTCGTTGAGGCTTACCCCATTGGACGTACGAGATGAGGCATTGAAGACAACCCTTACCTTCGTAGTGGTACTCTCGGGTTTTATGACGGCATGATGGGGTAAGTAGTACACATTTTCCGGGTCAAGGGAGGAAGGTGTATCAATCCTCTCCATATGCCCCAAATGGAGATATTCAGTGAGTACTTTATCATACTCCATTTTGAATTGGGGTGTTCGAAGTAACCGAGCCTCATTCCGGCAAAACTGACCCATAGTATTCTTCCTGGAAGAACCGATATTCAACCCCTCCGGGAAGCTATCTTTGAACGGAAGCGAAACTACGTATCTTCTATTTTCACTGCGTTTCGTTGTACGAAGAAACAAAGATTCACAGAATTGGTCAGAGGGAGTCATAAATCTTCTCCGAGGGAGTTCCTCCACCTCCCAGAAACGCGAAAGTTGCTTCTCTAGTGAAATCTCACAAAAAAGAACACTACTAGTGAAAAGAAACATGCCGGTTCGTCAGGGAGTGGTCCCGTAAGGATCCATCCAAAGATCGTTTCTTGTGCGATTAAGGAGCCACACACCTGGTGTCGAACACCGGGTAGCATAATCGAAGGAAGCAAATCTCCTCCTAACAAAATATCTATTTTTGAACTTTGGAAAAATTTCGGATCAGCCAGAGGAATACAAGGAATCTCCGAAAGAGATGAAATATCTAGTGTTCAGGATGGCAAGCTACCTGATAAATGTGGGACAACCAATGTTGTCGCCGGAAGTTCAGTCCCATTATCGCTGGCAGGCGATATTATGAAAGAACATTCCTTTTGAACTGAAGCCGAAACTGAGTTGTTCAAACCTGAAACCTTAGCATATGTCTTACGGAATGGCAGTTTCATAACGTTGAAAAGTTTTTCAGAAATAAAAGTACCTTGCGATCCAGAATCAACTAGAGATCTAGCACAATATGTCAGTCCATTGTAGCATATGTTCACTAATGCGGTACCTAACAGAACGTCTTTAGCGCTAGTAGAAAAGCATGTATGGATGTGGATGGATTTGATGCAGAAAGGGTGTCAGGCCTAGAAGATGGACCAGATAGTGCTACGGTTTGGGACTTCGAATCTTCCCTATGCAGTAGGGTATTATGCTTTTTGTTGCATTTGAAACAAGAATATTTGCTTTTGCAATTCTTGACTGAATGTACCCGTGAAAAACAGTTAGTGCATAATTTGGATTTTTTTATCTCAGCCAATCTTTGGGACACTTTGGGACAACGCCAAAAAGCGAGGACACTTTCTAATTGGATGAGCGTCGTTTGGGCATAATTGACATTTGGGTTCGCTTACCTTACTCTGAAAGGAATGGACATGGGCGTTACTGGACTTTCCCCCAGTCTTTGCACTCGCCTTTGGACAAGATTTTAAACTTGACCCGTGTACCGCCTTTCGAACCTCAGATACGGATTCGAGCGTACGATGCCTGTTGGTGAGAAAATCGTCCATTTTCGCCCATTTAGGAGTGATGGTTTTGTCAGGCAGTGTTTGCTCCCATAAAGTTAAAGTGGTGTCAGAAAGACAATTCGAGCAAATAAATACAAAAATGGGGTCCCAACTGCCCACATCGACCTCATAAAGTTCAAGTAGAGATATACAGGCGTTGATATCCCTCTGTAATATCTTGAGATCAGTAGATGTCTCATTGGATATTGGAGATAGGCTGAATAGCTTCTTCAACTGGATATTAATAAGGGCTCTTTTGTTCTCATATCTAGAACATAAGTTGGCCCAAGCGACCCGGAAGTTTTCATTAGTAAGAGGCACCTTCTTCACAATGTCATGAGGCTCACCTCTGGTTCTCTGGCTCAAATGAAATAACTTTTCCACGGAGCTCAGACGAGGGTTTTTGTTGCACACTGCTTCGAAAATGTCCCGGAAGGTGGGCCACGAAGAGTAATCACCCCCAAAGATGGGGATGTCGCAGGGTGGTAATGTAAAACCGAAACTCTGTCCTGAGTCTGACCGTGGGGTAAGATCTGCCCTAGGAGCAGGCGGAGGCTCAGAAAACCCATAGGCGCTTTCCCTCAAAAGGGTGCTGCAACGGCAGTAAGTGATATAAGCACTCATGTATTTATGCTTCAAATTATCTAGCTCATTGGCATCCTTTTTATCCGATGCATCTACATCAGCCTCTTCGGCCTCTGTTTCAATGTCCGCAACACACTTGCCGTAAGCCGTTTTTAAACCCTCCCAAATTGAAGCTAACTCCTCCTTATGGACTTCGATTGAATGGATGGAGGACATAGGCGCGGCCCTTTCGTTCAAGCCGGCCTCGAAAAATACGAGTTTATCAGCCAACCGGGTGAAATTCTCTAGAGACATGTCGAAATCTATGCAAGTGCACTCGTCTGCCAATAATTGTCCGTGTAGCTTACCATTAAGAAAGCCTGATCAAAAAATTATCTCCCCGACATAAACTCCAACAAAAATATGTCCATAAGACTTAATTCGCAGAATATTGCCCCACAGAAAATGTCGTCAAAATTCTATTGTCGTACAGTAGACTACGAAAATTATGACGGAATGCGAAGTGGATAGAAAATCTTATAATTTAATCTCCAAAGCAAATATGTCCATAATTTAATATCCCGAGAATATTGTTGACATTGAGTTCATATAGGAAATCGGCACGAAATTCCAATTACTCATTAGTCGAGTACTATAGAAAATCCCGTCGAAATTTCGCTAAAAGAGTTCCGTGAAACCAAAATCCCATAGAAAATAATATGACTTGAAAGTGTCAAAATTCAATCCCCCTATCAAAAAATATCAAAACTTAGCATTTCCCTATGAACATTTCCTCCCACCTTCCAACTTATCCGTACGAAGTCTTTGAACTGGTTTTCCTCTTTCAGTTCATTCAGAATCCGATCTTAACAAACACAATCAGAAATTCGTCACGTATAGAAAATTCTATGACAATTTAATTTGCATAAAGTATCCTGACAAAGTCAACTTCGGGATCGACAAATCATAATACCGGCATATAAAATCTCCAATTATAACAAAGAAATGACCAGAAATAATACGTAAATCCAATATAATATTAATGGTATTCCAGATCTAAAAATTTTCCGGCAGGTGTATGTACCTTTCCGAAAATGTGCGTTGGGTATAAAGCAATTCAGAGAAAGTAAGAAAGTGGAGAAATTAACTTGAGGTCGATGGCCTTTCGATATTCCTTTGTTTTGCTACGATTCTTCGTGGAAACGAAATGGGATTGAGAAACAGCGTAAAATACATGTATATGTAGGAAAGAGACGGATAGATAGGGAGACAACTATATAGAGGAGCAGAGAATTTCTCAGAACTAAAGAATGGGAAACAACAGGTTTCGAACAGATGGATGGCAGAAACAAGGTGCCAGTCCAAGAAAGAACGAGTAACGTCGAGAGTTATTAAGACTGTTCAAGTGATTCACTCACAAAAATTATCCCATAAAGATCGCAAGTTACAATATGAAGTATCAATAAATTGTTTGTTATGGATCCCGTAATAGCCTTCACAAGTTTGTGGAGTAGAAAAAAATGCACATATATTATGGGGGTATAATGAGAAAATCGATATGAACACAATCTGTAAATAACATCTATATTTCTGTAATTTTCACTGGAGGGCCGAGGTAATCTCCATAATAGGACAAATCGACGTGTCTAAGAGCATACATATGTCAGTCTCCCAGAGAGAGATCAAAGAAAATATGGCATGAGTGATATAATAACTTGGAAGACACCTGCAAACAAATATTCATACATGCATACATGAACGAAATCTGCCGTAAAAAGAGACAAACATATCATAGCAGCCACGCACTGCAAAAAACATATGGAATTGGTGTCAACAGAGCTCTGTTGCTAATCACTGTCATTACACCCTGTTCACCATCGCAATGGGTAAATTATATATATGTAGCACGTGGATAAAAAAATGAAAATATTATGTGCATCGAGAACTCTCCATAGATTTACCACTTAAAAAACTCTGCCAATACAGCTTCGAAGGAGAACCAATGAACCACGGTTATATTCATGTGTCGAGCCAAAGCATTAAACCAGATACTCGAAAAAACATATGTCGAATGTTATTCAATTCAAAACGATATTCACAGTATACAATAGAGAATTTCTCCCAAAGATTTTGTAATATTTTTCCGCATTTCCCACTATTAAAAATATATTCCGTCACACACGCATTATTTCATATTTTTTCTTTTTCTCGATACCACTACCGCACTACCATTTAGACTGAATGATCGAAAGAAGGAGAAATGCGAACTAACCTGTATTGCGGCTACTGCTACTGAAACGTGTAGAGTCGTTACTAGTAATGGTGAAGCTGGAATCCTCTCAGAGCGCAAGTCTCCAAACAAACGCAGCAATCCGGATCGAAGTGGACCAAAATGATTATGGAGAACGGCAGCGTCTTTGGTTTGGAGAAGGGCCAAGAATCTCTATGAGTGAGGAAAGCGAAAAATAGATCACAGTCACGATAGTGGATCTTTCTCTCCAGACGGGTTTATATTGGTGAAGTGTAGATCAGACAGTTAAAGGAGAAAAACAAATGAAAACAAAATATTATGATTTTGTTGACAACTTCGAATTTTATTTTCTCTAGATTGTCGATCTTACCAGTAGGAATGTTGTAACAGAACAAGAAGGTATATTTCAGTTTTTTGGCGGAAGTTGTGTTGTGGCATGACTGGTCGTCGATAGATTCGTTAAAAGTTGATGTTCAATATAGATATCGTTTTCTAGTAATCGATTAGGTATTTCAAAACGATTTGAAGGGACTGAATTATGGGGATTTTTACAAAAGTATTTAAGCACAGCGTTCAAATTGAAATAATGAATTTTAGCATAAACATTTCCGCCGGCCTTGCAGTACTACTGCAATAAAATTTTGCCTTCAATCATACCACAAGCACGCATTCGGCACGATGGCAAGGTATCTTTATTAAGCTTATTAATATTGTCTATGCAATTAAGTTCTTGCTCGGGAGTCTACACCCAGAGAAATGATTGGTTGGAATTCGATTACGACAACAGTTTGATAGTGGAGACCCACAATTTTTAATTGTGTGGAATAATTATTAGTTATTTCTCTTGTTTGATAGTTTATATAATCAATATAACGGTGGTGTGACCAAAAGTTGGTACACACGACCAAATATTGGTCGTTATTTATACATTGAAGTAACTAACCATTTCAATTTATTCCACCCTGTTGTGATAACTGATTTGTTTTGCCAATGTGTCACCAAACCCAACTGAAAGTCCGCCTAGCTAATAAATTGGTTGTGTTAACAAATTTTATAGTTATAAAGGGAATTTGTTGCTATGGAGTACATATATATGACAACAAATAAGTTATTTATTTCGGTAAATGTATGAAACTCTACAATTTAAATATTTGATGAAGTTAGTTCAATTTTAAAATGTAATCTACCAAACACGGAATGCCGCGTCTTATATCTAACCATTCTTTTGAACCCGTAGCTGCATTCCTAAGTGGTAAGTATGTTAAACATAAAGCGACATTAATATCACTCACATTTTAACCTTTTCCCTAATTTTGTTACAATTTCATCAAATATATCAATCAAAATATGACGACTTCCGGGATGATGAAAGGTGTATATATAGATTTTGTGCCTCATCATCGAACTAAAATCAATCAGCATAGAGAACATTTCGCCTGGTTATGTGTGAGTCCCGTTGAAAATCGATCTCGTGATTGTGAGTATCGAACGATGACTGAAGAAGAAGATATTTTGAGAACCGTGCACCAGAACCAGAAATGCCGAATTCGGGCGACATTCAAATTTTTTCATTAGGTAAATTATCAATATAATATAATTTGTAATACAATTAAATAAAATAAAATATGAAATCATTCAACGGACGTTTTCTTTAATTTTATAATAATTGGTTTTCCGAAAAAAACAGATAATTGCTTTAACAAACGAATAAAACCATATTGGTTGTGATTTCCAATTAGCCTGTTATTGTGCCCAAAATTTAGTCATCCAAACAATTTTCTGTACAGTTGTGCCAGACAACAATTGGTTGTTCTAACAAATTTTGTGATGTAGTAGATGGGACCAAATAAATCGGTTGGCAAACAAATTGGTTGGCACAACAAATTTGTTTTCTGTGTGCAGTAGGAATGTTGTAACAGAACAAGAAGGTATATTTCAGTTTTTTGGCGGAAGTTGTGTTGTGGCATGACTGGTCGTCGATAGATTCGTTAAAAGTTGATGTTCAATATAGATATCGTTTTCTAGTAATCGATTAGGTATTTCAAAACGATTTGAAGGGACTGAATTATGGGGATTTTTACAAAAGTATTTAAGCACAGCGTTCAAATTGAAATAATGAATTTTAGCATAAACATGGGCATTGCCCAAACATTTATATGTTTGATTTCTTCCAATATATAATATGTTTGAAAGCATATTGGTCTAAACAATATAATATGTTTGGGTAGTCTAAGTTCCAAACATTTTGTATTTTTCCATCCAAATTCAATAATGTTGTCTTCCAAAAAACTATATGTTAGTATGTGAACATATAATATGTTTGGAGGCATTTTGGACCCAAAAATATTATATGCTGAGAAGAATTTTCTCCCAAAGAATATTGTGCTCAAATTTTTTTTTCTGCCTAATTGTAAAGGGTGATTCTTTTGAGGTTAGGATTTTCATGCATTAGTATTTGACAGATCACGTGGGATTTCAGACATGGTGTCAAAGAGAAAGATGCTCAGTATGCTTTGACATTTCATCATGAATAGACTTACTAACGAGCAACGCTTGCAAATCATTGAATTTTATTACCAAAATCAGTGGCAGAAAATCCGCTTTTTTATCGACAAATTTTGTTCAGCGATGAGACTCATTTCTGGTTGAATGGCTACGTAAATAAGCAAAATTGCCGCATTTGGAGTGAAGAGCAACCAGAAGCCGTTCAAGAACTGCCCATGCATCCCGAAAAATGCACTGTTTGGTGTGGTTTGTACGCTGGTGGAATCATTGGACCGTATTTTTTCAAAGATGCTGTTGGACGCAACGTTACGGTGAATGGCGATCGCTATCGTTCGATGCTAACAAACTTTTTGTTGCCAAAAATGGAAGAACTGAACTTGGTTGACATGTGGTTTCAACAAGATGGCGCTACATGCCACACAGCTCGCGATTCTATGGCCATTTTGAGGGAAAACTTCGGAGAACAATTCATCTCAAGAAATGGACCGGTAAGTTGGCCACCAAGATCATGCGATTTGACGCCTTTAGACTATTTTTTGTGGGGCTACGTCAAGTCTAAAGTCTACAGAAATAAGCCAGCAACTATTCCAGCTTTGGAAGACAACATTTCCGAAGAAATTCGGGCTATTCCGGCCGAAATGCTCGAAAAAGTTGCCCAAAATTGGACTTTCCGAATGGACCACCTAAGACGCAGCCGCGGTCAACATTTAAATGAAATTATCTTCAAAAACTAAATGTCATGGACCAATCTAACGTTTCAAATAAAGAACCGATGAGATTTTGCAAATTTTATGCGTTTTTTTTTAAAAAAAAGTTATCAAGCTCTTAACAAATCACCCTTTATATTGCCTCACATTTTTTTCAATTCCATGACTTTTTTTAGTTCTTAGCACCTTTTTCTGTAGTACAAACATTGTAGAAGAAATTATTAAATTTTATAATTTTTTTTTTCAATTTTACCTTTTGCCGGACGGGGATTCGAACAGCGGACCACACAGTTTGTAAGCCAGCACACTAACCACTGGGCTACGTAGCTGTTATGGCCATCAAGAGATAATTATCGTTATAAGTCATATTTATATAGTATAGCTTGCGGCGCCCACGAGCCGATGCAAACATAACATTGTTTAACAACATAACATTGTTAAACATACATTTGTTGGCAGCGTGGAGCAGTGGTTGGTCGTCCGACTTGCGTGACAGGTATCCTGGGTTCGATCCCTGCTTCGACCAACACCATTTTTTTTTAAATATATTTTTTAACATATATTCCAGATTCGTTCGGAAGTTCCCGAAAAGGTGTTCAGCATTACATACTATTACATTAAATTTTTACTACGAAATTGTAAAGTGTGTTTTATAAAAGACTTAAAGTCAGAAAAGAAAAATGCTTGATATAAACGAAATGGACTGAGTTCAAATCAAATATTATTTTTTTATTGCAAAAATAAAAATTTTGTAACAAATAAAGGTTTTTGTATACAAGTTTAAAATTTTTGAAGAAATTCAAAAACTCTTACAAAAGAAGAACGTGGATTCGAGTATATAAAAATATTTTTCCATCGAATCCTATGGTTAACGATAACCATTCAAAAGCACATTATATTTAAATTCTAAACAGTAATTTTACAACAGCACATACATTTATTTTGGTGTGAACAATTGTTTGTTAGCATGTAACACCATTAATTTAGAAATACAAATAATTATGAATTTTAACGAATAATTTTGTACTTAATTTAATTCTTAAGGCCGGTATACGTTGGTATTATCGCGTTAAAATGGCCATGTTTACCATTTTACTTTTATTTAATAATTTCTTTTAAAGAAAATAAACTTATTCAATTGTTGCTTTGGATCTTTCCCCACCATGTTATAATACAATTTACCGGAAAAAGTTGTAATGTTATTCTGGTTTTGCCGCTAAAATGAGAAATAATTTTAGCAGAAAAACTCGAACTCAATGCCCGCTTTTATTTTCGAAAAAATCCGTCAACTCCTCTTGACTACTCATTAATAAGGAGGAACTAATCTTTGTTTTTATAGATCTTACTGTTTAATTTTTCACTGTTTCGCCCTGTTTTCATTTTACTTTCACAACTCTAAAAAGAGTGCACTGAAAAAATATTGTCGTGAGGCCAAAGAGTTCATGTCCTTAAAATAAGAATACAACTTTTGCTTAGCTTAGAAGACGCATTTCTCTAATATAAAGTTTTTTCCATGTACAAAGGTCGATACTTTCAATGAAGTCGTGTTGTCGTTATAATTAAGTGATTTGACTTAAAAATGGGTATCATAAAATGAAAGAACAAATTTTTGGACTAAGGTCAACTTGACTTTAATAATTCAGAAAAATTCTTTAAAATTAATGAAACTGTCTTTAAATTTGTTGCATTTTTGCATCTTGGCTACAAGGCAAAAATCATTAAAAAAATAGGATATGTTTTTCAATACTTTATTTTAAAGACATTTTTTACTTGAAACATAGCATAATTTCTACTGGAAGTCTTGTTTTTAACGGACATTTTATAGCGTATGAAAAAAGCTGAAAAAAAGAAAAATTGAAATGTGCTTCGTAGAGTCAAGTACACAAAACCCCATTTAAAAGAGAATTGTGTCTTAAAAGCATCCTTACTTGTATTCTCCGCTTCTTTGGTTCGGAATCAATACCAAAATTGTTAAAGTGGAGATACAATCTTTGGAACCGGACATGCCTTTTTTTTCAGTGTATAGTGCCCTTTCGTTAGTTTTTATGAAGATCCCTTTAATTACCTTTGTTTGAATATTTTGACTTACTCGTCTTACGTTCCGATTTGTTTTGACGAAACAAAAAAATTGTGCCCGTAATGCGAAAATGATAAACAAAACTCATGCTCTTTGTTTTTTCAAATATATTTTATCTTGGTTCCGAATGAATTTTCTATCCGAATACTCATTTTAATATTTTACTTAAGCATATACAATTTTTGGCGAAGTCTTATATCAAAACATATATATGTTTACTCATAATATGTAAATTTATACTTGTTTATATTCACACGTAGTATTTATCCTATATTTAATGAAATTTTCTTTGTGTATACATATTTGTAATGCGCCAATTTCATTACTTTCATTATTTTACTTCCAGCATACACTTTGTCTCTCTTTGTAAACACATATATGTTTATGGGCTATTTCTAAATTAATATATGTTTGAATCCAAGCATATTATATTTACAAACATTTTATGTCCCAAACATAATATGTTCTAACATATTAACATGTATGTCCCAAACATATTATGCTAGTTTATGCACTTTATATGTTTGCACTCAAAAATATTGTGTTTAAAAATTTGAGTTCCAAACATATAATGTTTATACCCAAACATATGAATGTGTATTAATGCCAATATTGCTTGGAGCATTACTTCTCAGCCAATTAACCACTTCTCTTATTGCTAATATTTCAGCCTGAAAAACACTACAGTGATCAGGTAATCTTTTCGCTATTCGAAGTTCCAGATCTTTAGAATATACTCCGAAACCCACTTGGTCATCCAATTTGGAGCCATCAGTGTAGAAATCTATATATCTTTTATTCCCCGGGGTTCGCGTACACCACGCCTCACTGTTGGGAATTAGAGTCTCAAACTTTTTGTCGAAAAGTGGACTCGCCAAAGTGTAATCCACTACGTTAGGCACGTCTGGCATTATTTTGAGGACCGAACTGTGACCGTACATTTTTTCCGACCACAGCGATAGCTCGCGCAACCGCACAGCCGTTGTTGCAGCTGACTGTTTGGCCGAAATGTCTAAAGGCAATAGATGCAGTATGACATTAAGGGAATTTGTTCCTGTCTTGCTGAATGCACCTGAGATACACAAGCACGCCATACGCTGAACTTTGTCTAAACTTGTTGGCTGGTGAAGTGCCGGCCACCAGACTACAACACCATATAGCATTATAGGTCTAACCACTGCCGTGTATAGCCAATGTACAATTTTTGGTTTTAGTCCCCACTTTTTCCCTATTGCCTTTTTGCACGAGTATAAAGCTACCGTTGCTTTCCTCGCCCTTTCTTCAATATTAAGCCTAAAATTCAGCTTCCTGTCCAAAATAACGCCAAGGTATTTTGCACACTCACCAAAGGGAATTTCAATACCCCCTAAGGAAATGGGCATAACCGTGGGAGCTTTGCGATCTTTGGATACATGACTAGTTCTGTCTTTGCAGGATTTACCCCAAGACCATTATCTTTCGCCCATTTCTCAGTTATCCGGAGTGCTCTCTGTATAATATCTCTAACTGTTGATGGGAATTTTCCCCTGACTGCTAGCGCCACATCATCTGCGTACGCCACCACTTGTATCCTTTCTTTTTCTAGGGAAACCAGATGGTCGTTTATAGCAACATTCCAAAGAAGAGGTGATAGAACTCCTCCTTGAGGAGTGCCTCTGTTCACATACCTTTTTATGTTTGCTTGTCCTAGTGTGGCTGAAATGCGTCTCTTCCTTATAAGTTCGTCTAACAGCCTAAGTATACCTGGATCAACATTTAGAGTTGTCAGTCCATTTAATATCGAGCTCGGATGGACGTTATTGAATGCCCCTTCGATGTCTAGAAATGCCACGATTGTGTATTCTTTGACAGATAGTGAGCTTTCAATAAAGCTGACTAGTTCATGTAATGCGGTCTCAGTAGACCTGCCTTCGAGTATGCATGTTGTCGTTTCGAGAGCAAACTTGAATCGACGCTAGTTCTAAGATAAATATCTATCATCCTCTCCAGAGTCTTAAGTAGGAATGATGATAAGCTGATTGGTCGGAAATCCTTCGCATTCGAGTGAGAGGCTTTTCCCGCTTTAGGTATGAAAACGACTTTTGATTCCCTCCACTTTCGTGGAATATATGCTAAGTTGATACATCCTATATATATCGCCGACAACCAGGGGATAATTCTGTCAGCCACCGCTGGTAATTCCATCAGGTCCGGGGGATTTGAATGATCCAAAGCTATTTAACGCCCATTTTATTCTAGATTCTGATACAATTTCCTCGATAGGAAACGACCGCTGAGCCACTATAGCACCGCCAGTGCATGGTTGAACAGTCTGATTTCCGGGAAAATCTGTGTCCAATAGTACCTCCAGCGTCTCCTCACTGGACGTTGAAACCTGGAGCGGAGCTCGTGGATGCTAGAACCTTCCGTAGTCTGGAAGCCTCGGACGTATTCTCAATGCTGCTGCAGTAATCATTCCAAGAGTTATGCTGAGCCTTTCTCAGTTCTCGCTTGTATCCTCTCAGATTCTTCTTGTAAGCTTCCCAATCCACAGGAGCTCTGGTGGACTTTGCTTTGTTAAAGAGCTTCCTGCACGATTTCCTCATATTACCAAACTTCGTAGACCACCATGGTGGTCGATTTTTCCACCTTGGCTTCCCCTTAGGGCATGCAGCTTTTAGTGAAATGTTGAAGGCCTTAGTAATCCTCTCCACTGTGTGTTCTATAACTTGCACAGTGCTCATATTTGTCTCTGGTATTTCCGGTATCATATTGAACGATTCCCTATACCTATTCCAGTCAGCTTTCCTAACATTTGGCGGAAATGTTGTCTTGGTGGTATGAACATCAAATTTGAAACTGATGTAGCGATGAACTGAGAAGCTGTGTGCACTTAAAACCTGCCACTCAGATATCATTTCATTCAGTTCTTGCGAGGCCAAGGTGATGTCCAAAACCTCTTGCCTGTTTTTAGTGACAAAGGTTGGGGCATCTCTCTTGTTGCAAACTACCAGATTAGTACGCAAAAAAAAATATTCATATAATCTCATGTGTAGAAAATTTTATTTATGCATAGGTATATATACAATATTTTTATAATATTAAATTGAGCCGACGGGCTTTTTGGGCAGCCAATAAATCAATGACTTCTTCAGTCGGCACATTTATTCGGCGATGAACCGGCATTAATGCCAATCCTTTGAGTCTACTCTCGCTAGTCGAATTTCTAAGATACGTCTTTAATCTCTTCATTGTTGAAAATGAACGTTCGGATGAGCACGTAGTAACTGCAGGGATGGAAAATGCAGTACTATAGTACTTTTTTCAAACCTTTTTCACCCCGGTCAGTACCGTAGTACCCCCGCGAATGATTTAGTACCTTTTGTGTAGACATTTTTGAGTCGATATCAGATTTATGGTACAATAGCTTTGACAAAATTTTAATATTTTGAGAAAGTCTTTATCAACCTTATTTGCTAATAGTCTTTTACAAATATGGCAAAACAGACATGTTCATGTGGGAAGAAAATCTCGATTTTGTAAAAGATATAGTCAAAAACAGGATTTTATTGAACTTCAAGAAAGTTTTAGTCGAAAAAAGAATGCGATTCTATATTATCGATTTTTTATTTCGGTAGAAATAATTGTCAACATTTTATTTCTATATAGAATTTTTCAAAATTTTATTTTTATAGAAAATTTTGTCAAAATTTTATTTTCTTTAAAATTCAGTCTCTTGACAATAATCTTCTAGTGAAATTTTTGTTGAAATTTAGTAAAAAGTACCTTTCCGCTCAAAAAATACCTTTTTTGTACTTTCTTAAAAATTGTATTTTCCATCCCTGAGTAACTGGCAAAGTGACCAAAATTTTTAAAAGAATATGCACGTTTGGAAAAATCTCTTTATTGCTTCCATCGCTCAATTAGGCAGGTTCTTTTCGCAGGTTTTGCGCCACTTCATTTACACATGTGTGTTTGGCTGTTTCGTTGTTGTTGCTATGGCCAAACACAGCGAGTCATGTTCACAAAAAGAACAACAAACACACATAAAAAGCAGAAATACAGTTTCCAAAAATGAAATTTGTGGTGCGAGAACAAAAATAATTTGTTTTTTTTTCGACCGTCGTTTGACGGGCTTTTCAACTAGTATTATATGATTTGTGCAAGTTTTATAGGTAAGCGTTTTTCAAAATAAAACCTCCAGCTTTTCTTCAACATCTTCGATAAGATTTTTCTATGCAGCTAAAAATATATATTTATTTATATAAAAATATTCATTCATTTCGGGGGGGGGGGTTTGATCCCCCTCATCCCCCCCCCCTGAATACGGCCTTGTCGGTGACTCTCGCAATAACCATAGGTTCAACTTTGGTGAGTTCTGATGCGGTAGAAGCCTCCTCACGCATACGGTATCTATCCATGTCTTCAACTTTGGTATCTCCCTCGACTTCGCAAGAGGATCCGCTTACTTCTGATTCAGACAGAGGCTTGTCCATTTCTGAATCCTTTAGCTGATCGTTTTTATACACCTTCATTTGGATATAATGAAAGCCATAACATACACGGCCCTGAGACTTTGCTAGATGTGGCAAAGACTGAGTGTTCAATATAAACACTGCATGCCGTCTTGCCCAACCACTTCATCCAAACGGCCAACCTTCCAATCAGCTGTTGGAAGATCTGGATTGCATTGTTTCAGTCTATTTAAAATAGATTCAGGGTCAGGAGGGTTTGCAGGTATCCACGCATGTGCTCTAGAACTCTAGAGCAGCTCCTTCCCAAACTTCACCAATTAGTATCAGAGCAGCTATAAAACATTCTATAGACCTCTGGTCCTCAAATGCGACTAGCTTAAATCGTCCTTGATACCAACCAGCCTCTTGGTGTCGAGGATCTGGGCCGGGAAACTTTTCCAGCACCTGTGAGTAGACGCCAGACAAAGCATTCTCAATTTCCCCCATTTTTGCTTTGGAACCATACCGTCCAATGCTCCTTTATTTATGATAGCCATCACAAGACTGTCTTTAGCAACTGAGGCAAACGATCGTTGATCCCTTTTGGAGGATAGCAGCTCATCCGGTGATCGTTCCCTTTTTCCAGCCTCAAGAATTCCTTGAGCCCATTTTAAGGAATCGCGTTGTTTAGCCGACAACGTGCTTGGGTCGACTGATCCTAATTTCTTTAGGATAAACAAAGCATTTTTGCGTTCGTTGAATCTCTTTCGTGAGGGATTACCTCCTTTTGATGCCGATACCTTGGAAAAGGTTCGACTTGTCAAATTGTCGCCACCTGTCGACCCGTCTACAGGTCGACTAATTGGGCCTAACTCTTGGTCATTGCCCAAATTTATAACTCCAGTCGATACCCGTCCACTGGGCCCTGAAGTTAGCAACCCAGTGGATGTCTTTGAATTTCTCTGCATGGTGGCCTAATATCCCACCACACTTGAAATTCGTAGAAGGTACTTATTACGATGATTTTGTCCGCTATTAAAAAACACGTCCGTTCCGTTCGACGGTTGAATAATGAATGAAAAAAATTACTGATATTTGTTGCGTTTTCAATTAAAATATTAATTGATTCAATCAATATTTTAATCAATTCGGAAATAATTTTCAATTACAAACGTGATGGAAAATTTTTGCGTTTAAAATTACACATGTGATTGATCCAATCACCTTTGTGATTGAAATTGAATAATTTTGAGCAATGGAAAGAGCGAAAAGAGAACAAGAGAATGGGTATTTATTCAAAAATGTATGATGGAGAGATCAGTTTGAGGAAGTAACTCGTAACGAACGGTTGGGTTTTGTTTTTCGCGTAAATTGAAAAACATGATTGGCGACATTCTGTCTGCTGCATTCAAAATGTGTGCATAAATATTTTGAACGCAACAACAAATCATAGCAAAGAGTTTAAATAAATAAAGTGTGCCACAACAAATGGCCATGTGCTAAAGGTTTGAAAAATATGTGACAGAACTCATTTGAAATTACCTGTGTTTGTGTTTTGTGGTATTGTAAAAATGGAAAACAATCTACGTTTATTGAAGGTAAGAAATTGTGAAATGTGAATACCGTTTTCCGTTGAAGCCTGTTTACATTAAACAGACTAAGATAATATATTGTTTATTCATTTCTTTTAGTGAGCAATTTTATTTCGTGAAATTGACCAATCAATCCTATCAACTCCATCATTTTATCAAATATATAAGAATATGTTTGCAATCAAAAGGTGGGTATCGTATTGATCTTTTAAAATTATAATTTTTTTCACTCCTAGTTTTCTTAAAACCAAGAGCTCTATGGGTTTGTTGGATGATTCACCTTGAAGTTGCGAAGTAGCGTTGGCATTAAATTGAATTTTTGTTGCACCTGCCTTTTTCAGTTTGAACCCAAGTAGAGAGCAGTAAATCTGATATATAAACTAATGGACTGAATTATGTAATGGTAAAAAGTTCTTTCTTTTGGATTTAAAAATATGAAAAATTTTCGAAAATAATAAAAATATGTATTTTCCATTTATATTTTTTTCTATTTCCAGAATTTGCAAAGTATCATCAATATAATACCAAATATTACATTGCTTTCCCATTATTTTTGTTTTTGATTGGTTCAAATTTTAATAGACGATTTCAATGTGTGGAAATTTTGGAAAGGAATTGTTACTAAAATTAAATTACCGAGCTCCTTAATACACCTTTTTATGCTAAAAGACTACAACTGCAAAAGAAGATTACAAATCTGCAACCTGGAACTAAGAATTGAACTTGATATTCTATGTAGGTAATGTTTAACAAAATTAACATTTAATTGAACAAAATTAAATTCGAATTATTCTGTTTACTTTCAGAAAAACTAATTTAGCTTACAGGCTGCTGATTTATTGGAAATGTAGGCGCATCTACATATTAGAAGGAACATGCTGCCATGTTTATTATGGTAAGGAAGATAATGATTTATATAGTTTATTTTTCCACCCTATAGTTGTTATTGATAGTAATTGTATGTGTAAGTTATCTTAGAACAAAATAAAAATGACAAGAACCAAATATTGCATAATTCAAAAAATAATAAAATATTAAATATGTTTTATAAGAAACACATATTTTCTTTATTTCAAATAAACCTAAATACGATTTTGGGGGTGCAATTTTTTGATTGAAATTTATAACCAATTTCAATAAATTATTTAATTGAATGAATCAAATATTTGATTGATTTTTGTCGCGAAATTAATTAAAATTTCAATTGATTCAATTAAAACTGTGATTGAGTTTTATGTTAAAAATCAACCACGTTTTTATGTTAATTGATTCAATCACACAATTAATTGATTCCGTGACAAAAGTCAATTAAATTTTTAATTGAAAATCGTGTTGGTTTTCAATCAAAATGGGTGATTGATACTATCATTTTCGTGATTGAAGAAATTTCAATTAAAACAAGTAAGGAAAGTCTAAAGTCGGGCGAGGCCGACTATATTATACCCTGCACCACTTTGTAGATCTAAATTTTCGATACCATACACTCAGAAAATTTAACGTCGTAACTACAAGTAAATTCCATAATATTGAGTAGTTCAAAATTTTACTCACAGTTAGTTAAATTTAACTATTGATGAACAAAATTAACTCAGTGAAAGTAAATTGAACTTACGGCCATTACCAGCAAAATGGTTAAGAACTCCCAATGAGTTCGTAAATGGACTAAAGCAAATACAATAATAGGGAATACATATTTTATCGAACGTACGAAGCAGTTTCTCAGCGCTACTGAACTTTTACTGTGCAATATTACGAAGTCTATTTGGACACGAAATTTCCGTTTTTAGTATAAATAAACTAACATGAATGTCAATTCTAACTACCGTTGAGTGAATCTATTTCTAGACAATAGTTCGTCTCCGAAACATGTGCTCGTGTGGAGTTTCTAAAAACAGACACCCTTGACAGTGTGTGTTAATGAATAGATGCAACCAAGCAAGAAAAGAATAAACAAAGTCACGATTGGTTGTTGATGAGTATAAGAGCTAAGTGGCCCAGTGGATATTGTGTTTAGTTAGAAAACTGATGGTACGCGGTTCGATCCTCCGTCCGGTCAAAAGGTAAAATTTTATAAAATGACAAAAACTAGAATCTAATAAATGATTCTAAAGGATTTGTACTACAGAAGAATAAGTGGTTTGTACTAAATATAATATGACATGTAGAAATGGGGATCCTCCCCCTTGATGTATCCTTGCTCCAAGTCACCAGGTGGTCTAGAAAATCCGGAACATTAATTTTTTCGTTTTTAAAAAATGTATTATTTAGTTAATTTTTTACTTCTGAACAGTTAAATTTGAACTTGACAAAAGTTAAAACAAATTACTAACGTATAGGAAAATGTTGAACTTACTATGGGTACATGCTTCTTTAGCGACATACGAAGTTCAATATTAACACTGGTTAGTTAAAAATAACTCGCTAATGGGTTCACACTTCTCTGAGTATATATATAAAGGTTTGTCCCAAATACATACATTTAAAAATCATTCGATCTACACAGAATTTGATAGACTTCTACAAAATCTATAGACTGAAAATTTAAGTCGGCTAATGCACAAGGGTGGAACACAATGTTAGTAAAAAAATGGGAAACATTTAAATCTGAAGCAATTTTAAGGAAACTTCGCAAAAGTTTATTTATGATTTATCGCTCGATATATATGTATTAGAAGTAGGAAAATTAGAGTAATTTTTACAACTTTTCGACTAAGCAGTGGCGATTTTACAAGGAAAATGTTGGTATTTTGACCATTTTTGTCGAAATCAGAAAAACATATATATGGGAGCTATATCTAAATCTGAACCGATGTCAACCAAATTTGGCACGCATATCTACAATGCTAATTCTACTCCCTGTGCAAAATTTCAACTAAATCGCAGTTAAAAATTGGCCTCTGTGGTCATATGAGTGTAAATCGGGCGAAAGCTATATATGGGAGTTATATCGAAATCTTAACCGATGTAAACCAAATTTGCACGCATAGCTACAATGCTAATTCTACTCCCTGTGCAAAATTTCAACTAAATCGGAGCAAAAAGTTGGCCTCTGTGGTCATATGAGTGTAAATCGTGCGAAAACTATATATGGGAGCTATATCTAAATCTGAACCGATTTCCATAAAATTTGGCACACTTGACTACACTAATTGTACTCCTAGTGCAAAATTTCAACCAAATTGAGGTAAAACTCTGGCTTCTGGGACCGTATCAGCACATATCGGGCGAAAGATATATATGGGAGCTATATCTAAATCTGAACCAATTTCAAATAAAATTTGGCACACTTGACAAGAGTACTAATTGTTCTTCTTGTGCAAAATTTTATGCAAATTAGGGTAAAACTCTGGCTTCTGGGGCCATATAAGTCCATATCGGGCGAAATATAACAGGTTGGCTGATAAGTCCCCGGTCTGACACATAGATGACGTTGCTAGTATTAAATGCATATTATTTTTATATAGTACCAACCAAATGGTTTGTGTCAAAATTTGACGTCTGTAAGTCAATTAGTTTGTGAGATAGAGCGCCTTTAGTGAAGCAACTTTTGTTATTGTGAAAAAAATGGAAAAAAGGAATTTCGTGTTTTGATAAAATACTGTTTTCTGAAAGGAAAAAATACGGTGGAAGCAAAAACTTGGCTTGATAATGACTTTCCGGACTCTGCCCCAGGGAAATCAACAATAATTGATTGGTATGCAAAATTCAAGCGTGGTGAAATGAGGACGGTGAACGCAGTGGTCGTCCGAAAGAGGTTGTTACCGACGAAAGCATCAAAAAATCCACAAAATGATTTTGAATGACCGTAAAATGAAGTTGATCGAGATAGCAGAGGCCTTAAAGATATCAAAGTAACGTGTTGGTCATATCATTCATCAATATTTGGATATGCGGAAGCTCTGTGCAAAATGGGTGCCGCGCGAGCTCACCTTTGACCAAAAACAACAACGTGTTGATGATTCTGAGCGGTGTTTGCAGCTGTTAACTCGTAATACACCCTAGTTTTTCCGTCGACAATGGATGAAACAATGGCTCCATCACTACACTCCTGAGTCCAATCGACATTCGGCTGAGTGGACAGCGACCGGTGAACCGTCTCCGAAGCGTGGAAAGACTCAAAAGTCCGCTGGCAAAGTAATGGCCTATGTTTTTTGGGATGCGCATGCAATAATTTTTATCGATTATATTGAGAAGGGAAAAACCATCAACAGTGACTATTATATGGCGTTATTGGAGCGTTTGAAGGTCGAAATCGCGGCAAAACGGCCGCGAAGAAGAAAAAAGTGTTGTTCAACCAAAACAACGCACCGTGCCACAAGTCATTGAGAACGATGGCAAAAATTCATGAATTCCCATTTACTAAATCAGATCTTATAATATATTTCGATGAACCAGTATTCAACGTCAAAGTACGCTTATCGCCAGTAATACCACCCGCAATTGTCAAATTGTTATTTTTCTGTTGAACTATTGCTATGGAGATTGTGGGGCCATCATCTGTGGGAGCCAGCTCTTGCCCCGCTGAACTAGCCCGATTTAGTTTAAAGGTGACTCTCTTGACTGTAGTGTCACCTTCTTATGGCTATTGTGGCTATTTTGCTCCGTTCGAACAATTCCAGTAGACGCTTTTGGAGCTGAGCTTTGTTTCCTGTAATCGGCTGCTCCAATTTGATCAATTCTTTCTTCAAGTCTTCTACTCGAAGATCATTAAACTTCATTGTATATTTTTTCATTATTTCACTTCCGACACCAATTGTTACGTTTTTATATTGAGGCGTATTTAGTGACCCGATAATTAAAACTCAGTTCTTTTCAAATAACAACATTCTACAATTTATTTGCTTATTTGATAGGTTTCATTTATTTGCTCTACGATGTGTACTGTGTAAATTTTAGGTTACGGCTGACTTGACAGCTCCATCTGTCAGCTCTTTAAATAGTACTGTACAACGATTTCGAACATTCCCGCTAGTCTGGCCTACAACCATCTCGAATAATCTAGAAACAGATATCGCACATATTTATTTAGAATAATCGACAAGTTTCGTCCGGCACATCAGATTATGTGTCTACAACTATCTAGAACAATCACTTGGTCGCAGTGATGCCAATTTGGTGCTGTTAGCACCAAATTTAGTTCTTTTTCATTTCCAAAAAGCAACAAATTGCCTTTTTAGTGCCTTTTTAAAAAAAAGAACCAACTTGGTGCTTTCTGGCATTTTCATTTAGTGATTTTTCCAAGTTGAACAGTATTAAGTTTAATTGACGATATCTTCTCATACAAAAATTCAGATTAGATTTTCAAAAGCTTAAGAAACTCAACTATATTGCCAAATAGAGAATTTTATTGTTATGAAAGTGTTATTGATTCTGTTTTTAATCAATATTGATATTTTAGGGTATTCTTTGGAAATGTCAAGGGACGAGGGACGAATTTCTGAACGTGATAAAGATGTCATTTAAACGCTGTATTAAATTCACAAAGCACTCATAACTGAAATAAAAAACAGACTCCCTACAAATATTAATATTTCCAAATTAAATGTCAAAAAAATGTTTTTTCTCGTCTGAAAAAAAAAAATATTGTGAAATTTAAAAGACATTACAATAGAGGTTCATACGAATTCAAAAAACGCAAACTTTTGCATTTTCAAAAACTTTTGAACCATTCCAGGTTTATCAATGAAATTTAAACCAATTAAATTTCTTATCAATAAAAACTATTTATACAAATTTCGTATTATGTACCATTATGGTTCAGAAAATAGAGGTTGAGAAAAAATTAAAACTGCGTGAAATTATTACACAAAGGTTGTAAGTTTTTTGTTGTTGTTGTTTTTTAGTAGAGCATTGAAGGAAGGTGACACTTTCTGGTGCTTTTTGGCCTTCGGGAGTTGGCATCACTGCTTGGTCGCTTCTGTGGCTCATAGTTTTGCATATCAAGTATCTCGTAATTTATCTGCAGATGGTTATGCTCATATTACTACAACAATAACAATAAATGAAGATAACAAAACAAAAGGGGTTACTTTACAATGAGCGATTGAGAAAGATGTTTAGGAAAGTAAGATAAAGATGATTCTTACAAGTGATGACATAATTTTATCGTTATAATTTGAAATTTGTAAATTAACGGAAATTAATTTAAATACACTTAAATCTAGAAATTTCACATCCGTAACAATATATTCTGGGTCGTGGTGAAATTCTGAGTCGATATACGTATGTTCGTCCGTCCGTCTGTTGAAATCACGCTAACTTCCGAACGAAACAAGCTATCGACTTAAATCTTGGCATAAGTAGTTGTCATTGTTGTAGGTCGGATGGTATTGCAAATGAGCAAAAATTGGTCCATATCGGTTCATAATTATATATAGCCCCCATATAAACCGATCCCCAGATTTGACCTCCGGAGCTTCGTGGAGGAGCAAAATTCATCCGATCCGGTTAAAATTTGATACGTGTCGCAGCCCGGAGGCTACCGCCATCTGGAGGGAGGAACAGCGTTGCCGTACGCTGGTTGCTGAACGGTGTTGCCGGCTTTTGGCTCAGTCTGTGGGGCGCGGTTCATTGGCAACTCAGTCCTCTGGCAGCTGACAAAAAAAACTAAACATTCAACCAGCTTTGGAGGACAGCACAAAGACCAACAGGTACGTATCACAAAAATTAATATCCACACAACTTACCACCCATATTGGCTTGCTTGCATGCCGGTTTTCCAAGGCATGCCGTGGCCTGACCCTCCCCAACCATGGTGTCCCCGTGGCCCATCAACTCGGGACACCCCAAATGCTACTCACCTGTTCTTTAAATCACCTTTTGCCTTTCCCTTTTAAAACCCTCTTATTTCTCCATATCTAACAAAATTCTCCAACACTAGTATTTCGATTTTCAACGTTATAAACAGGGATCCGGAGCGGTCCATTTTTGTCGCTCCGCTCCGCTCCCGCTCCGGAGAAAAAAAAAACGCTCCGGTCCGAGAAAAAAAATCGCTCCGCTCCGCTCCTCTTCGAGAAAATTATAGTACAAATATTGTATTATTTGTTCAATTGAGTTTTATTATACCCTGCTCCACACTGTGGAACAGGGTATTATAAGTTAGTGCATATGTGTGCAACACCCAGAAGGAGACGAGATAGACACATGCAAGGCCGTAGCCAGGATTTTAATTCGGGGGGGGTTCAACTTTAAAAAAAAATATTCATATAATCTCATGTGTAGAAAATTTTATTTATGCATAGGTATGTATACAATATTTTTATACCCACCACCATAGAATGGTGACGGGGGTATAATAAGTTTGTCATTCCGTTTGTAACACATCGAAATATCGACTTCCGACTATATAAAGTATATATATTCTTGATCGGGGAGAAATTCTAAGACGATATAACCATGTCGGTCTGTCTGTCTGTCTGGCTGTCTGTCTGTTGTAATCACGCTACAGTCTTCAATAATGAAGCAATCGTACTGACATTTTGCACAAACTCATCTTTTGTCTGCAGGCAGGTCAAGTTCGAAGATGGGCTATATCGGTCCAGGTTTTGATATAGTCCCCATATAAACCGACCTCCCGATTTGGGGTCTTGGGCTTATAGAAATCGTAGTTTTTATCCAATTTGCTGAAATTTGAAATCTAGAGGTATTTTATGACCATAAAGAGGTGTGCCAAAAATGGTGAGTATCGGTCCATGTTTTGGTATAGCCCCCATATAGACCGATCTCCCGATTTTACTTCTTGGGCTTATAGAAACCGTAGTTTTTATTCAATTTACCTGAAATTGAAAATCTAGAGGTATTGTAGGACCACAAATACGTGTGCCAAAAATGGTAATTATCGGTCCATGTTTTGGTATAGCCCCCATATAGACCGATCTCCCGATTTTACTTCTTGGGCTTATAGAAACAGTAGTTTTTATCCAATTTGTCTGAAATTGGAAATCTAGAGGTATTTTATGACCATAAAGAGGTGTGCCGAAAATGGTGAGTATCGGTCCATATTTTGGTATAGCCTCCATATAGACCGATTTCAAGATTTTACTTCTTGGGCTTCTAGAATCCGAAGTTTTTATCCTATTTGCCTGAAATTGGAAATCTAGAGGTATTTTCGGGTCATAAATAGGTGTGCCGAAAACGGTGAGTATCGGTCCATATTTTAGTATAGCCCCCATAAGAACGATCTCCCGATTTAACTCCTTGGGTTTCTAGAAACCGTAGTTTTTATCTGATTTGCCTGAAATTGTAAATATTCTGGTATTTTAGGCTCACAAAAACGTGTATCGGATTAAGTTTTTATCGATCCATTTGGTAATGCCTCCATATAGACCGACTTCACTTCTTAAGGGTGTAGAAGGCGCACTGATCATGAAAATTGCTTGAAATTCAATGTAAAATTTCCAGATTTTACTTCTACAGATTTAAGATTTCAAATCAAGACTTTATTTTATAATTTTCTTGCACACTTACAAGAGATGTTAATGATTCCTTTAAAACTCAAACAAAAATGGTTCTTATAAATCCAGAATCTGATATAGTCCTCATAGGTGAAATCTTTAAATTTATCTTCGGGAATATCCTCAAGTCCTCAAGCCCTCCTGAAATTTCAAAGGAAACCCTAATATTTGGTTCATGGTGGTGGGTATTTAAGATTCGGCCCGGCCGAACTTAGTGCTGTATATACTTGTTATAATATTAAATTGAGCCGAGCAGCAAATAAATCAATGACTTCTTCAGTCGTCACATTTATTCGGCGATGAACCGACATTAATGCCAATCCTTTGAGTCTACTCTCACTACACCCAGAGAAATGGTTGGTTGGAATTCGAGCAGGATAACAGAAAGATAGTTCAGATACATTATTTTTAGTTGTGTGGATCATATGTTTGTTATTTCTTTCGTTTGGTCGTTGATATAACCAATAAAATATCAATGCAATCAAATGCTATTACTAACGACCAAATATTGGTCGTTGTAACTCAATTCATTAAAAACAAATTTCATTGTGTACCGCTCTGTTGTGTTGATTGATTTATTTTCCCAAAATGTCAGCAAAACTGACAAAAAGTCTGTACAGCAGATAATTTGGTTGTTTCAACAGATTTAAAAACTGATTGTTGCTGCAACCAATATTTGGATATATCAACTTCAATACTTCAATGTGAGTAAAATTGTTAAAAAGGTAAGTAGAATATTAAATGTCAATAAATCGATAATATTTTGAAAATGTACATTTCTGCTTAAATATGTATAGTATATACGAATAAAATCTGAATACTGCTAATCCATCCATCGCCAAAACGAAATAAAAAGAAGTAAGTTCATTGTTTCGACTGCTCCTTGATCTCTGATGCGTACCAGTGGATCTATGTTTCGTCAGCCTGAGAGGTATTTTCAAATGTTTCTTGTATCTCATGCACATCAAAACAGTCCTTCAATCTTAAATAATGGATTTGTCTAAATGTATACGCAATGGTAGCCGTTTCGGGACATCTGAACGTTACCCATCAAAAACCATTGGGTCTACGTAGCAACTCACTCAACAACAAAATCTTGGCGGTAGCTACAGGAGGAAAAGAACGTTACGATTATTTCCCCATACACCCCGGCGCACAAAATAGATGCGGAAGATAACTCGAAAGATACATTGCGATTTGAAGGAAACAATAAAATCGGATTAGTATTACAAAAAATTTTATATCTAAATATGTATTATTTATGCCTTTATATTATTGAACAATAAAGTACTAAAAATAAATAATGATTTTTTTTGCATAATTTTGCATGCTGTTCGTGGTTCAAATGGGGTACCGATAGCAATTTTATTGGTTGCCCTGATAATTCAAAAGGAAGTTACTTCAAACAATAGTTGGCTGTCATAAAAAAAACAAATACAATTATATTGGTTGTGACTGCCAATTTTACTGTCAATTGGTTGAGGCAACAAATTCTATCGGTTAGATTCCGGTAGTAGATGGAACCAAATAAAATGGTTGGAAAAAATTGTTTGTCACAACAAATTTGTTTCTGTGTGTAGTCGAATTTCTAAGATACGTCTTTAATCTCTTCATTGTTGAAAATGAACGTTCGGATGAGCACGTAGTAACTGCAGGGATGGAAAATGCAGTACTATAGTACTTTTTTCAAACCTTTTTCACCCCGGTCAGTACCGTAGTACCCCCGCGAATGATTTAGTACCTTTTGTGTAGACATTTTTGAGTCGATATCAGATTTATGGTACAATAGCTTTGACAAAATATTTTAATATTTTGAGAAAGTCTTTATCAACCTTATTTGCTAATAGTCTTTTACAAATATGGCAAAACAGACATGTTCATGTGGGAAGAAAATCTAGATTTTGTAAAAGACATAGTCAAAAACAGGATTTTATTGAACTTCAAGAAAGTTTTAGTCGAAAAAGGAATGCGATTCTATATTATCGAAATAGTAGAAATAGTTGTCAACATTTTATTTCAATATAGAATTTTTGCAAAATTTTATTTTTATAGAAAATTTTGTCAAAATTTTATTTCAATTGAAAATTTTGTAAAAATTTTATTTCTATAGGAAATTTTTGCAAAATTTTATTTCTATAGAAAATTTTGTCAAAATTTTATTTTCTTTAAAATTCAGTCTCTTGACAATAATCTTCCTGTGAAATTTTTGTTGAAATTTAGTAAAAAGTACCTTTCCGCTCAAAAAATACCTTTTTTGTACTTTCTTAAAAATTGTATCCTTGAGTAACTGGCAAAGTGACCAAAATTTTTAAAAGAATATGCACGTCTGGAAAAATCTCTTTATTGCTTCCATCGCTGAATTAGGCAGTTTCTTTTCGCAGGTTTTGCGCCATTTCATTTACACATGTGTGTTTGGCTGTTTCGTTGTTGTTGCTATGGCCAAACAAAGCGAGTCATGTTGACAAAAAGAACAACAAACACACATAAAAAGCAGAAATACATTTTCCAAAAATGAAATTTGTGGTGCGAGAACAAAAATAATTTGTTTTTTTTTCGACCGTCGTTTGACGGGCTTTTCAACTAAATAGTATTCTATGATTTGTGCAAGTTTAATAGGTAAGCGTTCTTCAAAATAAAACCTCCAGCTTTTCTTCAACGTCTTCGATAAGATTTTTCTATGCAGCTAAAAATATATATTTATTTATATAAAAATATTCATTCATTTCGGGGGGGGGTTTGATCCCCCTCATCCCCCCCCCTGAATACGGCCTTGGACACATGGTGTCTTTGGCAAAAATGCTCAGGGTGGGCTCTTGAGTCGATATAGCCATGTCCGTCTGTCCGTGAACACATTTTTGTAATCAAAGTCTAGGTCGCAGTTTTAGTCCAATCGATTTCAAATTTGACACAAGTATGTGCTTTGGCTCGGAATAGAACCCTATTGATTTTGGAAGAAATCGGTTCAGATTTAAATATAGCTCCCATATATATATTTCGCCCGATATGGACTTATATGGCCCCAGAAGCCAGAGTTTTACCCTAATTTGCTTAAAATTTTGCAGAAGAAGAACAATTAGCACTAGAGTTAAGTGTGCCAAATTTTATTGAAATCGGTTCAGATTTATATATAGCTCCCATATATATCTTTCGCCCGATATGGACTAATACGGTCCCAGAAGCTAGAGTTTTACCTCAATTTGGTTGAAATTTTGCACTAGGAGTACAATTAGTGTAGTCAAGTGTGCCAAATTTTATAGAAATCGGTTCAGATTTAGATATAGCTCCCACATATAGCTTTCGGCCGATTAACACTCATATGACCACAGAGGCCAATTTTTAACTCCGATTTAGTTGAAATTTTCCACAGGGAGTAGAATTAGCATTGTTGCTACACTGAAAAAACAGTGAACCCACCAGGAAAGATAACTTTCGATTCATTTTAGAAAATTTGGAACTTTTTTAGAAACTTTTAACTAACTTAGGAAATCTTTATGCTTTATTTGTGTATAACTTTTTTCCGTTTTTTAGTTCATTTAACTAACATACGCAAAAAATTATTTGACTAAAATAAACTTTTTCCAAACATAATGATTCTATGAACTAATATAAAGTTAATATGGCTTTAGTGAAATAGAGAGTTCACTTTTTTTTGAGTGTATACGTGCCAAATTTGGTTGAAATCGGTTCAGATCTAGATATAGCTCCCATATATAGCTTTCGCCCGATTTACACTCATACGACCATAGACGCAAAGTTTTTGCTCCGATTTAGTTGAAATTTTGCACAGGGAGTAGAATTACCATTGTAGCTATACGTGCCAAATTTGGTTGAAATCGGTTCAGGTTTAGATATAGCTCCCATATATATGTTTTTCTGATTTCGACAAAAATGGTCAAAATACCAACATTTTCCTTGTAAAATCGCCACTGCTTAGTCGAAAAGTTGTAAAAATGACTCTAATTTTCCCAAACTTCTAATACATATATATCGAGCGATAAATCATAAATAAACTTTTGCGAAGTTTCCTTAAAATTGCTTCAGATTTAAATGTTTCCCATATTTTTTTACTAACATTGTGTTCCACCCTAGTGCATTAGCCGACTTAAATTTTGAGTCTATAGATTTTGTAGAAGTCTATCAAATTCTGTCCAGATCGAGTGATATTTAAATGTATAATTTTGGGACAAACCTTTATATATAGCCCCCAACACATTTGACAGATGTGATATGGTATCGAAAATTTAGATCTAAAAGTGGTGCAGGGTATAATATAGTCGGCCCCGCCCGACTTTAGACTTTCCTTACTTGTTTTATTTAGAAAAATCGGGTGGTACATATATGGGAGCTATAGCTAAATCTGAACCGATTTCAATGATTTTTTGCACATATAGTTAGTGCTATAGAAGATTACATTTAGCCAACTTTGAGTAAGATCGGTTGATAAATAAGGGTTTTATGACATAATTTGGCAAAATCGGGCCTATTTAGATATAGGTCCCATAATTTGGCAAATATAGGACCTATATCTAAATCTGAACCGATTTCGATGAAATTTTCAAACTTAAAGGGTGATACAAAAGATTATTTTGTGCTAAATTTGACGACGATCGGTTAGTAAAAAAGTGCAACGTGACCCCATTTGTCGAAATCATGCAATACATATATATGGAAGCTATATCTAAATTTGATCCGATTTCTTCCAAATTCAATAGCGTTCGTCCTTGTGCCCAAAAAAACTCCCTGTACCAAACTTCATCAAAAATCGGTTAATAATTGCGACCGGAATCCTGTGAACAACAAATACATGGACAGACGGACGGACGGACACCAAGCGCTAGATCGACTCAGGAGGTGATTCTGAGTCGATCGGTATATACTTTATTGGGTCTAAAATCAATATTTCTGGTAGGGACATTTTTTGGCAGATCAAACTTATTATACCCTATCCACTATGTGGTTTAGGGTATAATGACTTTAAAACAATGTGTTGAAACATTTTATTAATTTTGAAGATTTTTCAGAAATATTAAATCCATTTTGACTTCATCAAAACGAAATTTTCATTCATGTTAGATACACATTTTTATGTCGTATCAGTTAGCTATAAGGACAGACTTCATTGAAAAGTTTAGAGACTTTTAGACAAGGAAAAAACTTTACTTCAGAGAAATACGTTTTCTATTCTAAGCAAAATTCGTATTCATATTTTACGCATGTGAAATATTTGGCCTCCCGACAATATTCTTTGCGGTGCACCATCTACTATTTAATATGTGATAGAAACCAAATTTAGGAAAATGGACCAAATTCTGTTTGGTCCGACCATCGGACCAAATTTAAAAATTAGAAATTTTTTGGACCAATTTTGGTCCGATCGGACCAAAACGGCAACGCTGATTGGAATTGATAGTCTATACACAGAGTAGAAGTAACTACTCTCCGTAAGTTTTTTTTGTTTTGTAACAGACGTAGAGAAGAGGTTTTGTTATATTTGTAATGTGTGTGTGTATGTTTATGTTTATGTTTGCAACAACCTCCATCGAAATCAGTCCGTGGTATACCTACGAATATTCTTACCCAGATATAGTGTTACCTAATTTCGCTTTTTGCCCTTTTATTGCAAAAATACATTTTCGAACAGCGTTTTTAAGAAATGTTCGTTCTCAAAAAAGTAGATAACATGCAATAATACAAATCAAGTCAATGTGAGAAAAAAATTAAAATAAATGTATATGCGCACATTTTTCAACCAAAATTGAAACTATCCATAATTTTAATTAAATTTTCGAGAACTAATATCAGAAATAAGAGAATGCTAGAATATAGTACAATAGTAAAGCAAATATGAATGTCCTTACACTGAAAAAATAGAATTTTTCTTAATTATTAAAGTCACGTTGACCTTACCTCAAAAATTTTATCTTTCATTCACACATTCACACATTTTTAAATAAAATCACTTAATTATAAAGACATTACAACTTCATTCAAAAGTTTAGAGAAATGCGTCTTCCATGTTAAGCAAAATTTGCATTCTTATTCTAAGGACATGAAATCTTTGACTTCACGACAATATTTTTTTTAGTGTAGAAAACTAAAAAAATAAATATAAATAAGATCATTTAATTGCATTTATTTGACGTTCATTACAAACATCTTTGTAGTAATACGGGATGAAATTGATCGAAAGTACTGTTGTTACTTTTACAACACATACTAGAGATATATTTTGACATTTGCCGTTTTTGAAAACAATTACTAAAAAAACACGTTGTGTTTTTCCCAATGTACGTACGTACAAAAATACATATCGTACATTTTAAACGTTTACTCACACTACGCTAAGTACTAGCTATATTTGAAATTACCTACACAGTGTAATTTCAAAGTTACACATTTCATTCAAGTAATATTTTATTCGGAGCGGAGCGGTTTTTCATTTGGAAACCGCTCCGCTCCGGATTTTAGAAATGCCGCTCCCGCTCCGGCAAAAAAAAGGGCTTGCTCCGCTCCGCTCCACGCTCCGCTCCGGATCCCTGGTTATAAACAATTCAAGCTTTTATTGTACTCCATAAAAAGACAATGAATCAGCGAAAAGAACAAAACCATAACAATATAGAAAAAGATTTCATTAATCAAGGCCAATTCGTCTTTCTTTCCTCTTCCAGAAGTGAACCTCTGTATGCCGAGTCCCACACGAAACAGCTCTATTCAGCACCTCGTCTCATCTTCCTCGTTCTCCGCCTTTCTGTCCGTCCGTCAAGGTAAGTATCGTAACGTCAACCAGCATAACTTTCTGTCAATAAAGTAGATCTTATCTTCCTTTCTCTTCTAGCATTCTTCACTGGTCCATGCCAGGTCTTATAGGGAGCACATTAAACGTACCACTGGAGGACACAATTCACCAGTCCTTAAATCATTAAACCAAGTCCTAGGGTGAGCTCAACCTAACACTGTTGCCCAAATACGGCACTATTAAACTTCCCATGCGTTAATGTAATCCCCCTAACACACCATAGATAACCTAGTGGCTCTAGATAAAAATTCATATATTAATTAATCTCCTTTTTTCTCTTTTTTTATTCACAGAAGTTTAATGTACAAGTCCGTCCGTCCGTTATGGTCTAAATCATGTACCTGTCCAAGTTCCTGTCAGACAAAAGAAGAAGGAAAGTTTCACGGTACCTGGGCGCTGTGGGATGACCAGCGCAAAACCAATGGCCATACAGCTGGAGCGGATGAACAGGATGTGTGAGGAGTCAGGAGGGTTGCACCAATTTGCTCTGCCGGAAATGTTTGGAGCCGCGAAAGTAGCGTCAAATGGAGGTGGACGATCGATATTATCTTAGTAAATGCTGATGTTCTTTGTGCCCATGTGCCTTTTCTTTTTGTTTCTTTTCAGGTTTTCTTTTGTTACCTTTAACTTAGTTTTTCTCTTTTATTTTAAATTCAGTTCATAATTTATTCCGCTTTTACTAACATATTCATTCTTTCCTTTCTGTATCTTTTCAGTTTAATTTTAAGTTTAGTCTTAAGTTTATACCATTGTTTATACGTTTCAGGATAGCATTTCACTTTTCTTTTAAAATTATATTATTCAGTTCTGACTTCCAATAAAAATCCACTTGTAACACAATAACGTTTTGGTTGTAATTCTTGTTTATTTGTATGGTATATTTAATTATGTACTTCCAAACTTTTACATTCAGCATTGCTTTCATATTATGTCCGTATTAATTTTACTTGCAATAAATAAACATCCATGAATCTTTTCTGCATTCGCATCGAATGTCCTGTTTGCGTTTTAATAGATTTCAATTTCAGGACAAACTTCTTAACAAACTCAAAAACTTTAACCGATTTTCTCGAACACTGTCTTTTCCTATCCAAATTAGGCACACGTCTCAACCTCACATTTCCGCGTCCAAACTTCGAATAATCTGACGCTTTCATCCCAAAAACTCCATTCTTGACGCTCATTCGTCATCATTCTCACCATTTCCCAGCCATTACAAAAATTAATTCCAATCCCCAACAAAAACATATGCTCGTTTTTGCCAGGGATGTATAGCCATGTTCAACATACGCTCCCCGCTATCCACAATTAGATGGCGCTAATAACCAGACAGACACACACAATATTCGGCCGCACATGACATACGTAGTGTTAGTATATGGTCTCTAACAACCATGCACAAATTGGTCCATATCGGTCCATAATCATATATAGCCTCCATATAAACCGATCCCCAGATTTGACCTCCTGAGCCTCTTGGAGTAGCAAAATTCATCCGATCCATTTGAAATTTGTACCAGATTTTACTTTGGGAGCCTCTTGGAGGAGCGAAATTCATCCAATCCAGTTGAAATTTAGTACGTGGTGTTAGTATATGGCCTCTAACAACCATGTAAAAATTGGCCCATATCGGACCATAATTATATATAGCCCCCATAGGAGCAAATTTCATCCGGCTCAGTTGAAATTTTGTATTTTGTGTAACTATATGAACACTAACAACCATGGAAAAATTAGTTCATATCGGTTCATAATTAAATATAGCCTATATATAAACCGATCCCCATATTTGGCCTCCGGAGCCTCTTGGATGAGCAAAATTCATCCGATCCGGTTGAAATTTAGTATGTGGTATCTAACAACCATGCTCATATTGGTCCATATCGGTCCATAATTATATGGTATATAGCCCCCATATAAACCGATCCTCAAATTTGACTTCCGGGTCCTCTTGGAGGGGAACATTTCCTCCAATTCTGTTGAAATTTGGTACGTTGTGTTAGTATGTGGCCGCTTACAACCATGCCAAACTTGGTCATTATTGGTCTATAGTTGTATATAGCCCTCAGATTCCCAATCACACAAAAATTAGTTATTATATGTTCATACTTGTATATAGCCCCATATAAAGCGACTACAATTCTGGCTCTCTAATTACCGCGCAAAAATTCATATCGGTTCGTAATTATTTGTAGACTTTCCTATATATATCCTATGTATATTTTTGCCTAATACCTATGGACTAACTTACAAAGAAGTTTTAAGATACCTGGCCACCGGTAAGTATTACCACAGTCACAATCTTTAGTATAAATTTCTACGCAATCCATGGTGGAGGGTACATAAGATTCGGCCTGGCCGAACTTAGGGCCGTATATACTTGTTTCATTTTACTGTTTGGACTTTGTTTGATGCCAATGTATATAAAAAACACCCACTTCAAATGAGAACACATTGTTATTCATTATTACTGTAACCTCTACACACAGATCCGAAAATTCAACGATTTTTTAACCACCCAGCAAAAAAATTTGGAAGTTCTTCCAAAGGCACAACTTTAAAAGCAATTCCAGAAGATGCACTCCCAATGATGTTCCTTATTTTAACGATAATTTGGTTTTTTCATACTTTTAATGCATAATTTTAACTTTTTTGTTTCAAATAGATTAAAAACAGAGTAAGAATTCATAAAATGGTACAAATCATTTAAATTTTGTCGACAAAATCCAATCTGAAAAAATTGTGAATTTTAGAAAATATTTGAGGTCAAATGTTTCCGACATGCGTTAGAATCCATTCAAAATTATAAAAAATTATAAAAATTATTTATTTGACAAAATATCGCAGAATTTTTTAATTTACATCCAAAACATTGAATTCGGATCACACCTGAAGAAGTGATGCAAATTCAGTGCAAAGGCTGTTGAAATGGATTATTTCCGTCCTATGGCAAGCCCATGTTAAATTCATCGCTTCTGCGTCAATTTTGCACCACTTGCGAATCCTAAAATTCATTATTACTTTTTTGGAGACGCTTTTTTTGCTGGGCATGTGACTGGTCAAAATTTTCATTGTAAATTTTTGGTAAAGAAGTCTAAATAACATTATATAAGGTAAAATTAACAAGAAACATATATAAATTAACTATATAAAGGGTGATTCTTTTGAGGTTAGGATTTTCATGCATTAGTATTTGACAGATCACGTGGGATTTCAGACATGGTGTCAAAGAGAAAGATGCTCAGTATGCTTTGACATTTCATCATGAATAGACTTACTAACGAGCAATGCTTGCAAATCATTGAATTTTATTACCAAAATCAGTGGCAGAAAATCCGCTTTTTTATCGACAAATTTTGTTCAGCGATGAGGCTCATTTCTGGTTGAATGGCTACGTAAATAAGCAAAATTGCCGCATTTGGAGTGAATAGCAACCAGAAGCCGTTCAAGAACTGCCCATGCATCCCGAAAAATGCACTGTTTGGTGTGGTTTGTACGCTGGTGGAATCATTGGACCGTATTTTTTCAAAGATGCTGTTGGATGCAACGTTACGGTGAATGGCGATCGCTATCGTTCGATGCTAACAAACTTTTTGTTGCCAAAAATGGAAGAACTGAACTTGGTTGACATGTGGTTTCAACAAGATGGCGTTACATGCCACACAGCTCGCGATTCTATGGCCATTTTGAGGGAAAACTTCGGAGAACAATTCATCTCAAGAAATGGACCGGTAAGTTGGCCACCAAGATCATGCGATTTGACGCCTTTAGACTATTTTTTGTGGGGCTACGTCAAGTCTAAAGTCTACAGAAATAAGCCAGCAACTATTCCAGCTTTGGAAGACAACATTTCCGAAGAAATTCGGGCTATTCCGGCCGAAATGCTCGAAAAAGTTGCCCAAAATTGGACTTTCCGAATGGACCACCTAAGACCCAGCCGCGGTCAACATTTAAATGAAATTATCTTCAAAAAGTAAATGTCATGGACCAATCTAACGTTTCAAATAAAGAACCGATGAGATTTTGCAAATTTTATGCGTTTTTTTTTTAAAAAAAGTTATCAAGCTCTTAACAAATCACCCTTTATATGGTTGGAGTTTATGTTTCATTTTTCAACCAAAATTGAAACTATCCATAATTTTAATTAAATTTTCGAGAACTAATATCAGAAATAAGAGAATGCTAGAATATAGTACAATAGTAAAGCAAATATGAATGTCCTTACACTGAAAAAATAGAATTTTTCTTAATTATTAAAGTCACGTTGACCTTACCTCAAAAATTTTATCTTTCATTCACACATTCACACATTTTTAAATAAAATCACTTAATTATAAAGACATTACAACTTCATTCAAAAGTTTAGAGAAATGCGTCTTCCATGTTAAGCAAAATTTGCATTCTTATTCTAAGGACATGAAATCTTTGACTTCACGACAATATTTTTTTTAGTGTAGAAAACTAAAAAAATAAATATAAATAAGATCATTTAATTGCATTTATTTGACGTTCATTACAAACATCTTTGTAGTAATACGGGATGAAATTGATCGAAAGTACTGTTGTTACTTTTACAACACATACTAGAGATATATTTTGACATTTGCCGTTTTTGAAAACAATTACTAAAAAAACACGTTGTGTTTTTCCCAATGTACGTACGTACAAAAATACATATCGTACATTTTAAACGTTTACTCACACTACGCTAAGTACTAGCTATATTTGAAATTACCTACACAGTGTAATTTCAAAGTTACACATTTCATTCAAGTAATATTTTATTCGGAGCGGAGCGGTTTTTCATTTGGAAACCGCTCCGCTCCGGATTTTAGAAATGCCGCTCCCGCTCCGGCAAAAAAAAGGGCTTGCTCCGCTCCGCTCCACGCTCCGCTCCGGATCCCTGGTTATAAACAATTCAAGCTTTTATTGTACTCCATAAAAAGACAATGAATCAGCGAAAAGAACAAAACCATAACAATATAGAAAAAGATTTCATTAATCAAGGCCAATTCGTCTTTCTTTCCTCTTCCAGAAGTGAACCTCTGTATGCCGAGTCCCACACGAAACAGCTCTATTCAGCACCTCGTCTCATCTTCCTCGTTCTCCGCCTTTCTGTCCGTCCGTCAAGGTAAGTATCGTAACGTCAACCAGCATAACTTTCTGTCAATAAAGTAGATCTTATCTTCCTTTCTCTTCTAGCATTCTTCACTGGTCCATGCCAGGTCTTATAGGGAGCACATTAAACGTACCACTGGAGGACACAATTCACCAGTCCTTAAATCATTAAACCAAGTCCTAGGGTGAGCTCAACCTAACACTGTTGCCCAAATACGGCACTATTAAACTTCCCATGCGTTAATGTAATCCCCCTAACACACCATAGATAACCTAGTGGCTCTAGATAAAAATTCATATATTAATTAATCTCCTTTTTTCTCTTTTTTTATTCACAGAAGTTTAATGTACAAGTCCGTCCGTCCGTTATGGTCTAAATCATGTACCTGTCCAAGTTCCTGTCAGACAAAAGAAGAAGGAAAGTTTCACGGTACCTGGGCGCTGTGGGATGACCAGCGCAAAACCAATGGCCATACAGCTGGAGCGGATGAACAGGATGTGTGAGGAGTCAGGAGGGTTGCACCAATTTGCTCTGCCGGAAATGTTTGGAGCCGCGAAAGTAGCGTCAAATGGAGGTGGACGATCGATATTATCTTAGTAAATGCTGATGTTCTTTGTGCCCATGTGCCTTTTCTTTTTGTTTCTTTTCAGGTTTTCTTTTGTTACCTTTAACTTAGTTTTTCTCTTTTATTTTAAATTCAGTTCATAATTTATTCCGCTTTTACTAACATATTCATTCTTTCCTTTCTGTATCTTTTCAGTTTAATTTTAAGTTTAGTCTTAAGTTTATACCATTGTTTATACGTTTCAGGATAGCATTTCACTTTTCTTTTAAAATTATATTATTCAGTTCTGACTTCCAATAAAAATCCACTTGTAACACAATAACGTTTTGGTTGTAATTCTTGTTTATTTGTATGGTATATTTAATTATGTACTTCCAAACTTTTACATTCAGCATTGCTTTCATATTATGTCCGTATTAATTTTACTTGCAATAAATAAACATCCATGAATCTTTTCTGCATTCGCATCGAATGTCCTGTTTGCGTTTTAATAGATTTCAATTTCAGGACAAACTTCTTAACAAACTCAAAAACTTTAACCGATTTTCTCGAACACTGTCTTTTCCTATCCAAATTAGGCACACGTCTCAACCTCACATTTCCGCGTCCAAACTTCGAATAATCTGACGCTTTCATCCCAAAAACTCCATTCTTGACGCTCATTCGCCATCATTCTCACCATTTCCCAGCCATTACAAAAATTAATTCCAATCCCCAACAAAAACATATGCTCGTTTTTGCCAGGGATGTATAGCCATGTTCAACATACGCTCCCCGCTATCCACAATTAGATGGCGCTAATAACCAGACAGACACACACAATATTCGGCCGCACATGACATACGTAGTGTTAGTATATGGTCTCTAACAACCATGCACAAATTGGTCCATATCGGTCCATAATCATATATAGCCTCCATATAAACCGATCCCCAGATTTGACCTCCTGAGCCTCTTGGAGTAGCAAAATTCATCCGATCCATTTGAAATTTGTACCAGATTTTACTTTGGGAGCCTCTTGGAGGAGCGAAATTCATCCAATCCAGTTGAAATTTAGTACGTGGTGTTAGTATATGGCCTCTAACAACCATGTAAAAATTGGCCCATATCGGACCATAATTATATATAGCCCCCATAGGAGCAAATTTCATCCGGCTCAGTTGAAATTTTGTATTTTGTGTAACTATATGAACACTAACAACCATGGAAAAATTAGTTCATATCGGTTCATAATTAAATATAGCCTATATATAAACCGATCCCCATATTTGGCCTCCGGAGCCTCTTGGATGAGCAAAATTCATCCGATCCGGTTGAAATTTAGTATGTGGTATCTAACAACCATGCTCATATTGGTCCATATCGGTCCATAATTATATGGTATATAGCCCCCATATAAACCGATCCTCAAATTTGACTTCCGGGTCCTCTTGGAGGGGAACATTTCCTCCAATTCTGTTGAAATTTGGTACGTTGTGTTAGTATGTGGCCGCTTACAACCATGCCAAACTTGGTCATTATTGGTCTATAGTTGTATATAGCCCTCAGATTCCCAATCACACAAAAATTAGTTATTATATGTTCATACTTGTATATAGCCCCATATAAAGCGACTACAATTCTGGCTCTCTAATTACCGCGCAAAAATTCATATCGGTTCGTAATTATTTGTAGACTTTCCTATATATATCCTATGTATATTTTTGCCTAATACCTATGGACTAACTTACAAAGAAGTTTTAAGATACCTGGCCACCGGTAAGTATTACCACAGTCACAATCTTTAGTATAAATTTCTACGCAATCCATGGTGGAGGGTACATAAGATTCGGCCTGGCCGAACTTAGGGCCGTATATACTTGTTTCATTTTACTGTTTGGACTTTGTTTGATGCCAATGTATATAAAAAACACCCACTTCAAATGAGAACACATTGTTATTCATTATTACTGTAACCTCTACACACAGATCCGAAAATTCAACGATTTTTTAACCACCCAGCAAAAAAATTTGGAAGTTCTTCCAAAGGCACAACTTTAAAAGCAATTCCAGAAGATGCACTCCCAATGATGTTCCTTATTTTAACGATAATTTGGTTTTTTCATACTTTTAATGCATAATTTTAACTTTTTTGTTTCAAATAGATTAAAAACAGAGTAAGAATTCATAAAATGGTACAAATCATTTAAATTTTGTCGACAAAATCCAATCTGAAAAAATTGTGAATTTTAGAAAATATTTGAGGTCAAATGTTTCCGACATGCGTTAGAATCCATTCAAAATTATAAAAAATTATAAAAATTATTTATTTGACAAAATATCGCAGAATTTTTTAATTTACATCCAAAACATTGAATTCGGATCACACCTGAAGAAGTGATGCAAATTCAGTGCAAAGGCTGTTGAAATGGATTATTTCCGTCCTATGGCAAGCCCATGTTAAATTCATCGCTTCTGCGTCAATTTTGCACCACTTGCGAATCCTAAAATTCATTATTACTTTTTTGGAGACGCTTTTTTTGCTGGGCATGTGACTGGTCAAAATTTTCATTGTAAATTTTTGGTAAAGAAGTCTAAATAACATTATATAAGGTAAAATTAACAAGAAACATATATAAATTAACTATATAAAGGGTGATTCTTTTGAGGTTAGGATTTTCATGCATTAGTATTTGACAGATCACGTGGGATTTCAGACATGGTGTCAAAGAGAAAGATGCTCAGTATGCTTTGACATTTCATCATGAATAGACTTACTAACGAGCAATGCTTGCAAATCATTGAATTTTATTACCAAAATCAGTGGCAGAAAATCCGCTTTTTTATCGACAAATTTTGTTCAGCGATGAGGCTCATTTCTGGTTGAATGGCTACGTAAATATGCAAAATTGCCGCATTTGGAGTGAATAGCAACCAGAAGCCGTTCAAGAACTGCCCATGCATCCCGAAAAATGCACTGTTTGGTGTGGTTTGTACGCTGGTGGAATCATTGGACCGTATTTTTTCAAAGATGCTGTTGGATGCAACGTTACGGTGAATGGCGATCGCTATCGTTCGATGCTAACAAACTTTTTGTTGCCAAAAATGGAAGAACTGAACTTGGTTGACATGTGGTTTCAACAAGATGGCGTTACATGCCACACAGCTCGCGATTCTATGGCCATTTTGAGGGAAAACTTCGGAGAACAATTCATCTCAAGAAATGGACCGGTAAGTTGGCCACCAAGATCATGCGATTTGACGCCTTTAGACTATTTTTTGTGGGGCTACGTCAAGTCTAAAGTCTACAGAAATAAGCCAGCAACTATTCCAGCTTTGGAAGACAACATTTCCGAAGAAATTCGGGCTATTCCGGCCGAAATGCTCGAAAAAGTTGCCCAAAATTGGACTTTCCGAATGGACCACCTAAGACCCAGCCGCGGTCAACATTTAAATGAAATTATCTTCAAAAAGTAAATGTCATGGACCAATCTAACGTTTCAAATAAAGAACCGATGAGATTTTGCAAATTTTATGCGTTTTTTTTTTAAAAAAAAGTTATCAAGCTCTTAACAAATCACCCTTTATATGGTTGGAGTTTATGTGAGAGAAGAAGAATGAGTGCGAAATAAAAAAATTTTAGAAAATCATTCGGCTCTGTTGTGTTCAACATTTGTGACCAGCTTTGTGTTATACGACGAGCAGTAGTAGGTAGTGTTGTAAATTTTGATTACTTTTGACTACTCGTTACTACTCGTTACTTTTGAATTGAGTACTCGTTACTTTTATAAAAAAAAATTAAAAAAGACATTGTGGGCACTTTTTAATAATATCTTCCTCTTTTTTAAATTTAAAAACAGTATAGAAAAGCAAATTACATTATCCAGTTTTATTCTAGTGTTATAAAATGTGGTGTTGTAGATATATGGGTCTCGTTAGAAAAAGATTTTCACCAATCATTCAAATTTTTAGAGCCAATTTCGTATTCACTATTTGGTATTTTTTCGTCAGGGTATATCTAAATGGCATTGTGTATTACTGATACTTGCAATTTGCAAACTTTTTAAATCCACCATTTTCCACCATTGACAGTGGATGAAAATATTTAGCGATCATTTTTATCGTGAGACCCAATGTTGAAATTTTCCAAGGGTTTTTGAATAAGCTTGGGTACCTTCTCTGAAAACAATTGATTGAACCAACTGAAGTCAACGACATTATTATTCATACTATTCGCATGAGACGTGATCCATGTGATGCTTTAAATTATAGCTCCCACCTACACCCAATGCAAATTTTTTCAAATGCAAACGTTTTTAAGAAAACAGATAAATTGTTCACTTTGTTCAATGGTGAAGCCATATATCCTTTTCGTGTTATTTTAACTGATAAAACGATTTTCGAAAACTTCAATTAATATTTTCCAAGAAGTCAAGAATTGTACTTCCAAACCGCCAACTTACTTACCGTCAGAAGAAAAAAAACTGGCATTGAAGATATTGAGTACTCTTTTGCTAGTAACGAGTACTCAAAAAATTAGTAAGTAACGAGTACTTGTAATTAAATACTCGTTACTTTCCCAACACTAGTAGTAGGTTGCATCAAAGCACAGGAGAGCTGCATGTTTCCAACAAAGTTAAAATAGACGCACACTGAAAAAACAGTGAACCCTTTTCCATTGCAAAATGAACTAAACTGTAGTAATATTGACCATGATTTAGCCCTTAAGATTTTTTTCAACTTGTCTAGTTTATAATTCTCTTAAATTTTAGTTCATCTATAACATTGTATTTTAGTTCATTTTTACAACGCCATAAGATTTATATACCACTACCAAGTTAACAAGTCAGTATTATTTTGGTTTACTTGCTTATTTTTTGGGAAACCCGATAATAAAAATTGGTTAACAGTCTCTTTAAAATGTCGACGACTAAACTATTTTTAAATCAATCATTCCACAGTACAGAGAAATTAAATAATTAAAGGAACAACAAACCGTTTTACTATTATGAAAATTTTCATACATTAAAATTAAACTTTATTTAAGCAAAAGTACTTTATTATAAAAACTTATGATGAATGTTCTTAATACAATGTTTTTTGTGAATAAAAATTATGACCACGTGGAACATAGA
The DNA here is from genome assembly GCF_050003625.1 of Haematobia irritans. NCBI lineage: Eukaryota > Metazoa > Arthropoda > Insecta > Diptera > Muscidae > Haematobia > Haematobia irritans. The sequence continues at coordinate 98,862,304 of NC_134397.1, read as the reverse complement.
GTAGTTCATTTGAACTCGCTGTTTGGACATTTTGACTTATCCTTCTTTTATTTATCGTAGTTAATTTTTTCACATATCTTGCTGGAAAAAATGGAAACAATAATGAAAATTGTTAAAAATTAACACCATGTAATGAAATATAATTTTTAATTCTTCATTTTAGCTTGTAACTTACAATATTTGGGGCATTTTATCAAATGGTGTAAGGAATTTAACTTTTCTTTGGAAAACGTATCTCATAAAATTTGTACCTGAAACAATTAGAGAAATAATGAAGTATTCTAAATAAACTCATAAAACTGTGTTGTTATCGATGTGAAAGATATAATAAAATAAATATTCTAGTTGAAAGAAAGCCAAAGTTTTAATATGAAACTTACCAATTCTCTATTAAATTGTACGCTGAGGGGAAATATAAAAAGTTGTCCAAATTTATTTGGGTTACTCTGAAATTAAATATTTATTTTTTACATTAAATAAAATTATTAAATAGGTTTTCAAAAAATCTAATGAAAAAAATAATAATATGCATAAAAAACCAAATATTCTTGATATCCCTAGACAGTCATCATTCGTCAAAATGACGACACGTAATTTTATTTTCGATTTAAAATGCATTTTAGTCTATTGGGAAATGGTAAATTTAAGTTATACTAATTCGACCGTTTTATGAATTTTTGTTTTATACTACTTAAAACCAAATTGAATAAGAAAATAAATTAAAGTTTGGTTCACTTTTTCGCTCACGATGAAAATTATAGCGTCTTGAAATCAGCCGTAGTCAACATGACGAAGGATGACGTTAATGTACAAAAAATAAGGATGACTGTCCAGGGTTAAAAGAAAGTTAAAGAATCCTTACCAATTCACTATTAAATAACAGGCAAAGGAGTACTAAAAATTTGTCCAAATTTTTAAGGGGTTATTCTGAAATTAAATATTTGTTTTTACATTAAAAATATTACATTGGTTTCCAAAAAATGTTATTAAAGAAATACTAAAATAAGGTATTAAAAATCTGTAATTTTGATGATAAAAAGGTCATAAAAACGTAAATATTCTAGCCGAAAAAAAGGCAATTTCTAAAAGAAAACTTACCAATTCTCTATTTTTTAAATTTGTTCGAATCCATCTGGAGTTTCTCTGAAATTAAATATTGTTTTTACAACAAAGAAAAACATTAAACTGGTTTCCAAAAAAAAAATAATTAACAAATAATAATATACATAAAAAATATTCTTTTTAAAAGAAAGTCATATTAAAAAAATACTTACCAATTTATGAATAAACTATACGCTGCGATATAACAAAAATTTTCCAAATTCATCTGGAATTGAATATTATTTTTTTTACATAGAATAATAAAAATTTCAATACATTTTCAACATATTTTCCTAAATATTCTTAATAACTTTTTTCTAAACTACTGATAAAATATTAATAACTTTCATTTAAAAGGTTTAATTAACAAACACCAATATACATATGTCTCAAAAATCCAAAATATTCCATGTCTTTATATTCCCTTGTTGCATACCAGCTAAAAAGATGCAACAGCCCACGCCAACGCCAACTATATAACTGAAGCATGCCAAACAAAACCAAGCAAAGCCAAAACATTCCTACAACAACAAAAACACATGTGCCTTTATTGAAAACAACACCTCATCCAGCCAAAAACCATCAACGAATAACAAACACACACACACAAGCCACTAAATGAACAAAAATAAAAACAACCCCACGCTCATGTATACACAACAAAACTCAAGTAACATCATCTTTACATTAATCACAATCCACTATTCCGATAAAGATCTCTGTACTATGCATTAGTTCATCGCATCTGCTGACAATTTACTCTAAGAATAATATTCGTAAAGGCACACCAGTTTATGAGCGATGAAACGTTTAACTTAAAATTTGCAAAATTTTCATGAAATGTTATCTACCATTTTTGACGAAAATGTCTATAAATTTAATTACATGTGAACTAAAAATATTTCATTGTGTAATTTTTTACCGACAATTATTAACTATAGGAATAGTCAGTAAGAAATTGCTATCCACTTTCAAGTTTATTTTTCGTAAAAAAATATTTTCTCATACAAAAAAATCTTATAGTAAATTGCACTTATTATTTAGAAAATACTTTACATTTCACAAGTAGTTTTATAGCATGACAAACGAATTTTTAACTACCAGTTAAGAAATTTTTTAAGGAAATTTCCATCGTATTTTTTAGGCCATGAACTAAACGATTGCTACTTAGAATTTGTAAAATTTCCTTTCGAGTAGTTAATTTTCGTTCAAGATACAAAAAATGAACTAAAATTCTGGAAAATTCTTGTAATAAATTATTGTAAAAATCTTCGTAAATTTACGAGACACTTTTTTTTCTGTGCATGCAAAGAAAGGTATTGTTACGAATTTGATATTTCTAGATTTAAGTTTATTCAAATTAGTTTCACATTCAAAATCATTTCTTTATTTTCTAGTACAGTCCTAAACATCTTTTGTGTTCTTAGTTTCACAATAATTGTAGTAACCCCTTTTGTTTTCTTATTGTTGTAGTAATATGAGCACAACCCTCTGTCAGCTAAATTATGAGATAAGGAGAGCCTACAAAGTGATTGTTCTCGATAATTGTAGCCAAGACTAATAACAGAAACGACAAAATGATTAGATAATTGTGGCAAGACTATGAACATAATCGGCTATGCATGCGCGACATCTGCCGGACACTAGTAGACCATTCCAGTTGGCTGTAGGCAATGAAGATAACCAGTTGAATATGTGCTGTTAGATGAATTGTATCTCGATAGTTCTATATGGTTGTAGGCCAGACTACCGAGAATTTTTGAAATTGTCAAATCACGGTATAAAAACCTTGACAGAGGGAGCTGTGAAGTCAGTCGTAAACTAAAAGGCAAACAGTACACAACGTAGTAAAAGTTATCAGTTAAGCAAATAACACGTTTCTTCATCGAAGGTAAAATTATAGAACTGGATAAGAAAGTTCTTTCCGTGGATGAGAAAATTGTAGTTCACGATGAGAAACTTCTGCACCTGGAGAAAAAAATGGCTGACTTGGAAATAAAGATGGCCCAGTGCGAGTTATCGAGGGCTCGAAAACCAAACCTCCTGTTTTCGATGGCTCAACTTCATTTGATGTATTCAAATTCCAATTCGAAATGATTGCTTCTAGAAATTTATGGAACGACAAAGTAATTGAACTTCTATTGGCATTAAAGGGCAATGCCGCTGATGTGATACAAAGCATTCCAGCTGCTTCTAGAAATAATTATAATGCAGTAATAGCGGCACTTCAACGTAAGAACATAAGCAAGACATCTTCAGAATGGAATTAAGAGGAAGAGTCCAGAAATGAAATGAGACTCTACAAGACTTTGCAACGGAGGTTGAGCGGATGGTGACATATCCAGGAGAAAGCCATCCACTTGTGGACTGCATTAAGATTGAGACCTTTGCGAATGGAATTAGAGACCCAGATATAAAATGTGAAACATATGCGTTACAAAAGGCTACATTCGCAGAAACCGTAACATTTGCACTTGCACAAGACACTGCGAGATTGCTGGCACGACTCCTAATTCACAAGCTACGCAGAGTGGAGACCGATCAAGATGAATCAAAATTCGTGATTGAATCATTAAAAGAGGCTGTTAAGCAGGCTATGTCGGAAATAAAACAAGATGCAAATAAATCCAGAATGAAATGTTATAACTGTGATAAGCACGGACATCTTGCCCCAGAATGTAAAGTACGACGCAAGCGCTCAAGATCAACATCCCCGTCAAACAATCACCACAAAATGGTGATCTCACATTCAAGTGAGTCACCTTTAAACTAAATCGAGCTAGTTCAGCGGGGCAAGAGCTGGCTCCACAGATGATCGCCCCACAATCTCTATAGCAATAGTTCGTCAGAGCAATAACAATTTGACAATTGTGGGTGGTATTAATGGCGATAAGCGTACCTTGACGTTAGATACTGGTGCATCGAAATCTATCATTAGATCTGATTTAGTAAAAGGGAAAGTTACACCGCTGATTGGAGTTAGACTACTTACGGCTACAGGGGAACAAGCAAACGTATATGAAAAGGTTCCTGTAAAGTTAACCATTGCAAACAAATCCGATAATTATGAATTCATTGTGGCCGATATAGTGGACGAAGTTATAATTGGAGCAGATTTTATGATTGCTTTTGGTCGCAGAAACCGTAACATTTGCACTTGCACAAGACACTGCGAGATTGCTGGCACGACTCCTAATTCACAAGCTACGCAGAGTGGAGACCGATCAAGATGAATCAAAATTCGTGATTGAATCATTAAAAGAGGCTGTTAAGCAGGCTATGTCGGAAATAAAACAAGATGCAAATAAATCCAGAATGAAATGTTATAACTGTGATAAGCACGGACATCTTGCCCGAGAATGTAAAGTACGACGCAAGCGCTCAAGATCAACATCCCCGTCAAACAATCACCACAAAATGGTGATCTCACATTCAAGTGAGTCACCTTTAAACTAAATCGAGCTAGTTCAGCGGGGCAAGAGCTGGCTCCACAGATGATCGCCCCACAATCTCTATAGCAATAGTTCGTCAGAGCAATAACAATTTGACAATTGTGGGTGGTATTAATGGCGATAAGCGTACCTTGACGTTAGATACTGGTGCATCGAAATCTATCATTAGATCTGATTTAGTAAAAGGGAAAGTTACACCGCTGATTGGAGTTAGACTACTTACGGCTACAGGGGAACAAGCAAACGTATATGAAAAGGTTCCTGTAAAGTTAACCATTGCAAACAAATCCGATAATTATGAATTCATTGTGGCCGATATAGTGGACGAAGTTATAATTGGAGCAGATTTTATGATTGCTTTTGGTCTCAACCTGGATGTGAAGCATCGTGTAATGACCTGGTGCCATATCTAAATACCGGTAAACGTGGGCTATAGTGAGAATACACCTAACAGATGTTTGACAACGAGCCAGCCAGAGTCAATACCACCAAATGCCGAAGCAATAATATGGGTTTCTGTGAATGGAGATGGTGAAGTCGGCAAATTGTGGGTTGTTGAACCACCAGAAAACAAAAGCAACAACATCTTGATAGCAAATGCCCTGGTAACAACAAATGAAGAGGGACTTATACCAGTTTGAGTTTTGAATTTATCTGACCATGTTGAGCATATTGGAAAATTTTCTAACATTGGCAAATGTACACCAGCCGAGGCAATAGTAAATTTGGAAAGCAACTCATCAAAGGCACATGGAACGGCGAGAAAACATCTGGAAGGTTATGTCGAAGCTTGGACACGCCATCTATCATCATCAGAGAAAAATAAGGCCAATCAATTGTTATGGAAAAACGCCTCTGCCTTTGCGTTTGAGAAGGGAAATCAAGGAAGAACATCTGTGGTGAAGCATGAAATAAATACCACAGAGCAAAGACCAATAAAACAGGCACCACGAAGTGTTCCTCTAGCAAAACGAGATGAGGTTCAAAAACTTGTAAAGGAAATGGTGGTAAGTGGTGTGATCGAGCCATCATCAATTCCTTGGTGCTCCCTAGTTGTGATGGTCAAAAAGAAAGATGGTAGCACCCGATTCTGTGTGGACTACAGAAAATTAAATAATGCCACCAAAAAAGACAGTTATCCGCTTCCACGCATTGATGACACGTTAGACACACTAGCCGGAACAACATGGTTTTCCATGCTTGATTTGCAGAGTGGATAATGGCAAGTACAGATCGCCGAGAGAGACAAAGAAAATACAGGTTTTGGCGTTAATGGCGGTTTTTGGCAGTTCAATGTAATGCCATTCGGGCTCTGCAATGCTCCGGCTACCTTCGAGCGATTGATGGAGCGGGTGCTAAAGGAGTTGCATTGAAAGTCCTGCTTGATATACCTCGACGATATCATAGTTATGGGCAAAACTGTCAGCCCCTGGTCTACGACAAGGCAAAGAAGTGTTCCCTTTTCCAGCGGGAAGTTAAGTACTTGGGTCATCATGTGGCAGCAGAGGGCATATTCACCGATGAAGACAAAATAAAGACTTTGAGAGATTGATCACGTCCACGAAATCTCCATGAATTGCGCAGCTTCCTTGGTTTGTGCAACTACTACAGGAGATTCGTACCAAATTTCGCCAGCATCGCCGCTAGCCTCCATAAATTAACCCAAAAGGTTAATGTATAGGATGTAATGAATAGGAAGAGCCACTCCATAATCTAAAAGAACTTTTATGTTCTGCTCCTGCCCTGGCATATCCTATTCCTGGTGAAAAATTTATTTTGGATACAGATGCTACGCTTTCGGAATTGGAGGTGTGTTGTCCCAACAGATAGATGGTAAAGAGAAGGTCATCGGATATTTTAGCCGAACGTTGTCCAAGCCCGAAAAGGACTATTGCGTAACGAGAAGAGAGTTGCTTGCTGTCATAGAAAGCGTAAAGCATTACCACAACTACTTGTATGGACAGAATTTCTTGCTAAGAACTGATCATTCAGCTTTACGATAGCTGCTTCAATTCAATAATCCGAAAGCTCAGAGGTGGCAAACATGGCAATGCGGACGCCTTGTCACGTCGACCTTGTAATGTCGAGTGCAAACACTGCTCAAAAGCTGAACATAAGGAAGAAATCGTGGATATCCGGCTGTGGCACGTCGAATCCCATTTTGAGCTAAATTATGTTGGCGAAGGAAGAAGATAAGAAACCCAGCAAGAAAGACATCGCAGCCGAAAGCCCACTTATGAAATCATACTGGGCCCAATGGGACAGTCTATGTCTGGTCAATGAAACCCTGCAACGTAAATGGGAAAGCGAAGATGGTAAGAGCAGCCAAAATTTAATCATCGTACCGGTTTCTAAAATAAGAGATGTTTTGACGGAATTCCACAATGGACCTAGTGGAGGTCACTTGGAAATAACCAAAACCGCCGAGAAAGTGAAGCAACGATTCTACTGGGTTGGATGCCAGAAATCAATTGCTGAATGGGTGGCAAATTGTGAGAAGTGTATAAAGGCGAAAGGGCCAAGACAAAAACGTAGAGGTCTTATGCAAGAGTATAGGCCAGGAGCTCCATTTGAGAATAGCAATGGACGTTGCAGGCCCTTTCCCAGTAAGTGATTCTGGAAACCGATATGTCCTTGTGGTCATGGACTACTTCAGCAAGTGGCCAGAAGTTTATGCTATTCCTAACCAAGTGGCGAAGACGATTGTGAATGTAGTCGACAAGAACTGGAGCCACCGTGGTGCAAGGTTTTTTTTGTATAATCGTTTATTTATTTAGGTTTATATATGACATTTTACTACAATTAAACAAATAGATAAATTATTTATGTTTAGTGCGCACAGTTCCTAAGCGGGACTCTCAGGTACAATTTTTAAGATACATTTACTATTAAGATGAATTTTCTTTAAATTTCTTTAAGTTATAGGGACTATAAATTGCAATAATTGAAAAAATTTGCAAAAACATCACTTTTTTATTTGTAAGTATAAAATAGAGGGGTCGTATTAGTAAAAGTAGGTTAGGTTGGGGTTAGGGAATAATCCACCAATATTTATCAAAATCTATGTTTTCTCGTTCATCTATGTCCCTGGTAGGAATACTTGTCTTGAATCGAATATCATTGTTGGCTAGATGATAGAAAATTGGAATACCATTTGGACTCTGAATGAAGGTATATAAAGGCTTCCGCTGGCATATAGCCAGATAATAAAGTAGAAGCTAAGTATTCTTCACTGACATGATATGAAGCCATAATAAGATTATTCGTAGTACACTCCACACTATTAACAATATAATTTCTTCCCGCCCGTGTAAAAATTGGAGGATCCAATCCTGTCTAATAATATCAAATTGGACCTAATTGGATCTGTTCAGATATTGGTTCAGACCAGGGATCCGGAGCGGTCCATTTTTTTCGCTCCGCTCCGCTCCCGCTCCGGAGAAAAGAAAACCGCTCCGCTCCACGCTCCGCTCCGAGAAAAAAAAAATCGCTCCGCTCCGCTACTCTTCGAGAAAATTATAGTACAAACATTGTATAATTTGTTCAATTGAGTTTTATTTTATGGGGGCACAGCGTGACCCCATTTGTCGAAATCGGGCGATACATATATATGGGAGTTATATCTAAATTTGATCCGATTTCTTCCAAATTCAATAGCGTTCGTCCTTGTGCCCAAAAAACTCCCTGTACCAAATTTCATCAAAATCGGTTAGTAATTGCGACCGGAATCCGGTGAACAACAAATACATGGACAGACGGACGGACAGACACCAAGCGCTAGATCGAGGTGATTCTGAGTCGATCGGTATATATTCTATGGGGTCTAAAATCAATATTTCTGGTAGGCACATTTTTTGGCAGATCAAACTTATTATACCCTAACCACTATGTGGTTTAGGGTATAATGACTTTAAAACAATGTGTTGAAACATTTTATTAATTTTGAAGATTTTTTCAGAAATATTAAATCCATTTTGACTTCATTAAAACGAATTTTTCATTCATATTAGGATACACATTTTTATGTCGTATCAGTTAGCTATAAGGACAGACTTCATTGAAAAGTTTAGAGACTTTTAGACAAGGAAAAAACTTTATTTCAGAGAAATACGTCTTCTATTCTAAGCAAAATTCGTATTCGTATTTTAAGCATGTGAAATATTTGGCCTCCCGACAATATTCTATGCGGTGCACCATCTACTATTTAATATGTGATAGAAACCAACTTTACGAAAATGGACCAAATTCTGTTTGGTCCGAGCATCGGACCAAATTTAAAAATTAGAAATCTTTTGGACCAATTTTGGTCCGATCGGACCAAAACGGCAACGCTGATTGGAATTGAAAGTCTATACACAGAGTAGAAGTAACTACTCTCCGAAAGTTTTTTTTTGTTTTGCAACAGACGTAGAGAAGAGGTTTTGTTACATTTGTAATGTGTGTGTATGTTTATGTTTGCAACTACTTCCATCGAAATCAGTCCGTGGTATACCTACGAATATTCTTACTCAGATCTAGTGTTACCTAATTTCGCTTTTTCCCCCTTTATTGTAAAAATACATTTTCGAACAGCGTTTTTAAGAAATGTTCGTTCTCAAAAAAAGTAGATAACATGCAATAATACAAATCAAGATATTAGTTTTCAATGTGAGAAAAAATTAAAATAAATGTATATGCCAGCCAAAATTGAAACTATCCATAATTTTAATTAAATTTTCGAGAACTAATATCAGAAGTAAGAGAATGCTAGGATATAGTACAATAGTAAATCAAATATGAATGTCCTTATACTGAAAAAAAGCATGCCTGGTTCCAAAGATTTTGTCTTTACTTTAACAGTTTGGGTATTAATTCCGAGCCAAAGAAGCGGAGAATACAAGTAAGGATACTTTAAAGACGCAATTCTCTTTTAAATTTGGGGGTTATGTACTTGCTTCTAGGAAGCAAATGTTAATTTTTAATTTTTTTAGATTTTTTCGTCAGTTGTTATCAAAATCCTTTAAAAGCGAGTTAACGACAATTTTATTTTTCATATTAAGACTCGACTTGCAGTAGAAATTATGCTATGTTTCAAGTAAAAAGCGTCTTTAAAATAAAGTGTTGAAAAACATGTCTTATTTTTTAACGATTTTTTGCTTTGTAGGCAAGATGCAAAGATGCAAAGAACTTCATTCAAAAGTTTATTGACTTTTGGACAAGGAAAAAAACTTTATTTTAGAGAAATGCGTCTTCCATTTTAAGCAAAATTTGCATTCTTATTCTAAGGACATGAAATCTTTGACTTCACGACAATATTTTTTTCAGTGTAGAAAACTAAAAAATTAAATATAATTAAGATCGTTTAATTGCATTTATTTGACGTTCATTACAAACATCTTTGTAGTAATACGGGATGAAATTGATCGAAAGTACTGTTTACTTTTACAACACATATTAGAGAAATATTTTGACAGAAATACCGCTCCCGCTCCGGCAAAAAAAGGGCTTGCTCCGCTCCGCTCCGGATCCCTGGTTCAGACATAATTAGATATGCACAGATATGCTATATATGGTGATAGATCTGGTTAGATATAATTGCAGATCTCATCATATATAGTATAATATCTAATTATATCTGGCATATCTAATAATATATGCTTGGATAGCACCATATATAGCACTATATCTAATAAGATATGGTAGATATAACATCATATCTGACTGTATATGGGGTTAAATACGGTCCAAAATATAATAAAAAAATCATGAACAAGTTAAAAAGATTTTTGAAATACACGTCTAAACCTCAATGTCATTATGTCAAATGTCAACGCCGTCAGGGGCATCACTTCTAAACAAATTTAACGCAAGACTAGCTGAGAAAATTAAGAAATTTAATATCCCGTGTAAAAATTGGGGGATCTGATTTGATATGGTTAGATCTGAGCCAAGATATGGTCAGATCTGAGCAGATCCTAAAAATGGTTATATCTGGTCAGATCTAAATACTATGAAATTGGATCTGATCAGATCTCAAAAATGAGACACATCTAATCAGATCTAATTTGATATAATTGTATATTATTTGATACAATTGTATCTTTCGAGATCTTTCAACACATAAAAGGCCATAATTTGTATATAAAATGAGATCAATTGTTTTATTTAATAATACAGACAAAAAGTATGTGCATAATAAATATGTTTAATTTAAATTGATCCATCAAAGCTATTTAAGAGTATTGACAGTTGAGTTAGAGTGCTATCCAGGGTTTTTTCGTTTGTTTCTTCTGCTTTGGACTTAGACACGCGACTAAAGTATTACAGCGTTAATGCAATCTGCAATGAAATTAAGTAAAAAACAATTATTAAACAAATATAGGAATAAACAAATATGGGAATATATTGAACTATGTAAGCAAGTATTAGTATTGTTTTGGATCATTCTTCTTTAAGTTGCAATAAAAATTGCCATATAATTTTATGTTGCTTTTAATACTCACATTTAAAGTGTATTCGGGATTAGGTTAGGTATAGCGATAGGCTGTTATTTTAGGCTCATACATACTATTCAGACCATCATGACTTCACAGTGATCAACATCTCACTTATCACTGACTGCTGCTCGATTCAATAATTAGCTCAATAACATGGGACCTCCTTGCTATAATCGAGTCCTATCGGCATTTCACGTTGCGCTGAAACAACTTAGAGAATCTTTGAAGCAGAAATGTCACCAACATTACTGCGAGGAGATAATCTACCGCCGAAATAATTTTTGGTGTTGGTCGGAACTGGGATTGAACCCGTGACCTTTTGAATGCAAGGCGGGCATGTTAACCAGTACACCACTGAGGTTTCCTTTTTTTCCAAATCTAGAAAATAGTAAAACAATTAGAAAATGACTACTAAGGAAATAACAAATACAATCTACTTACCTACATAATCTGCGCAATAAAGGAAACGATATACACTTTATCAAAGGAAAACATTTAAAGATGTTAATATATCTAATTATATATAATTTTATCTACAAATTTCCAAAATTAGTGAAATTACAGTAATTAATAAAAAAAGATTTATTTTATGGTTTTATAATGAAAAGAGTATTTAATATTATAAGTTGGATCAAACATATGTACATTATATGTATGTCTAGGTATAAAAGTCTACGAATTAAAAAAAAAACAACAACAGCAAAAACAAAATATATATTGTAGTGCATTCGGTACATTAGTTTTAAGTCAGCTGTTCAATAGTTTAAGTTGCATTGTAATTCAAACAGCTGTTTAGTAATAAGTAATAGAACATATGATTAGATATAAGGATTGTTGTTTAAGCGGACCTTAGACGGTCGGATAAACACTCCGACAGAGGTTCGTCTATTTGTTGTGTGTTCGTTCAAGTTTTGCCCTTACACTGCACGAACAAATGTGATGACAACATGAAAAAATAAGAAGAAGCATAAACAAACAATGAAGTTGTACGAAGATTTATGGGTGAAACCATTTTTTTACTGAAAAAATGGAAGAAAATAATAAAAAAAATCCTGATATATGTGTCAAAACAATGATTCCTGAAGTAAACCACATTTAATATATTACTAAATTACTTGATGAATTTCAAAATACTTGTCGCCTGGTTTCCCATTGATTGGAAGTGGAATTTTTCCACGTTTTTGCCGCAATACTGGTTTAGATTTATATATTTCTTTAATTTTCAACCAGAATTGGCGATCCATCATTAATTTCATTTCAGAAATGCCTGTTTTTAATGTAAAAATAAATTTGTCTTTGATAATGTTTGTCGAACATCCCCTTACACTCAATGATTTGTACCACCCAACCAGAAAAAATCAAAGTTGTTTTGATTTTATGCCAACATGTTCCCGGGACAGCCGAACACGACCTTATACTATCGGATTTGTCGCCGCAACGTGTTGTGTCGCAGGGTTTATCCGACCGTATAAAGTGCCCTTTATTTTTAAGGATATGTTTGAAAAAAGAAAATAAAATAAGAAATGCCGTTATCTTTGTATAAAAGATCAAGAAAAATTAAATAAAACAACATTCAAGTTTTGAAGCCTTTAACTGGCATTTCAACCTAAAAAGAACAATCTTTTCATTTAAATTGCTGTGGCACTCAATTATGCCTGCAATAACAGGATAACAACATTTTACGCCAAGTGGCGTTTTTAAGCGCCGACACCTCATTAGGCAGGCCAACACACTAAATTTTTGCAACAACACTATCACATCAAACCAAAAGTCAAAACACATTACATGGCGATCCTGCCAACACAAAAATTCATGCATTTGGAAGACATTTGCACCTTGGAACCGACTGCTGGTCCGAAAAAGTTAACGTTAGAGGAGTATTTAAAAAGGAAGCAGAGGGCCTGTGAGGAGAAACTGACTCGAATTCCACCAACAACAAAACCAAAACATAAAAGGGGTGGAAAAATTTTTAATTTTTACTTTTTGGAATATATTTTCATCCTTATTCGTGCTAACTTTATTAAACTTATATGTAAAATTTTATATGTACAATTTCATAATTATAAACTTGTAATTTTTATTTGTAGTTTTATTATTAAGTTATCTATTTGTCTATTAAGTATTAATATCTCAATATTGTACTTATGGTCTCTCATGTTGATGCTTATGATCGATTTGGCCACAATAGGCTTACAGATTATGCGAAAATAAATAAATGAAATGAAATGAAAAATTGTCCGTCAACGGAGGGAACTTGCGGCACTCAACGAAGCCATCAACGCTGATCCACCACCATCCTGACAACGAGCATCAGAAATGTGGTTGCGTATTGATGCAATTCAATCCGAAATGCAACAAAGAAAATTCAACAAAGCCAATTGCACTGAGACACAACAACCAATAACCAATGTTGTGTTAATAATAATTAACACAACACTAACAAAGGAAAAGGCTGGAACTTTTTGTTATATTGTTTGTATTTTATTAAAAAAAAAAAGAAAAAATGAAAAATATAAAATGAATTTATAGAATTACACAGTAATTGAATATTCTATTAATTTTAAAACATTAAATTTATTCACTAAAAAAAGAATATTCTGCTTCGCTTTGAAGATGTCCGACTTGTTGACATTTTATATGTTCTGATTTGACGTTTAATACGTGTACTCAAGTAAAAAGTAACCGGTTCACATGTATTGAATCAGGGATGTATCTTCATTAGGGGCGTACATACGTTATGGAAAATCGCTAAGTTCAAATTGATATAAAGGAGTGTATTCACATTGTAATTGTGATTTTTGAAATGAATTGTAGTAGTGTTAAGGTTTAATAGAATTATTTTAGAAATTCATTGGGAAATAAGAAAAGAAAATTCAGTCAATAATTATAATATTTTATTTATTAAATTTTGAATTTATTGAATTGTAGTATTTTATATGGAGTCGTTAAATGACTATATAATTGAGTTAAAGGAATTGAAGAATAATTTGAGGAAGAGCGTAAATATAACTTTTCTAAGAAGTATATAGAAGAGAAGTTTGCTCGGTTGAATTTTCTAAAAAAATGAAATTAATGAAGTTGTTGATGAAGAAGAGGTCAAAACTTTAAAATTGCAATTTGAGAAACTACTTGGAGAAACTGAGAACATTTTAAAATCTTTAAAGGTAAAAGAAGAAGTTGTGGAAGTAGAAAGTTTTCCCAATATGGCGTCTTTTGACATATCTATGGTAGGCAAAAACCTGCAGGTATTCAAAGGGAATTTTAAATTTTTGGATGATTTTATTTCGCAAGCTGAATTGCTGCACGATTTGTTGAAAGAAGAAGATAGACCCATATTCGTTAAGTATGTCTATAATTTCAAGCTGTCAACCCAAGTGAGGAGTATTTTAGGTCGTTCCAACAAACCAACAACATGGCGTGAATTGAGGAAAAGTTTAGAAGAAGCATTTCCGAATCCGAAAACGTTGCAACAAGCTTTAACTGAATTGGGTAGTACGGTACAAGGAAGGTCGACTATAACTGAGTTTAGGGAAAAAGTTTCAGAGCTTGCAGATCAATTAAGTGCGTTTGAGATTGGGAATTTGTCGAACCCATCACAAGAAACAAAGGATGCGATATACAAAGTGAGTGATGGCATGGCAACAACAATGGATATGGTGGAGATAATCAATTTAGGCCTAGGGAGAGTTTCGACGATAGGAACCGACGCAACGAAAAACAGAGTTACAACTGGCGACATAACAATACTAGTAACAGTAACCGGAGGTAGAATAATTATCAATATAATAATAATAACACAAGAAATAAAGGGCACGGCGGCAATCGCGGCAATTATGCTCAAAATATCCGGAACCGTTCATATGACAGAAGATCAAATCAACGTTTTCGAGCATTTCCTTATTCAGCTGATGAGGGAAACTACGAAGGCCGGACAATGGAGGAAGCTGTTGTCCAAGAAGGTCAAATATAAGAATTTTTAATGTATCAGCAAGATCTAGCGCATTTTTATCTATAAAATGTGGCAACATTGATAAAGAATTAAGATTTTTGGTTGCTACGGGAGCTGATGTTTCAATTTGCAAGAACCACAATTTTGGCAATATAAATCAAAATGAAACTGTGAAACTCACTGGCATTACTGAAGATGCGGTACAGTGTATTGGTACTACAACATTAAATTTAAATATTGAGAGATTTGTTTTGGATGACAAGTTTTATATTGTGGATGAGAAATTTCCAATCCCAACAGATGGTATTATCGGGAGAGATATTCTGTCAAGATACTTGTGCCAAATAGACTTTGAAACATACACTATTTCGTTTAACATCGATGATGATGAAATCATATTACCAATGAATACGAGACCGATTAATCAAAGCGCCACAATTATACCAGCACGTTCAGAAATGATTTTGCCAATAAGTGTGGATGTAGGAGAAAGTAGTATTGTGTTAAATAAAAGGTTGGCAGAAGGAGTTTTCTTAGCAAACAGCATAATACCTGCTAAAGGCGTGAAACATGTGAAGATACTGAATACTACTGATGCAGCAGTAAAGATTGAAAGCATTGATTGTGAAATACATCCTTTAAGTGAATATGACATTTGCTATTCTAATTATTCTAAGTTACATAATCCTGAAAGAATTGAAACTTTGCTGGCCAATGTTGATATTGGAACATGTGATCCTGATTCCAGGGAGTCAATTATTGGAATTTTTAGAGAATATGAAGATGTTTTCCATCTTCCTGGGGATAAATTGAGTGTAAATAATTTTTATACTAAACAAATACAAACCATTGATGATTCTCCAGTTTATATAAAAAATTATCGTCTTCCCCACACACAAATGTATGAAATAAATAGGCGAGTTGAGCAAATGAGGAATGATGACATGATTGAAGATTCCACTAACCCGTATAATTCACCATTGTTAGTGGTTCCGAAAAAGTCGACAGATGGAACAAAGAAATGACGTCTAGTAGTGGATTTCAGAAAACTTAATGACAAAATCGTTAACGATAAATTTCCATTGACACGAATTGAAGATGTATTAGATAGACTCGGAAGAGCAAGATATTTCTCAACGCTGGACATGACGAGTTCGTTTCACTAGATAGGTCTGCACGAGGATTCCAGACCACTCACGGCTTTTTCTACAGGAAATGGACATTTCCAGTTTAAACGACTGCCATTTGGATTAAAGATATCTTCGAACAGCTTTCAAAGGATGTTAATGATTGCTTTGAGCTGATTGGATGAATCAGCTTTTCTCTATGTTGATGACATAATAGTTTTTGGATGTAGCTTGAAACGTCACAATTCCAATTTGAGAAACGTATTTCAACGATTGCGGAAGTTTAATTTAAAGCTCAATGCCAATAAATGTAGCTTTCTTAAGCCAGAGGTAGTTTACTTGGGCCATTTAATAACTGATAAAGGTGTGAAGACAGACCCTGCTAAGGATGAAGCAATAAGGAACTATCCTATACCAACAAATGCAGATGAAGTAAGAAGGTTTGTTGCATTTTGCAACTACTACAGGCGATTTATTTCACATTTTGCCGACATAGCTAGACCCCTCAATGCACTGCTGAAGAAAGACAACAAATTTGTGTGGAGCGAAAAATGTCAGAGTGCATTTGAAACACTGAAGAAGAAACTTTTACAACCAGAAATTCTTAAATACCCGGATTTTACGAAACCATTTATTTTAACTACAGATGCATCCAACTATGCACTTGGCGCTGTTCTTTCCCAAGGGGAGATTGGTGCAGATTTACCTATATTATATGCAAGTGCTTCACTGTAGAAACACGATTTGAACAAACCTATCATCGAAAAGGAATTGTTGGCCATTCATTGGGGAATAAATTTCTTTAGACCCTATTTATATGGCAGAAGGTTCTATGTGGTCACAGATCACAGGCCTTTGGTATCCCTTTTTACGCACAGTAATCCATCTTAAAAAATGACACGAATAAGAATGGATTTGAGCGATTACGATTTCGAAATAATTTACAAGAAAGGAAAAATGAACACGAATGCCGATGCGTTATCTAGAATAGCCCGTGTAAAAATTGGGGGATCTGATTTGATATGGTTAGATCTGAGCCAAGATATGGTCAGATCTGAGCAGATCCGAAAAATGGTTATATCTGGTCAGATCTAAATACTATGAAATTGGATCTGATCAGATCTCAAAAATGAGACACATCTAATCAGATCTAATTTGATATAATTGTATATTATTTGATACAATCGTATCTTTCGAGATCTTTCAACACATAAAAGCCCATAATTTGTATATAAAATGAGATCAATTGTTTTATTTAATAATACAGACAAAAAGTATGTGCATAATAAATATGTTTAATTTAAATTCATCCATCAAAGCTATTTAAGAGTATTGACAGTTGAGTTAGAGTGTTGTCCAAGGGTTTTTTCGTTTGTTTCTTCTGCTGTGGACTTAGACACACGACTAAAGTATTACAGCGTTAAGGCAATCTGCAATGAAATTAAGTAAAAAAACAATAATTAAACAAATATAGGAATAAACAAATATGGGAATATATTGAACTATGTATGCAAGTATTAGTATTGTTTTGGATCATTCTTCTTTAAGTTGCAATAAAAATTGCCATATAATTATGTTGCTTTTTATACTCACATTTAAAGTGTATTCGGGATTAGGTTAGGTATAGCGATAGGCTCTTATTTTAGGCTCATACATACTATTCAGACCATCATGACATCACAGTGATCAACATCTCACTTATCACTGACTGCTGCTCGATTCAATAATTAGCTCAATAACATGGAACCTCCTTGTTATAATCGAGTCCTATCGGCATTTCACGTTGCGCTGAAACAACTTAGAGAATCTTTGAAGCAGAAATGTCACCAACATTACTGCGAGGAGATAATCCACCGCCGAAATAATTTTTGGTGTTGGTCGGAACTGGGATTGAACCCGTGACCTTTTGAATGCAAGGCGGGCATGTTAACCAGTACACCACTGAGGTTTCCTTTTTTTCCAAATCTAGAAAATAGTAAAACAATATGAAAATGACTACTGAGGAAATAACAAATACAATATACTTACAGACATAATCTCCGCAATAAAGGAAACGATATACACTTTATCGAAGGAACACATTTAAAACAATTATATTAAATTTCTTAATTTTCTCAGCTAGTCTGGCGTTAAATTTGTTTAGAAGTGATGCCCCTGACGGCGTTGACATTTGACATAATGACATTGAGGTTTAGACGTGTATTTCAAAAATCTTTTTAACTTGTTCATGATTTTTTTTTATATTTTGGACCTATTTAACCCCATATATAGTCAGATATGATGTTATATCTACCATATCTTATTAGATATAGTGCTATATATGGCCCTATCCAAGCATATATTATTAGATATGCCAGATATAATTAGATATTATACTATATATGATGAGATCTGCAATTATATCTAACCAGATCTAGCACCATATATAGCATATCTGTGCATATCTAATTATGTCTGAACCAATATCTGAACAGATCCAATTTGATATTATTAGATAGGATTGGATCCTCCAATTTTTACACGGGAGTTTTAAATAGTGACGCCCTAAAAGCTATGATTCCTGATAAAGCTGAAAATTAAAGAAGGATATTAGCTATCACAAGAAGCATGCAGAGGAAAACTGCACATGATAAAAACACTGACATGAATACCACAGCAAGTACCACGATATTAAAGCCTGATCATTTTTATATTTGGGAGTGTACTTCTGTAGCGGATATAAAAAACTTGATGAGACTTAAATTTGTACCTCTAGAGGAAAATAGGAAAACAAAGATAGAGGTTGGAAAATACGAAATTATTGTAAGATGCAGCGATTATTGTAAGATGCAGCTGACGTCGTTGATGCGTGATCATAAGACACGCGAATTAGCTCTGAGCAGAAATGATAACATTTTTAAAACCATGGCCATGGAGGAATTAAAATAATATTTACAAAAGTGCAGAAACATATGAAAACGGATTTGAAAATTTTGATATACGATGAACCAAAAAGAATACATTGTAGAGATACACAACTGAAACTAATAGATGAGTTCCATAACTCAACACATGGAGGACACTTAGGTGTCAGAAAAACGACCCTAAAAATTAAACAAAGATATATATGGAAAAATATGTATAAGATGATAAAGGGCTATGTCCTAAATTTCCCGCAATACAAAATGAATAAACAGACAAGACACACGAAAGAACAATTTACACTAACTCATACACCGACAACAAGTTTTGAAACTGTTTCAATTGATAAAGTAGGACCTTTAAGATTATCGAACCATTATCGATACGTTCTCACGATTCAATGTGATTTAACCAAGTATATTGTAGCGATTCCAATGGAGTCAAAAGATGCGAAGACTGTATCAAGAACGTTAGTCGAACACTTCATACTTATTTATGGGAATTTTAAGGTTTTGGAAGCTGATAAGGGTACTGAATTTACCAATCAATTAATGGCAGAGATATGTAGTGTGTTGCAGGTAAAGCAGATTTTTAGCGCTCCATATCACCATGAAAATTTAGTTTCGATAGAAAGAAATCATAGGGTACTTAACGAATTCTTATTAAATTTCTCCAAAAATGATGAATGGGATCAGTGTTGCCAGGTCATTTTTGATTCTTCCCCCCAAATCTTAAGAAAAAAAACCCCTAAATTGGTCTCGACTTTTTTCAAAAACCCCAAAAATTTTAAGAACGTACATAGTACGTACATAGTACGTTCTTAAAATTTTTTTCTGTGATTTAACCAAGTATATTGTAGCGATTCCAATGGAGTCAAAAGATGCCAAGACTGTAGCAAGAACGTTAGTCGAACACTTCATACTTATTTATGGGAATTTTAAGGTTTTGGAAGCTGATAAGGGTACTGAATTTACCAATCAATTAATGGCAGAGATATGTAGTGTGTTGCAGGTAAAGCAGATTTTTAGCGCTCCATATCACCATGAAAATTTAGTTTCGATAGAAAGAAATCATAGGGTACTTAACGAATTCTTATTAAATTTCTCCAAAAATGATGAATGGGATCAGTATTGCCAGGTCATTTTTGATTCTTCCCCCCAAATCTTAAGAAAAAAACCCCTAAATTGGTCTAGACTTTTTTCAAAAACCCCAAAAATTTTAAGAACGTACATAGTACAAAAAGAGGCCCAAAATTTCGTTAAAATTTTCTTTTGAAATAAATAAAAATCATTAGATAAAATCATTACACCAATTGTCACAAATTCGTTCGATTTCTGCTTCGACCGAACACCAAAACGTTTTTCAGCGGTGGATTATCCCACCTCAGTAATGCTGGTGATATTTCTTTCAGGGCTTCAAAGCTTCTCTAAGTGGTTGCACTGGAATGTGGAACGCCTTTCGGACTCGGCTATAAAAAGGAGGTCCCTTTACATTGAGCTTAACATGGAATCGGGCAGTGGTAAGAGAGAAGTTCACCAATGTTGTATCACAACGGACTGAATAGTTTAAGTGAGCCAGATACATCGGGCTGCCACCTAACCTAACCTAACCTTGTTTTTAATTGTATCAAATATTAAAAATTCCCCTTCAACAGATGCGTTTAAAAAAGAATGTCATTGCATACTTGCTTGTATTTAGGAAAATGGGTTGACTTCCCTCATTTTTTCTCAAAATTCATGCCAGAATTGTTCCAAATTTTGTTGAGAATTGCTCCACTTTATAAGAGCTAACATATTTTTTTACCCCCAAAAATCCCCCCAAATAAATGTTACCCCTAAAAATCCCCCTAAACGTGTAAAAACCCCTAAATTTGGGGGGGAAAACCCCCAACCTGGCAACAATGAATGGGATACTTGGATTCCTTATTTTACTTTTGCCTACAATACGTCACCGCATATAGACACAGGTTATTCGCCTTATGAATTAATATTTGGAAAACTTCCTTCCTTACACAACGATGAAATAAATAAAACTAGCCAATTTTAAAACACTGATGATTATGTTGCTGAGTTGAAGCACAGGTTAAAATTTTCTCTCGAAAGAGCTAAAGATTTATTAGAAAAAAACTAAAATAAAAAGGGTACTCCAAGATGAATCATCAAATTCATTAAATTTGAAAGTAGGAGACCTCGTTCTTTTGAGAACAATGAATAAAAAAAAAATCAACCACCATATCATGGCCCATATAAAATACTTATAAGAGATGGAGTAAATTCAATTTTAGATGTTAATGGAATTAGGAAAAAGTACCATAATAATATGATAAAAAAATGGAATGTACAGAATGAATTGAATTGATAAATAATTGAAATTTATGTATTATACAATAAAAATTATTGAATTGCAATAAAAAAATTCACTGAATTGTATGTATGCTATGTATATATTGGGATTTTTAAAAATAATTTTTTTGGTATAAAAATTATTTTTTTTTAAAGGGTGAGGGTGTAGTGTATTCGGTACATTAGTTTTAAGTCAGCTGTTCAATAGTTTAAGTTACATTGTAATTCAAACTGCTGTGTAGTAATAAGTAATAAAGGGTGATTTGTTAAGAGCTTGATAACTTTTTTAAAAAAAAAAACGCATAAAATTTGCAAAATCTCATCGGTTCTTTATTTGAAACGTTAGATTGGCCATGACATTTACTTTTTGAAGATAATTTCATTTAAATGTTGACCGCGGCTGCGTCTTAGGTGGTCCATTCGGAAAGTCCAATTTTGGGCAACTTTTTCGAGCATTTCGGCCGGAATAGCCCGAATTTCTTCGGAAATGTTGTCTTCCAAAGCTGGAATAGTTGCTGGCTTATTTCTGTAGACTTTAGACTTGACGTAGCCCCACAAAAAATAGTCTAAAGGCGTCAAATCGCATGATCTTGGTGGCCAACTTACCGGTCCATTTCTTGAGATGAATTGTTCTCCGAAGTTTTCCCTCAAAATGGCCATAGAATCGCGAGCTGTGTGGCATGTAGCGCCATCTTGTTGAAACCACATGTCAACCAAGTTCAGTTCTTCCATTTTTGGCAACAAAAAGTTTGTTAGCATCGAACGATAGCGATCGCCATTCACCGTAACGTTGCGTCCAACAGCATCTTTGAAAAAATACGGTCCAATGATTCCACCAGCGTACAAACCACACCAAACAGTGCATTTTTCGGGATGCATGGGCAGTTCTTGAACGGCTTCTGGTTGCTCTTCACTCCAAATGCGGCAATTTTGCTTATTTACGTAGCCATTCAACCAGAAATGAGCCTCATCGCTGAACAAAATTTGTCGATAAAAAAGCGGATTTTCCGCCAACTTTTCTAGGGCCCATTCACTGAAAATTCGACGTTGTGGCAGATCGTAAGTCTATTCATGATGAAATGTCAAAGCATACTGAGCATCTTTCTCTTTGACACCATGTCTGAAATCCCACGTGATCTGTCAAATACTAATGCATGAAAATCCTAACCTCAAAAGAATCACCCTTTAGAACATATGATTAGATATAAGGATTGTTGTTTATTTTTAAGGATATGTTTGAAAAAATAAAATAAAATAAGAAATGCCGTTATCTTTGTATAAAAGATCAAGAAACATTAAATAAAGAAACATTCAAGTTTTGAAGCCTTTAACTCGCATTTCAACCTAAAAAGAAAAATCTTTTCATTTAAATTGCTGTGGCACTCAATTGTGCCTGCAATAACAGGATAACAACATTTTATGCCAAGTGGTGTTTTTAAGCGCCGGCACCTTATTAGGCAGGCCAACACATTAAATTTTTGCAACATTGCTCTCTGCAAACATTTCTTTAAATGAGTCTCGCAATTCCTTTATTTGGCTACTCGGAATGAAAACTCTGAAAAATATAAAATATACGGAAGAATTATCAGTTTAACATATTTAAAGATATATTTGCAAATAATACATATACTTACCAAAATTTGCTTCTCGTACCCAATAATTTAAACCAGCGCTGTATTGAATGGTTTGTGCGAAGCTCCAAATACCATACTATGAATAATTGCACGGGAATGTATCCGGTTCACAATCCAAATCATCTCCAAATTTGTATTCTTTTTGAAATTGGATAATACTTCCTTCTATCGCAACTTCGGATATGGCCTGGTCACAAATCTTTACGTTGCTCCGCTGTCTTCTTTTAATCTTTTCCTGGACTACCACAAATTCATCCTCCTAAAACAGAGAAAATATTCAATATATAAAAATAGGAACAAAACAATAAACTTACCTTCTCATACTCCTGTATCTTCCTCGAAAAATGAGATTTTTTGTATGAAATAAAAATATGAAACTCGCATTATCAAATATTTGATATAATTTTTTTTCAAATTTAATAACAACAGGCGTTGCTAATGGTGACACACTGTTAGAAAAATATGTTTTTCATATGTTCCGATATAAACAAAATGTGTTTCGGGCACAATTTTTAAACACAATATATTTAAGTGCAAACATGTAATGTTCCTAAACTAACACTAAATGTTTGGGACACATATGTTAATATGTTAGAATATGTTATGTTTGGGGCATGAATGTTTCATAAAAATAATATGTGTGAATGTAAACATATATAAATTTACAAATTTCGAGTAAACATATATATGTTGTGATATTTTATTCAGAGAGCGACAGAGAGAGAGAGTATAGAGAAAGAAATAGAGATGGAAACCGGGAGGGTTGACGAGAGATATCAACATAACATAGCGAGAGAATCAAAAGAGAGCAATTTCTGTGAAACTGCTTGTATGTTGTTTCGGAAAGTCTAAATATTATTTAATTTGAATACTCGTGTAAAGAGAATAGACATTCGGAAGCGGGCATTAAGTTCGAGTTTTGCTAAAAAATTGAAAAAGGTTATTTTCTTTAAAATGAATTATTAAAGAAAAGTAAAAGGCAAAACAGGGTCATTTTAGAACGATAATGCCAACTTAATACCGGCCTTAAGGGTAAAAATGAAATTAAGTACAAAATAAGATAAGTTTTAAATGCATTTAAAATGGTGTTAAATGCTAGTAAAAAACTGTTCACGGCTAACTAAATTTATGTGTATATTATAAAATTATTTATGTATGTAAACTAGTATACAAAATCATGCACACTCGTATCCGTTGTATATTAGAAAAATGGTAAAAGAAAAGCGTAAAATTAGAAAAAGATGGCAACATAGCAGGTCTCCTCAAGACAAAAATCTACTAAATAGAGTAACACAAAATATAAGAAGAGAAACACGCAAAATAAATAATGATAATTTTCATCGATACATAGATGGACTTACTTATGACAGCAAGACAGATTTTTCTCTCTGGAAAGCAGCTAAACAGTTCAACCGACCATTGACAATGAAATGTCCTATTAAAGACGGCGTAAGTAATTGGGCGAAGTCTGATGAAGAAGAAGCGAAGGTTTTTGCCAAATATCTTCAGGAAATATTTTCCACTAATTTAAACGAACCTATACAAATTATACAAAACACAGATAAAACTCCAATATCTTCCGTATCTCCAAAAGAAATAGTTCAAGAGATAAAAAATCTAAAAAATAACAAATCACCAGGATTTGATCTAATAAATAATGAAATCTTGAAACAACTACCGGTCAAAGGTATAGCAAAATTATGTAAAATCTTCAACTCAGCTATTCGACTTAAACATGTCCCAAGTTATTGGAAAGTGGCTGAAGTTCTAATGATCCACAAAGATGGCAAAGATCCCTATGATGTAAGTTCTTATCGGCCTATATCCCTCCTACCTGCCATTGGGAAATTATTCGAAAAGATTATCTGCAACAGACTAGACAAAGAAATCGAAAAGAGAAATTTAATTCCAAATCATCAATTTGGTTTTCGTAAAGGTCATTCGACTATCGAACAAATACATAGAATTACGCAAGTAATAGAGAATGCCTTTGAACAGAAGGAAGTATGCTCAGCAATATTTTTAGATATCTCAAAAGCTTTTGATGGAGTAGTGCATACATCTCTAATAAGGAAAATAAATACCATTCTCCCAGACGATATTTGTAAACTTATGAAATCATATTTAACTGATAGATATTTTCGGATTAAGAACAGTGGAGAATTCTCTGACTTATACCGAATATCTTCAGGAGTACCACAAGGCAGCATACTAGGACCTATTCTATATCTTCTTTACACATATGATCTACCGAATGACGAGCATAGTGTACTCGGAACCTTCGCAGATGATACAGTTATCTTGTCAAAAGGCACAGATACATCAATATCAACAAGGAAACTTCAACATACTGTTACAAAGATTGAAAACTGGACAAGGAAATGGGGGCTAAAATTAAACCACTCTAAATCAATCCATGTAGACTTCACTTACAATAGTATAGATTATAAACCTATTTTCATAAATGGTAATCAAGTACCAGTTGCAAACTCGGCAAAATATCTTGGAATGACTTTAGACGCCAAACTGAAATGGAAACCACACGTAAAGTTGAAAAGGAAACACTTTGATATAAAGTATCGGCAATTAAATTGGCTTATGGGTAGAAATTCTAGACTCTCCACTCAGAACAAATTAATGATTTACAAGCAAGTACTAAAGCCAGTGTGGACATATGGAAGTCAACTCTGGGGCTGTGCCAAAGACGAGACTATTAATATTATTCAAACATTCCAAAATAAAGTATTGAGGAATGTAGTCAAAGCGCCATGGTACATACGAAATACGGATTTACACCGAGACCTCAAAATAAATTCAGTGAGAGACGAAATAACTCTTCTGGCAAAATCCCACGAAAAAAGACTTATTTCCCATAAAAATGAGGAAATCCCAAATCTCTTAGATGACAAACAAATACTGCGTCGATTGGGACGATTCAAGCCGAATGATTTGAAGCAGCGTTTCACCCAGCAAATAGATTAAACAAACTAATCTAAGCTGCACTTAACTTATAATTTAACCTAAATAAATTACTAGTTAGTCTTACTTGAAATTAAAGACTAGTTGTAGTGCATATATTTAAGCAATCGTTTTATGTTTAAATGATAAATAAAAAACAAAAAAAATGTTTATACTCGACCCCACGTTCTTCTTTTGTTAGAGTTTTTGAATTCCTTCCAACATTTTAAGCTTTTATACCAAAAACAGTTTTTTGCTAAAAATTTGTTATTTTTGCAATAAAAAAATTATCCAAAAGCTCAGTCCATTTCGTTTATATCAAGCACTGTTCTTTTCTGACTGTAAATCTTTAATAACACACATTTCGAAGTTTCATTGTAAAAATTTCATTTAATAATATAAAAATATAAATACAAAAATTAAAAAAAAAAATTGGTGTTCGGTCGGAGTAGGGATTGAACCCAGGACCTTTTGCATGCAAGGCGGACATGGTAACCACTGCTCCACGTGGCCAACAAATATATGTTTCTGTTGAATAATGTTTTGTTTGCATCGGCTCGTGGGCGCTGCAAACTATGGTTATAACGATATTTGTCTATTGGTAACTATAACAGCTACGTAGCCCAGTGGTAGTGTGTTGGCTTACAAATTGCATGGTTCCCGGTTCGATTCTCAGTCCAGGCGAAAGGTAAAATTATAAAATTGAATAATTTCTTCAACATTATTTGTATTACAGAAAAAGGTGCCAAGAACTAAAAAAATTCGTGGAAGTGAAAATTATGTGAGGGAATGAGCACAATCTTCTTTGGGGAAAATTCTTCCAAGCATATAATATTTTTGGGCTCAAAATGCTTCACAACTTATATGTTCACATAAAACAAACATATTAATGTTTCGGCAGTATCCACTAATATATGTGCTTCCTGCAAAATATGTTTGGAACATATGTTAGAGAAGCGATTTTTTCTGAGGGTGTAGTTATGGGGTGACATTTTTGAAAACAAAAAGACAGTTGTGTCTGAAAGTTAAGCATTTTATGAAAACACTTCAAAATGATATTTAAAAGGGTTTCTTCAAACTGTCACAACATATAAAGATTGTTTGGTTATGTTCACCACTTGTTTTGATGTGCGACCAAACATACGTGATTGTAACCAAGTATATCACGTTAGTATTCTCAAACACATTACACAGCTGGTTCATACTTTAATGCGATATATATAATTAGATATGGAGCTATATATAGTATATATAATTAGATATGATGTCATATATGAAGATATATAATTAGATCTTACCAGATATGACTGATATAAATAGATATAACAACACATATAATGAGATCTTGAATCAGATCTAATCATATATAGCACTATACATAACATATCTCCGTAGATCTATTTATATCTACAACCATATCTGAGCAGATATAATTATATATGGTTAGGTTAAAGTGGCATCCCGATTAAATTTCAGGCTCACTTAGACTATTCAGTCCTTTGTGATACCACATTTAACTAAAAGTACCTATTACATATGGGCACTTCTAGTCTTAACCACTGAACCTTCTCTATTATTAACTTTTGTGGAACCAACCAGATTGCTCCAAAAACATTAACAAACTGCTTAAGTTAACGTTTTCAAGGTCAGCCAGTAATCTAAAGCTATATGCTCCTAAAATTCGCTTACGCCTTATACAAAAAGCAGGACACTCACACAAGAGGTGTTTAATTGATTCCTTTTCCTCCACGTCATGACAGCTTATACAATAGTCATTATACTTCGCACCTATAGTTTTTGCAAATTCGCCTATCAGGCAGCGACCCGTTATAGCAGATATTAGGAGTGCTATCTGACGCCTTGAGAACACTAGCATATCTAGTGTGCGGTTTAAGTTTAAATGGGGCCATATTTGCTTGGTGTCGTTACAACCCTTGCAATTTTCCCATCGAATATTGGCCATCATAACAGCCTTCTCACGCAGTAAGAGCTTGCAGGTGGCCAGAAGCATACCAACAGATTCTAGTTCCCCTGGAATATGTAAGGTAGTTCCTAGCCTTGCTAACACATCTGCTTCACAGTTCCCCGGTATGTTCCTATGACCAGGTACCCATATTAGGTGAATATTGTACTGCTCAGCCATCTCGTTGAGAGATTTGCGGCAGTCTATGGCCGTTTTTGAGTTAAGGAACACAGAGTCCAAGGATTTTATTGCAGGTTGACTGTCTGAGTATATATTAATGCCAATATTTGTTGGAACATTACTTCTCAGCCAATTCACCACCTCTCTTATTGCCAATATTTCAGCCTGAAAAACTCTACAGTGATTAGGTAATCTTTTCGCTATTCGAATTTCCAGATCTTTAGAATATACTCCGAACCCCACTTGTCCATTCAATTTGGAGCCATCAGTATAGAAATCTATATATCTTTTATTCCCCGGGGTCTGTGTACACCACGCCTCACTGTTGGGAATTAGAGTTTCAAACTTTTTGTCGAAAAGTGGTTTTGCCAGGGTGTAATCCACTACGTTAGGCACATCTGGCATTACTTTGAGGACCGAACTATGACCGTACATTTTTTCCGACCACAGCGATAGCTCGCGCAACCGCACAGCCGTTGTTGCAGCTGACTGTTTGGCCAAAATGTCTAAAGGCAATAGATGTAGCATGACATTAAGGGAGTCTGTTCCTGTCTTACTAAATGCGCCTGAGATACATAAGCTCGCCATACGCTGAACTTTATCTAAACAAGTCGGTTTCTGAAGTGCCGGCCACCAGACTACAACACCATATAGCATTATAGGTCTAACCACTGCCGTGTATAGCCAATGCACAATTTTTGGTCTTAGTCCCCACTTTTTCCCTATTTCCTTTTTGCACGAGTACAAAGCTACCGTGGCTTTTCTCGCCCTCTCTTCAATATTAAGCCTAAAATTCAGCTTCCTGTCCAAAATAACGCCAAGGTATTTTGCACACTCACCAAAGGGAATTTCAGTACCCCCTAAGGAAATGGGCCTAACCGTGGGAGTTTTGCGATCTTTGCAGTACATGACTATTTCTGTCTTTGCTGGATTTACACCAAGACCATTATCTTTCGCCCATTTCTCAGTCATCCGGAGAGCTCTCTGTATAATATCTCTGATTGTGGATGGGAATTTTCCCCTGACTGCTAGCGCCACATCATCTGCGTATGCCACCACTTTTATCCTTTCTTTTTCTAGAGAAACCAGAAGGTTGTTTATAGCAACATTCCAAAGAAGAGGTGATAGAACTCCTCCTTGGGGAGTGCCTCTGTTCACATACCTTTGTATGTTTGCTTGCCCTAGTGTGGCTGAAATACGTCTCTTCATTAGAAGTTCGTCTAACAGCCTAAGAATACCTGGATCAACATTCAGAGTTGTCAGTCCATTTAATATCGAGCTCGGATGGACGTTATTGAACGCCCCTTCGATGTCTAGAAATGCCACGATTGTGTATTCTTTGATAGATAGTGAGCTTTCAATAAAGCTGACTAGTTCATGTAATGCGGTCTCAGTAGACCTGCCCTTCGAGTATGCATGCTGTCGTTTCGAGAGCAAACCTGAATCCACGGTAGTTCTAAGATACATGTCTATCATCCTCTCCAGGGTCTTAAGTAGGAATGAGGATAAGCTGATTGGTCGGAAATCCTTCGCACTCGAGTGAGAGGCTTTTCCTGCTTTAGGTATGAAGACGACGTTTGTTTCCCTTCACTTTTCTGGAATATATGCTAAGTTTACACATTGTTTATATATCACCGTCAACCAGGGGATAATTCTTCCAGCCACTGCCTGTAACTCCGCCGGAGTAATTCCATCAGGTCCGGGGGATTTGAATGGTCCAAAGCTATTTAAAGCCCATTTTATTCTAGATTCCGACACAATTTCCTCGATAGGAAATGATCGCTGAGCCCCTGTTACACCGCCGGAACATGGTTCAACCGTCTGATTTCCAGGGAAGTGTGTGTCCAAAAGTACCTCCAACGTCTCCTCACTGGACGTTGTCCAATTTCCCTCCGATGTTTTAATGAAACCTGGAGCGGTGTTAGTGGATGCTAGTACCTTCCGTAGTCTGGAAGCCTCTGACGTATTCTCAATACTGCTACAGTAATCATCCCAAGAGTTTTGTTGAGACCTTCTCAGTTCTCGTTTATATTCTCTCAGATTCATCTTGTAAGTGTCCCAATCCTCCGGAGCTCTTGTGGACTTTGCTTTGTTAAAGAGCTTCCTGCATGATTTCCTCATATTACTTAACTCCGTAGTCCACCATGGCGGCCGATTTTTTCCCCTTGGCTTTCCTCTAGGGCAAGCAGCTTTCAGTGAAATGTTGAAGGCCTTAGTAATCCGCTCCACTGCGTGTTCGATATCTTGCACAGTGCTCATATTTGTCTCCGGCATTTCCGGTATCATCGAATTGAACGATTCCCTATACCTATTCCAATCAGCTTTCCTAACATTTGGCGGAAATATGGTCTTTGAAGTACGAACAGCCAATCTGAAACTGATGTAGCGATGATCTGAGAAGCTATGTTCCCTCAAAACTTGCCACTCAGATATCTTATCATTCAGTTCCGGAGAGGTCAACGTTACGTCCAAAACCTCTTGTCTGTTCCTGGTGACGAAGGTTGGTGCATCTCCCTTATTGCAAACTACCAGGTTAGTACGCAAAATAAACTCTATTAGCGACTCTCCCCTTGCATTAGTATCACTACTTCCCCAAATACTATGATGTGCATTTGCATCGCATCCCATAATGAGTTTTGTCTTTGTTTTTAGTGACTCCTCAACTAAGGTCTTAACGGCACAGGGTGGCATCTCCCTATCATGTCCCATGTAGACCGAAGATACCCAATATTTGCATGTGGATATCTCTAGACTGGCTACGACAGTGTCTGCATTGCTCAATGAAGGAAGCAGAAACAAGTTTAGTTCGTTTTTAGCAATTATACATGCTCGATTTATATCGGTACCGGTATTATGCAAAAGTTTGAAACCCGGAGTGCTTAATTCACAGATCTTGTTCTTATATATGTGTGGTTCTTGAATAAGAACTATATCTATGTCTCCTTTCATCAGGAGAACTTTTAAGGCAGCACAAGCGGCCTTACAATGGTGAAGATTTATCTGGAGGAACCGTAGAACCATCCAAATTTTCAACCACCGTCACATCAGCCGCTTCAATTGAGTCATCAAGGGCTTCCTCTTCACAGATCTCGGTGACTCTCGCAACAATCCGCGGTTCAGTTTTGGTGAGGCTTGAGCCTGTAGAAACTTCCCGCATATGATAATTATATATACTTTGATATTATTAGACATGATTAGATCTCCCAATTTTTACACGCCCGTGTAAAAATTGGGGGATCTGATTTGATATGGTTAGATCTGAGCCAAGATATGGTCAGATCTGAGCAGATCCGAAAAATGGTTATATCTGGTCAGATCTAAATACTATGAAATTGGATCTGATCAGATCTCAAAAATGAGACACATCTAATCAGATCTAATTTGATATAATTGTATATTATTTGATACAATTGTATCTTTCGAGATCTTTCAACATATAAAAGCCCATAATTTGTATATAAAATGAGATCAATTGTTTTATTTAATAATACAGACAAAAAGTATGTGCATAATAAATATGTTTAATTTAAATTGATCCATCAAAGCTATTTAAGAGTATTGACAGTTGAGTTAGAGTGTTGTCCAGGGGTTTTTTCGTTTGTTTCTTCTGCTTTGGACTTAGACACGCGACTAAAGTATTACAGCGTTAAGGCAATCTGCAATGAAATTAAGTAAAAAAACAATTATTAAACAAATATGGGAATATATTGAACTATGTAAGCAAGTATTAGTATTGTTTTGGATCATTCTTCTTTAAGTTGCAATAAAAATTGCGATATAATTTTATGTTGCTTTTAATACTCACATTTAAAGTGTATTCGGGATTAGGTTAGGTATAGCGATAGGCTGTTATTTTAGGCTCATACATACTATTCAGACCATCATGACTTCACAGTGATCAACATCTCACTTATCACTGACTGCTGCTCGATTCAATAATTACTCAATAACATGGGACCTCCTTGCTATAATCGAGTCCTATCGGCATTTCACGTTGCGCTGAAACAACTTAGAGAATCTTTGAAGCAGAAATGTCACCAACATTACTGCGAGGAGATAATCTACCGCCGAAATAATTTTTGGTGTTGGTCGGAACTGGGATTGAACCCGTGACCTTTTGAATGCAAGGCGGGCATGTTAACCAGTACATTGAGGTTTCCTTTTTTTCCAAATCTAGAAAATAGTAAAACAATATGAAAATGACTACTAAGGAAATAACAAATACAATCTACTTACCTACATAATCTCCACAATAAAGGAAACGATATAACCTTTATCAAAGGAACACATTTAAAACAATTATATTAAATTTCTTAATTTTCTCAGCTAGTCTGGCGTTAAATTTGTTTAGAAGTGATGCCCCTGACGGCGTTGACATTTGACATAATGGCATTGAGGTTTAGACGTGTATTTCAAAAATCTTTTTAACTTGTTCATGATTTTTTTATATTTTGGACCGTATATATGGTCCTATCCAAGCATATATTATTAGATATGCCAGATATAATTAGATATTATACTATATAAGATGAGATCTGCAATTATATCTAACCAGATCTAGCACCATATATAGCATATCTGTGCATATCTAATTATGTCTGAACCAATATCTGAACAGATCCAATTAGACCCAATTTGATATTATTAGATAGGATTGGATCCTCCAATTTTTACACGGGCGGGTTATTAATTTTATCATAAAATTGTCTATTCTGTTGATTTCTGCAGAATTATACAAAACTTCATTAGATACATACTTAGTATAATTGCTATCCGGTGTTCTAAACAATTGCATACAACTACGAAAACACTTTCGTTCGAATTTTCTTATTCTCTCCATGTACACAGAAAAAACTGAAGCAAAATAAAAATCAATTATTGGCATAATTGAATGAAAAAATTATATCAAATACGATATTTATTAAGTCGAACATGAAAATAATTGGTTGAATGAAAAACTGGCAAAAATATCAAAATTCACTGGTAATTGAATTCACAACACATCAATTACTATGTTCAATTGGATCAAGTATAAAAGTTATTGATTTAAGTATAATGCGTAATTGCCTAATAAAACTGTTTATGACGTTGCTACGTAACGAAAAATAAATTAATACAAACAATAAAATGTCATTTATTGTTATTATTAAGAATCTTCTTAAGAAAATGGTCGAATTTACCCGCAAATAAACCGTGGTATCGGTACCGCGATTCGAAATGTTAACATTTACAACATTTTTGGCGCACCATATTGTATTTTTATCGCAGGTAAGTACCTTTATCTAAATACCAGTTTTTTTGGTCAAGCGCATTTTTTGGAAACTACACTGAAAGAATTCTCTTCGTAAAAATTAACATTTTTATTGTGAGTCTAACCTGTGACGTGTTGGTAGAATTCTTTCTCTCTCTCAAGCACGTTCACGAAATACTCATGTACCTTCACGCAAAAAGAACTTTTAAAGACGATTAACGGTTCACAACCATTTTTAGACTCACGAGAATTCTCGTGACTTCGACTATTAGTCGGGATCACGACGAAAGTATCACAGCACAAACTTTTTACTATGGAAAGTTAATTTAATATATTTAGTACATATTTCTACGTTCGTAAAATTTTTAAAATTCGCTGAAAACTTTAGTAAAATATGTAAATGATTTCTTTCGTTGTATAAACTTACACACATCCTGAATTGGGTCGTTTAAAAACTTGCGAATAAGCTTTGGAATATATATGCAATTACATTCTTTCTATTTTGTTTTTGCAATTAGTTCGTGTACACGTCAAATTGCCCTATTAATGGATATAAGCCGACTGTCAAAAATATGTGGCCTAGAGGAAAATGTGTTTACTTCGAAAACGGGGATTTCGAGGATTTCTTCCCAGCAACAGAAGGTAAAATCATGTAAAACTTTGAAATATTTTCGAAACTTTGAAATGAATAGATGTTTGTATTACAGAAGAGCAGGATGCCTAAACAAATCGCATATAAATGAGGAAGATTCAAAATCTTTTTTTTTCTTTGTGAGTTAGCCTGTTAAGTACGTCGCACAGTGGGTTGGGCGGTAGGCAAAGTGGCGATTAATTCAGGAAAGCCGTAATTTTAAAATATTGTTATTTTTTATTGATGGATATTCATAAATACATAAAAAGGCATCACTAGAAACAAAAAAAAATTAAAAATTGTTGTTTTAATCTTTTATGGCCTTTTTTGTATTTTGGAAAAAGTGGTCTTATATCACAATTTTCGCTGTAACTTTTCAAAGAAAAACGATAAATTAGGAATTGCAATTGAAAATTAGAGCATACTTAATGTGCTTTTAGAAAAAAAAATCTTAAAAAATAAATATTAATACATGTTTAATCTGTATTTATATACCCAAAATTTTAAATTAAAATCCGATGTTGTTTCTTCAAATTCCGTAATTCCACATATTTAAAAAAATTACATTAGAAAATATTATTATATCTTATTGATCAATATTCATAAAAAAACATAGTATAAAAATAAAACAAACAATCATTAAAGGAAAAAATAATTTAAAAAAATATAATTGTACGGTTTTTTTATTTACTTCATTTCATTAATTTTAAAAGTATTCATAATCATCATTTACTTCACAACCATTATAAAATGAATTTACTTAATAATAATAATTTTCTTCTTAATCATCAAACTAATCTTCATCTTCATTATCTTCATCATCTTCGTCACCATTATCACTTTCATTTTGGGTAAGAATAAGTAACTCCAATGCAGTCTGAGGCATTTGCTGCATTTTCATTTTGTAACTCTTCCTCTGAACTTAGAATAAATCTATTAAAGACGTCTTCTATTATATTTTCCCGACTGAATTTACGGGAAAAGTGCACCCTATAGCTTTTGAAGTCCTTATTTCTGCCCAGCAAAAAAAGCGTCGCCAAAAAAGTAATGAAAATGTTCTTTTTGGGTCCGGAAGTGGTGCAAAATTGACGCAGAAGCGATGAATTTAA
Source organism: Haematobia irritans (assembly GCF_050003625.1). NCBI lineage: Eukaryota > Metazoa > Arthropoda > Insecta > Diptera > Muscidae > Haematobia > Haematobia irritans. Next base: position 98,827,230 of record NC_134397.1, on the reverse strand, counting down.
CATGGGCTTGTCATAGGACGGAAGTCCTCCATTTCAACAGTCGTTGCACTGAATTTGCATCACTTCTTTAGGTGTGATCCGAATTCAATGTTTTGGAAGTAAATTTAAAAATTCTGTGATATTTTGTCAAATAAATAATTTTTATAATTTTAATGGATTCTAACGCTTGTCGGAAACGTTTGACTACAAATATTTCCAAAAATTCACAATTTTTTCAGATTGGAATTCGGATTTTTTTCGACAAAATTTAAATGATTTCTACCATTTTATGAATTCTTACTTTGTTTTTAACCTATTTGAAACAAAAAAAGTTAAAATTAACCATTAAAAGTCCCGTGTAAAAATTGGTGGATCTGGCCAGATATTATTAGATCTCCTGCCATATCTGATTAGATATGATAGTATATGTAGGCAGATCTGGTCAGATCCGAAAAATGGTAATATCTGATCAGATCTAATTCTAAAGGAATTAGATCTGACCAGATCTCAAATTTGGCCCACATCTAATTACATCTAATTTGATATAATTAGATGTTAATATATCTAATTATATATAATTTTATCTATAAATTTCCAATATTAGTGAAATTACAGTAATTAATAAAAAGATTTATTTTAGGTTTTATAATGAAAGTGTATTTAATACAGCAAGTTGGCTCAAACCTATTTACGTTATATCTACGCCTAGGAATAATAGTATAAGAATTCAATTAAAAATATATATACATAGCCACTACGTTTCTGCGGCGTTTCTGGCGTTTAAATTGTCCAAGGCATTGTGGCATTGCTCTCTTCACACATTTTTTTACATTAGTCTCCCAGTTCCTCTCTTTGGCTACTCGGAATGAAACTCTGAAAAATATAACATAAAAATACAGAAGACTGAAATAAATACAAATAATACATATACTTACCAATAATTGCTTCTCGTGCCCAATAATTCAAACCAACGCTATAAGGAATCGTTTGTTCGAAGTCCCTAATACCATACATGAATAATATATCCGTTTCATGATGCAAACCATCTCCAAATCATTATTTTATCTTTTTGACTTGGATAATACTACATTCTATCGCAAATTCGAAAATGACGTGGCTACAAATCATCACTCGGTCTCCTTAATCTTTTTGTCCAACTAGAAAGGGAAAATATTAAATATATAAAAATAGGACCCAAACGATAAACTTACCTCATCACTTCTCATACTCCTTGATCTTCGTCGAAAAATGAGAATACATTAAATTTTTATATGAATAAAACATAAAAATATCAAACTCGCATTATCCAATATTTGATACCAACATTTTGTTTTAAATTTAATAACAACAACCGTTGCTAATGGTGATTGTTATGTGGTGATATTTTTGAAAACAAACAGACAGTTGTGTCTGAACGTAAGAAATTTTGAATTTTTAAAATGATATTGAAAAAGGTTTCTTCGAATTGTCACAACATATAAAGATTGTTTGATTATGTTCACCACTAGTTGTGATGTGTGACCAAACATTATATTTAATTGTAACAATATATATCACGTTAACATTCTCGTAACAAACATATTAATTTTACACCCAAACATACACATATTTTTTTTATCCGTATAGCAGTAATGGTTCATGACTTAATGCGATACATATAATTAGATATGGAGCTATATATAGTATATATAATTAGATATGATGTCATATATGAAGATATACAATTAGATCTTACCAGATATGACTGATACAATTAGTTATAACAATATATATAATGAGATATTGAATCAGATCTAATCATATAGAACACTATATATAACATATCTCCGTAGATCTATTTATATCCACAACCATATCTGAACAGATCTAATTATATATACTTTGATATTATTAGATATGATCAGATCCACCGATTTTTACTCGGGGTATGAAAAAACCAAGTTATAAAAAATTTAATTAAAAGAACTTCCTGTGTAGTTAAAATAAAGAACATCATTGGGAGTGCATCTTCTGGAAGTGCTTTTAAAGTTGTGCCTTTGGAAGAACTTCCAAATTTTTTTGCTGGGTGGTTTCCTGAGATTCTTCAGTTAGCTTACGAAGCTTTGTAAGTAATTTGGAATTAATTAATTAATTTTTTTCGTGAGTGCGCGTGATTTAAAATTACTCACGCACCCATCGCTAATAAACTGCACACTCAGTAGCTACAATAACAAATACTAAACGGAATATAAAGACAAAAGCTAATAAGGTCAAAGTGATTTTTTGTTTGTTTTATTTTTTCATATATATTTTTAGCGACTGGAGTTATTTTACAAATTCTTTAATAAGTCAAAAAATGCAACAAAAGGGCAAAAAGATGTTTTGGAATTTATAAGCTCAAACTTCATATTTTAAGAAAATATAAGCAGTTTTACCAAGTTTCACCGATAATTCAGTTGAAATCCAATACAAACATCAAAAATACCTCATTTTTGGAGCAATTTCCTTATATTTTTTTTTTTTCAATATTTCCAAAACATTTATTTAAACAAACAAATATTTATCATATGCTCAACTACCTGAAGTAGACGGCTCCATTATAAAATTTTCACTTTTAGAAGTCTTAATTAAAAAAATTATCACTGGAAATATGCAAATTTTCACTTTTAACCAATGCGCGCAAAAATAATAATAATTATTGAACTTTGAAGACACACTGCAAATAAAGTAAACAACTAAGAACTTTTATTTTGGCAAGTAGTGATGTAGAATTTTATCTTCTTTCACCCGGTACCAAATACGGTTATTAAAGTTTAAGTTCATCTTTTGAATTAATCGCCCCTTTTGATGGATTTCAACCCTCTGTGTGTCGTTTATAATGAATATTCTGTATTTTTCTACCAAACATGTACTTCGCTGTATTTTCAATTATACATATTTTCAGAATTTCTTTTTTATAATAAAATGCATAAATTTTTTTTCAGAGTGTATTTGTATAATTTTCTTAAATTAATATAGATTATATAGTACAAAGATTGTATTGATTAACATCGTAATAAACACAATTACGATAGTAATTGTATAGGTTACAAAATTCTATAAACATTGTACTCAGTTCAATTACGAATGTAATTGAAAGCACTTTATATACTTCAAATACTTATGTATTTGGATTGAGTACTATGCCATTTGAATATTTTGACAAATTCCAATTACATTTATACTCAACGCAAATATTACTTCATTTGAAAATAGTTTTATGACAACCTTACAATTTGGGTAATTGGAATTACAATTTTCGTCATAAGCTGAAAATCAAATACAAAAATAATTGAATTCACAATTTTTGTATTTGATTCAATTATTCACATTTTTCTGTGTAGGAAGGTGATATGTTGAACCATGAAAAGCAACTGTAAGTTAAAATGGGCCTTATCAAGAGCTGGTACATGATAATCTTGACTCTTGGCAGCAACTTCCTCGAGACAAATAGTTTCTTATATTTGAAGAAAGCTTTCCTGGCCTTAGAGATTTTCTCATTGAGATGAAAATCAAAGTAAAGAAAGTATTGCCGGCTTATGAAATAACAAAACAAAACGAAGGAAAGAAGAGGAAGCAAGCTCAAAATAAACCCAGCCAACTGCACTCATATCGATGATTTGACGGTGGCAAAGGAAAAGAGATATGTTTGTACGAATTTATTTCGGCATAAGCCGGCTATCAATGTAAAACCTTTTTTCGGAAGGTTCAAGTGTGGTTAATTGTTGGGTTTAATGAACTGCCTGAATTTATTCTGCTAATTGGTTGATAGTTTTGCTGCAAGTAGAGGATGCTGATGAGGAATGTGGTAATTCCGAAACGTGCGTCCATCCAACCATCTTGCAGTCTATAGGGCTTTGCCCAAATAAATTTGACAAACATTCTTTTCATTGAAGGCGATTTAAATGCGCGCGTACACGGACGAAAAAGACTGTTTTTCATATGTTTGGGTGTAAAAATTATATGTTTGGAACTCAAATTTTTAAACACAATATGTTTAAGTGCAAGCATATAATGTTCATAAACTAGCATAATATGTTTGGGACATATATGTTAATATGTTAGAACATATTATGTTTGGGACATAAAATGTTTGTAAATATGATATGCTTGGATGCAAACATATATTAATTTAGAAATAGACTATAAATATATATGTGTTTAGAAAGAGAGGAATAAAGTGTATGCTGGAAGTAAAATAATGAAAGTAACCAATTGGCGTCTTAAAAATATATATACACAAAGAAAATTCCATTAAAGATTGGAAAAATACTATGTGTGAATAAAAACAAATATAAATTTACAAATTTGGAGTAAACATATATATGTTGTGATATAAGACCGCCAAACATTGTATATGCTTAAGTAAAAAGATTAAAATGAGTATTCGGAGAGAAAATTCATTCGGAACCAAGAGAAGACATTTAAAAAAAAGCATGAGTTTTGTTTATCATTTTCGCATTACGGGCACTTTTTTTTTTGTTTCGTCAAAACAAATCGGAACGTACACTGAAAAAACAGTGAACCCACCAGGAAGAAAACTTTCGGTTAATTTTAGAAAATTTTGAATATTTGTAGAAAATTTTAACTAAACAGTATTACAAACGTTGCCATCACGCCGATGTCATAAAAATAAGTAAATATTTTTCGACAAATACAAGAAAATTTATTAGACACTTGTTAAAGAAAATTTTGTAGTTTGAAGAAAAAACTTGGAGTTTAAAATTGCAAGAATGTCTTTAGTGACATACGAAGTTCACGATGGACGCATTTTTGGTAAAATTTACAAATTTAAAAAAAATTCTGAACTATTTTGTGGAAGACACGAATTTAGTTAATCTTTATGCTTCATTTGAGTATATTTTTTCCTCGGGTTTAGTTAATTTAACTAACGTACACAAAAAAGTATTAGAGTAAAGAAAACTTTGTCCAAACATAATATTTCTATGAACTAAAATAAAGTTAAATTGGCTTTAGTGAAATAGAGAGTTCACTTTTTTTGAGTGTAGGACGAGTAAGTCAAAATATTCAAACAAAGGTAATTAAATGGATCTTCATAAAAACTAACGAAAGGGCACTATAGACTGAAAAATAGCATGCCCGGTTCCAAAGATTGTGTTTCTATTTTAAAAATTTTGGTATTGATTCCGAGCCAATGAAGCCGAGAATTCAAGTAAGGATACTTTTAAGACACAATTCTCTTTTAAATGTGGGTTTTGTGTATTTGACTCTATGAAGCAAATTTTATTTTTTCGCTCTTTCAGCTATTTTCATATGCTATAAAAAGCCCGTTAAAAACAAGACAGTAGAAATTGTGCTATGTTTCAAGTAAAAACGTCTTTAAAATAAAGTGTTGAAAAACATGTCCTATTTTTTTACGATTTTTGCTTTGTAGTCAAGGTGCAAAAATGCAACAAATTTAAAGACAATTTCATTAGTTTTAAAGATTTTTTCTGAATTATTAAAGTCAAGTTGACCTTAATTCAAATTTTTTTCTTTTATGTTATGATACCCATTTTCAAGTCAAATCACTTAATTATAAGGACAACACGACTTCATTGTAAAGTTTATCGACTTTTGAACATGGAAAAAACCTAATATTAGAGAAATACGTCGTCTAAGCTAAGCAAAATTTGTATTCTTATTTTAAGGACATGAAATCTTTGGCCACACGACAATATTTTTTTCAGTGTACTCTTTTTAGAGTTGTTACAAAAACAAGACAGTAGAAATTGTGCTATGTTTCAAGTAAAAACGTCTTTAAAATAAAGTGTTGAAAAACATGTCCTATTTTTTACGATTTTTGCTTTGTAGTCAAGATGCAAAAATGCAACAAATTTAAAGACAATTTCATTAGTTTTAAAGATTTTTTTCTGAATTATTAAAGTCAAGTTGACCTTAATTCAAATTTTTTTCTTTTATGTCATGATACCCATTTTCAAGTCAAATCACTTAATTATAAGGACAACACGACTTCATTGTAAAGTTTATCGACTTTTGAACATGGAAAAAACCTAATATTAGAGAAATACGTCGTCTAAGCTAAGCAAAATTTGTATTCTTATTTTAAGGACATGAAATCTTTGGCCACACGACAATATTTTTTTCAGTGTACTCTTTTTAGAGTTGTTACAGTAAAATGGAAACAATGGGAATCAGTGAAAAATTAAACAGTAAGATCTATAAAAACAAAGTTTAGTTCCTCTTTAGTAATAAGTAGTCCAAGAGGAGTTGACGGATACTTTCGAAAATAAAAGCGGACATTGAGTTTGAGTTTTGCCACTAAAATTATTTCTCATTTTAACGGCAAAACTCGCATCGGTAAAACTAGAATAACATTATAACTTTTTTAGGCAAATTGTATTATAACTTGGTGGGGAATGATCCAAAGCAACAATTGAATAAGTTTATTTTCTTTAGAATACATTATTAAAGAAAGCAAACAATTGTTCACACCTAAATAAATTTATGTGTTGGTTGTAAAATTATTGTTTCGAATTTAAATATAATGTGCTTTTGAATGGCTATCGTTAACTTTAGGATTCGATGGAAAAATATTTATATATTACTCGACTTCACATTCTTCCTTTGTAAGAGTTTTTTGAATTTCTTCGAAAATTTCAAACTTGTGTACAAAACCCTTTTTTGTTACAATTTTTTTATTTTTGCAATAAAAAATAATATATGCTTTGAAATCAGTCCATTTCGTTTATTCTGTTCTTTTCTGAATTTAAGTCTTTTATAAGACACACTTTACAGTTTCGTAGTAAAAAGTTAATATAGTAGTATGTAATGTTGAACACCTTTTCGGGATATTCCGAACGTATTTGGAAGATACGTAAAATATATATATATATATATATATATATATATATATATATATATATATATATATATATATATATATATATATATATATATATATATATATATATATATATATATATATATATATATATATATATATATATATATATATATATATATATATATATATATATATATATATATATATATATATATATATATATATATATATATATAAATGAAAACACAATGTGGATTTAGATTGATAGGGTAATATGTGATTTATTTCTTCTAAGGGCACGTCTTACCAGTATAAATTGGGAGTTCAAAACAGAGTAAAGTTTCGTAAATATTTTACGGAAGTTGTACTTTAGATATGGCTTGACAGTTGAAAAAAAAAGATTGTCATTGGCAATGGTATTTATCGATAATATTTTTTAATATCTTCTGCAAGTATTTGGGTATTCAATGAATCCCAATAGGGATTTCAATGCAGATATTTATTTCAATTGTTAGGACATATATTCGTTGGTTATGTGGCATAAACATTAGCGGCCACCTTGCAGTATGCCTGCAATAAAATTTAAAAAATTTCAAACCATATCTTTCAGTATGGATTTGTCCCTAGTTCCCTTTCTCTTTTTATTTTTTTTTTAATTTGTGTTAATTTTAAATTTTTGTTTAATTCGTTTTATCAATTTATAAAATTCACTTGTTTATAACAAATTACAATAATATTATGATTGGAATAATACAATTTGATAACTTATTGTATGTATAAATGATTGGGATTTGAGTTTCGAAAATTCATAAATTTTGTTCTAGTGTAAAAATGAGTAATGGGTAGTTAACACTTTCATTTATTCCCAAAGTTTCAGTGCTTATTTCAGTGTGTTTAAATTTGAGTGGATGCAAAAAAAAAAATGAATGTAAAAATTAAGGGTAGCATGTGCCATATAGGGTCCAACCAAAAATAGTGTTCTGGGCCGTTGGTAACCCAGCTCTATTTAGAAAACCTTCAGTTATTACCCGGGAATGGATATCTACACCCAAAATTATGGAAATCGGATCAGATTTATAAAACTCCTTATCTGCCAGTAATATATTTGAGAAATTTTTCGCATAGGATGGGGAAATTGATTTACCGGGTGTACGAATAGAGATTCTGTTATTAACTTTCAGAATCGTCTCAATATAAATATCGGCGTTATATGTAGACATAATAGTAAGTGGACATATCGTTTCCTCCTCAAGCGTGAGTGTTGTCAAATGTAGTTTATCAACGACCTTGGAGGAGATACTACTCGATTTGGATCCGGAATCCAAAAGACATCTCAGGATACGTATCCCAGCCTTAGTAGTGACCGACACTAACACGGTCGGAAGTAGAGTTACTGCATTTTGTTTCAGAATGGCGGAAAGAGTCGCATTTGATGAGGTTGATGGGGGCGAAGTACTTGCGGCTACTGTTGATGGGTGGCATTTGGAAGGCACTGATTTGATAGGCGAAGATTTGGTCGGCTTACGGCGTGTTTGATTGCGTTGACTTTTGTTCAATCTGACGTGAGTGTGTAACAGAGAATGATGAGCCTTCTGACAATATCGACACCCAGTTGTCGTGAAACAGGTATTTTCGGAATGTTCGTGCGCTAAACAATTTTCGCAATATCCATATTTTTTAACTATTTCCTGTCGTCTCAGAGTATTCATACTTAAAAAACGCTTGCACTTTCTCAGTGGATGTGTAGATCTGCATAACCGACAAATGTAAGAGTGCCGTGTATTTTTGCCGCTTTGATTTTTACCATTATTTGGTGTCACTTTCCTTGCGCGCATTATGAAACTAAAACAAAAGATAAGGTTGGTTTCGAAATAGAAAGTAGGTTGGAAATTTGTGCTATTTAGGGTGTATTTTCAAACGGAAGCACCACGAGTTTCGTTATTGGTCGGGTTACAATCCCTTTTTGTGTAATAACTTCTGCAACTCTGACACACTTATCCGCCCCAGCATGGACTTTTTTGATCCTTCCCAGGCGCCAACAATTTGGAGGTAAATTTTCGTCGCGTATGACCACCATATCATTTTCCTGCAAGTTTTTTGTAGGCTGTTTCCATTTATGCCGTTTGTGCAGTTCCTTAAGGTACTCATCCTTCCATCGTGTGCATAAGTGTTGATGAATAACCTTAAGTTTCTGCCAACGGTTGACGATTGATATAGGATTTTCTTGAATGGATGGATCAAGAGGTACTAAGAGTGGTGCGCCGATTAGAAAGTGACCCGGAGTGAGTGCGGAAAGGTCCGTTGGATCTTGGGAGCAGGGCGAAATAGGACGCGAATTAAGGCATGCTTCAATTTTCGACAGCAGTGTTTGAAACGTATGCTTGAAATTTGCAGCAACTTTCTTAAAATGGGCCTTAAAACTTTTCACCCCTGCCTCCCAAAGTCCACCCATGTGAGGTGCCCCTGGCGGAATAAAATGCCATGTTATATTTTGATGGGCATAGTTGGATGTGAGTAATTGATTGGAGGTAAGGATAAACTCTCTTGCAAGTGTCCTGGATGCGCCTACAAAATTTGTTCCATTGTCGGAGTATAGATGTAGGGGACACCCACGGCGAGAAATGAATCTACTGAACGCTGCTAAAAAAGCGGAAGTTGAAAGCTCGGATGTGGCTTCCAAGTGGATAGCTTTGGTGGAAAAGCAAACAAATATGCAAGTGTAACCCTTGGATATTCTACATGCTCGACCAGAGTACGACTTAATGTCGAAAGGACCAGTAAAGTCTAGTCCTGTATGGGTAAAAGGACGAGAAAATTCGGATCTTTGTGGTGGCAAGGCAGCCATAAGTTGGGTCTGACATTTTTGCTTGTAGAGTATACAGGGCTTGCATTTATTAATAGTGGTTTTAATGAGATTTTTCGCTTTTGGAATCCAATATTGTGCCCTGATCAATTTCAATGTTAATTGATTTCCACCATGTAGGCAAGTTTCGTGAATAAATTTAACAAGAAGGCGGGCATATTGGCAGTTATATGGAACAATAATTGGATGCTTCTCATTCTATGTTAAAGCAGGCGAAGCTGAAAGACGGCCACATACACGCATTATGCCCTCATTGTCCATAAATGGATTAAGGCTAAGTAAGGAGCTAGAAGTAGCAATCCTTTTCTTCGCTGATAGTGCTTGGTATTCATTAGGATAGATGGCTTTTTGAGACATGATTTGCAGTCTATTATGGACCAATAAAACTTCAAAGGTGGTTATATTGTTGCTGGGCCTGTGGAAATTGGATTTGAACTTCGGATGTGTTCGATACAAAAACCGATAAATGTATGCAATCACTCGAATTGCTCTAGGTAGTGAAGAGAATTTTTCTAGGATATCATCAAATTCACAGAAGTAAGCAAAATTCACCTTAATCGGTTTCCTTTCCAAATTCATATCAGGGCCATTTTTACACTCGAAAATAGGCCAATTATCATGTGGATTCTTAAGAAATTGTGGTCCTTGCCACCATAGTTCATTAGCAATCAAATCCTGCGGAGCCAGAACACGACTGGCTAAATCAGACGGATTTTGTTCGGACATCACATGATGCCATTTTTGTGTCGGAATTATTTCAGTTATTTTGGAAACTCTATTGGCTACGAATGTAGCCCAATAGCATGGTGGTTTGGACAACCAAGATAACACGATTGTTGAATCAGTCCAGCAATCAATAGTGTAGGCGTTGATTCGTAGTTGAGGGACAACGTGGTCAATCATTTCAGCTAGTAACGCCGCGCCACACACTCTAGTCTTGGAATCGACAGAGTTCTTATAGGAGAAACTTTGGTTTTGGATGCAACCAAATGAGTGGAAATTGAGGTTTTATTTTTTATGCGAATGTACAATGCTGCAGCGTATGCCTTTTCTGAGGCATCACTAAATCCATGAAATTGGACCTCACTATTCGGACAATATTCGAACCATCGTGGCACTTTTATACTATTAACGTATGAATAATTGTTCTTAAAATCTATCCACTTTTTGAGAGATTCGGCAGTTATAGTTTCGTCCCAACACATGCCATCGATCCATATTTGTTGCATAAGAATCTTGGCTACTATAACGCATGGTGCCAACCATCCAGCGGGATCAAACAACTTTGAAATTTGCGATAGTATCTCTCTTTTTGTGTATGTGGATGAACTGGAGAAATCCTGAACTACAAAGAAGAAGGAATCAGATAGTGCATTCCAGCGGATGCCAAGCGTCTTAGCAGTACTGGAATCATCAAATTCCAAAAAGTCTGCGTTAAGCAACTCGGATACAGGAATATCGGATAAAATGGATTTCGAATTCGATGTCCATTTTCTCATTTCGAAGCCAGCTGATTTTAAGGCTAAAATCAATTGATTCCTGGAATCGATTGCCTCCGGAATTGAATGGGAACCGGCTAGCGCGTCATCCACATACATGGAATTTTTGAGAATTTCGCTCGCTTTCGGTTATTGCGATTGGACATCATCTGCGAGCTGTATCATGGTGCGAATCGCCAAGTAAGGCGCACAATTCACACCAAAAGTCACTGTCTTAAGTTCGAAATCCCGTAAAGGATATTGTGGGCTCTTTCTGAACAGAATACGTTGGAATGCAGATTGTGTTGGATCGACTAGAATTTGGCGATACATTTTGGTTATGTCTCCGTTGAACACATAACGAAAAAAGCGCCAGTTTAAGATCAAAATAATAAGTTCATTCTGCAAAATGGGCCCAGTATGTAATATATCATTAAGGCTTACCCCATTTGAGGTTGGGGCCGAAGCATTAAATACAACACGGACCTTTGTCGTAACACTTTCGGGCCTTATTACTGCGTGGTGTGGCAAGTAGTAACTCTTGAAGTCATCAAGAATTTCCGTAGTCGAAATTTCAGTCATATGATTAAGAGAAATATATTCTGCGAGAACGCTGTCGTATTCGTCTTTAAAAACAGGATTACGATTCAGACGAGCCTCGTTTCGGAAATATTGTGCCATTGCACCTTTCCTGGATTGACCAATGTTTATTTCAATGGGATAGGATTCCCTAAATGGAAGGGATACAATATATCTTCCTTCTTCATTCCGTTTTGTTGTGCGACTATACAAATCCTCGCAAAATAAATCAGAAGATGAAAATTTCTTCCTAGGAAGATCTTCCACCTCCCAAAAACGTGAAATCTCTCTATCGGGAGAGATTTCACAGAAATAGGATACCACCGTGGGGGATGCACTTATAGCGGCATTAGGAATCGGCCCTGTCAATATCCATCCAAAAATGGTTTCTTGCGCTATTAATGACCCGCAAATCTCTCGCTTTAACCCAGGGAGCATTATGGACGGAAATAGATCCCCTCCCAATAGAATATCGATTTTGGAACTTTCATAAAATTTAGGATCAGCGAGAGGAATGCTGGGTAAAGCTGAAAGTAAGCTGAGATCAAAGCTGCCCGAAGGAAGATTTCCAGAAAGGTGGGGCACTACAAGGGCTGAAATAGAAATCCCAATACTGTTATCTAGATTGGAACTTAATACGAATGAGCACTCCTTTTGCACAGCGGCTGAAATAGTATTATTAAGTCCCGAAACTTTTGCGTTAGTACGCCTGAAAGGCAGCTGGAGTAAATTAAAAAGGTTTTGAGAGATAAAAGTTCCCTCGGATTCCGAGTCGACTAGAGCTCGAGCAGTGTATGACAAACCACTATGAAAAATTCTCACCAAAGCTGTTCCCAAAAGGACACCTCGACAGCTGGTGGAGAAACAGGAATGGACAATCCCACTTCCCGCAGGATTAGTGGACTGTGGTGATGTTGAAGTGGAAGGAAGTGGGACAGAACTTGCATCCGAACTAATGCCACTATTAGCCAGAGCATTCTGTGGCCTGTGTAGTAGAGTATGGTGTTTCTTATGACATACTCTGCAAGAGTACTTACTTTTGCAAAGTTTAACAGTGTGAACCCTGGAAAAACAATTTATGCACATATTTTTCCCCTTGATTTCCGCTAGCCTCTGGCCTGGATCCATTTTCAAGAATTTTGGACAATGCCGAATTATGTGCACTTCTTTTGGACACAAGTGACATTTCGGCTCAGAAACATTGTTCTGAAAGGATTTAATGTTTGGCGGACTTCCACGACCATTGGGTTTAACTAATGGACGCTTTGATTTGTTTGCGAAATTCGACTCCGGTTTTCTTATCTCCGAAACTGATTCCAATGTCTTATGACGATTGGTTAGGAATAAATCTAATTCGGACCATTTGGGAATGACCGTTTTATCTGATAGGGTTTGTTCCCATAGAGTCAGAGTGGACTCCGGAAGACGGTTGGAACATATGAAAGTGAAAAGTGGGTCCCAAGAATCCACTTTTATGTCATATTGCCTTAGCAATGAAATTATCGTGTTCATATCTCTTTGCAGCTTTTTAGAGCTGTCCCAGTTTCTGACGTGATAACTGGAAGAGCGAATAAGCTCTTCAGTTGGATGTTAACGAGGACTCGTTTATTCTCATACCGAGCGGAAAGGTTATCCCACGCAATTCGGAAATTATCGTTTGTAAGCGGAAATTTGCTTACAATGTCATGAGGCTCTCCTTTGGTCCTCTGGTTGAGGTGAAACAACTTTTCCACCGAACTCAACCTTGTATTGTTCAGGCAGACTGCTTTAAATATATCCCGAAATGTTGGCCAGCTGGAGAAATCTCCCCCAAATGTCGGAATTTCACAAGGGGTAATTTGAAACCGTTAGGAGCATCGATGTTAGGAATATGACAAATGACACTTTCTTGACGTGAAGGAGGGGTTTGGTTCTCCAGTGCTGGTGAATTGTCATGCAAAGCCTCTCGTAATCGTGCATTGCAGCGACAGTACGACGCATATGCGCTACGATATTTAGCTTTCACGGTATCAAGTTCCGAAGCCTCGTCAATGTCCTTATTCTTCGTTTCCTCACCACCCGCCTCATCCTCAGCCTCAATGTCCGAAAGACATTGCTCATAAGTCTGTTTCACGTTTTCCCAAAGGCTCTTCAATTCTTCCATATGGGTTTCGAGGAGGTAGGGTGAAGATAGAGGGGTGCTTTTGTCGTTTAGATTGGCTTCAAATTCTACCAGCCTATCCGACACGCGAATGAATCGATTAAGGGACATTGTGATGAGATTTATGGATAAAAATATGAAATAATTTGAATTGGAATGAGTTATACTACAGAAAAGTTCGTATATTAAGAGCAAGTGACGTCGAGATTTTAATAGAGGGTGGTTAAAGGTCAATAATAAGAAATTGAAAGCCAAAAACTATATTCTTCGATAGTATGATGTTCCCAACTTACAAGTACCTAATATAATTTTCCCAGTGAACGAAAAAAAAACGCAATTCACGGCAACCCTGGTATTAAGAATGTTCCAAGATACGTGCTATTCGAAAGATACAAATTTCATATACCACAAAAGAAAGATAAAATAGAATATAACATTCTCTTTAAATCAAATGTCACCCAAACAAATACGGTGCTCTTGGGGATTGATTACACAAATAGTGGTCTTTTAAAATTTGAGCAATGGTCTTGCGAAAGGTTTCATGAAAAATAGATTCAAGAGACAAAAAGAGAATTTGTGGACAGCAACCAATGATGAGTGTAATGCCTATGTAGTTCTTTGATTGTCTTTGTGATGGAGACACAACGAGAGATCTCAACCCAGAGTTTGTGGGCGATAAGAAATAAGAATGGGAAAACGCAAGTGTGGAATTTAAATGTACAAGCTATTCACAGTACTGTCTTCTTAAATACGGTACGCCGAAAAAGAACAAAAAAATACTCGAAATAGTAAATGGCATTTAATTGAAATAAAATGGGTATTACTGTAAAATGAACGTTAAAAAAATGGGTTGAAATGTCAGCAACTGCACTCAAAGAATAGTTTTCCTTTCTTAGAAACAAATTTCCTGACAACGTTTTCCACCAACTGAAAAAGAAAATCCTCGAAGGTATAAATACATAATCGGCATTCACTGCACTATGATTTATTATTACAGTATTTATGTAGGATTTATTGCCTTTTGGAGAAATCAATTTACGGCAAAAAATTGGCTCTTTCTTTTTCAAATTTCAAATTTTCAAAAGAAAATCATTTTACTTTACGCATACATTCTAAATTGTGATACGTTATTTTAAAAATTTTGAAAGAAGAATTCGAAATATAACAATGAAAATAACAAGAATATTTTATAAATAAATGAAAAAAAAATATATTTAATAAAACCCCAAAAAATATATTTAATAAAACTAATTTCCCTAAAGTGATACAGACCGATGCGTGTGGATTTAAAATAGTTGGCGATTCCCAGTATATAGAGGGATAACTGTAGTGTGGATAAAAGGTGTTAGTGGGGCTTATGCAAAGCAGACAACAATGGAAGAGAGTGAGCTAGTGGATTTCGCTGCTGCAGCGACGTGGCTACTAAAGAGAATGCCAATGATCACTAGCAGTGGATACGGCACAGTCTACTGACTGTGGGGTGCAGTCGAGGGTATAGTAAATGCAAGAGGATGGCTTGTATGAAAAATAAGAGAATCTCTCTTAAATTATACTAAGAAGAAATGTGTTTTAATAATATACGTATAGGAAAAGGGATAGGGCTGTAAAGGAAAGAACTGGTATCAACATATCATGATAGCAGAGCCAGATAATAATGCAGGCATCTGTTATTAGCATTGGATTAACATGAGCATCCAAGTTTTTAACATGACCTAGCAGAGCACGTTTTCCCGCTAAAAAGAACAAACTAATGTTTATTCCTAATTTTTGATGGAAAAACTCACCAATTATTTTACAAGCTGGGCACGGTTTTACAGTTGGTTCGGACAATAGTTGGTCGTTGTTCAAATATTCATCCCTCTTGAAAATTTCCAACCTTTTCTATAGACTGGAGCCGAAAAGACTCACACTAAGTAATAAGAATTTCCTTTTTTTTTCTCGCCTTCTGGGAAATGGTTGTTATCGAGTAATTATTTTACATTTACTTTGATCCAATAAAGAATTTTTCGGTTTCACAGCCGTTTATCAAAATTGAATATTTCTTCTTAATCGACTCTTATGATATGAATTTAATTTTAGCGCGGAGCTTTTATCACACTGAATAGCGCTTAAGTAATGAAAGAGGGAAAAAATAGAAAACGGTAACTACCCTGTTTGACGTAGCGTTGATGATGAGTAAGACAATGCTGAGGAGTCGAATTCTCTGAGAGAGTTTTGTGACAGAGTTGATGGAATCCACTTGAGCAAATCCGTCTCGAACTGGACCAAAATGTTTATGTTTATGGGAGTACAACCTGTTGGGATTACAATCTCATGAGCCAAGCAAAGTCAACAGAATAATTGACTTTGTACTCCATATGATATTATCGGGGAGAGGTATACCGATATAAATTCAATGGAAAGAAAGAAATGAAAACACAATGTGGATTTAGATTGATAGGATAATATGTGATTTATTTGTTCTAAGGGCACGTCTTACCAGTATAAATTTGGAGTTCAAAACAGAGTAAAGTTTCGTAACTATTTTACGGAAGTTGTACTTTAGATATGGCTTGACAGTTGAAAAAAAAAAAGATTGTCATTGGCAATGGTATTTATCGATAATATTTTTTAATATCTTTTATTATATATATATATATATATATATATATATATATATATATATATATATATATATATATATATATATATATATATATATATATATATATATATATATATATATATATATATATATATATATATATAATGCCCACATTTTTTTGGAACATTACTTCTCAGCCAATTCGCCACCTCTCTTATTGCTAATATTTCAGCCTGAAAAAACACTACAGTGATTAGGTAATCTTTTCTCTATTTGAAGTTCCAGATCATTAGAATATACTCCCAAACCATCCAATTTGGAGCCATCAGTGTAGAAATCTATATATTCTTTATTCCCCGGGGTCTGTGTGCAAAACGTCTCACTGTTGGGGATTAGAGTCCTAAACTTTTTGTCGAAAAGTGGACTCGTCAAAGTGTAATCCACTATGTTAGGCACATTCGGTCCTCAAGGACCGAGCTGTGACCGTAACTTTTTTCCGACCACAGCGACAGCTCGCGCAACCGCACAGCCGTTGTTGCAGCTGACTGTTTGGCCAAAATGTCTAAAGGCAATAGATGCAATATTGGCAATAGATGCAATATTGTCATATTAAGGGAATTTGTTCCTGTCTTGCTGAATGCGCCTGAAATACACAAACACGCCATACGCTGAACTTTATCTAAACAAGTCGGTTTCTGAAGTGCCGGCCACCAGACTACAGCACCATATAGCATTATAGGTCTAACCACTCCCGTGTATAGCCAATGCACAATTTTTCCAACAACAAGGGGGTTCGATAGCCAGGAGAGCACGATAGTTGAATCAGTCCAGCAAAACAAGGAATAGTTTTCAATTTCAAATTGTGGGAGCAAATTGTCGATCATTTCAGCTAATAATGTGGATCCACAAAGCTCTAATCGTGGAATGGATAATGTTTTCAGTGGGGCTACTTTTGTTGTAGCACTAATTAAGTTTGTGGATATACCATTTGGACAAATAACACGAATGTAAATGACAGCAGAATATGCTTTTTCCGATGCATCTGAAAAACAGCGAAACTCGATTTTACAATCAGGGGAATAAGTGATCCATCTTGGAATTCTGATGTCATCTATGGCATTATAATTTGCTTGAAAAGCTTTCCATAGTCGAAGTGATTCTGGAGAAATTATTGTATCCCACTCCGTTCGGTCCATCCAAATTCTCTGCATGATAATCTTAGCAATTATAACAATGGATGCCAACCATCCTGCTGGATCAAACAATTTTTATATTTGCGACAAAACTTCGCGCTTAGTGTATGAACTAGTATCTGGAAATTTGGAAATGGTTTAAAAATAAAACTGGTCTGAAAGGCATTCCAACGGACTCCTAGAGTTTTGACTGAACTACGATCTTCGAATTACAAAAAATCAGCACACAAAAGATGTTCAGTTGGAAGTCCTTTAAGAATTTTCTTTGAATTAGAAATCCACTTTCTCATGTGAAACCCGGCGGAATTCAGAGCTTGGATTAATTCATCCCTCGACTTTATCACCATCTCAATAGAATGCGCCCCTAGTTAAGCGTCATCGACATAAATTGAATTTCTTAATATCTTACTAGCCAAAGGATATTTTTCCTGTACGTCATTTGCCAATTGGATAATTGTATGTATGGCCAAATATGGCGCACAATTTAATCCAAACGTTACTGTTTTCAATTCAAATTCTTGGACAGGATTATTCGGATTTTCACGGAATAAAATACGTTGAAATGGTGTATGGCTGGCATTGACAAGAATTTGCCTATACATTTTTTGGATATCGCCATTCAGGACAAATTTGTAAAATCTCCACTTCAATATTAATACAGTTAAATCATTCTGTAATACAGGTCCCGTATAAATTACATAGTTTAAACTAATGCCATTGGAAGAGGGGGCGGATGCATTAAAAACTACTCTAACCTTAGTAGTAGTTCTTTTCGGCTTTATTACCGCGTGATGTGGTAAGTAGTAGCACATTTGGATTGGACCAGGAGAATCTACCAGTGACATATGATTGAGGGTGACATATTCAATAAGTGACTTATCATATTGCTCCTTCAAATATGGGTTACGAATCAACCTCCATTCATTTCGTAGAAATTGTGCCATTGTACTTGAGCGGGATGACCCAAGACACAATTTTTCAGGAAAAGATTCTTTAAATGGGAAGGGAACCACATACCGACCTTCCTCATTTCTTCTGGTGAACTTTCTATATAGATCTTCACAAAGTTTGTCCTCATTGGAGAGAAAACGTTTCTTTGGAATATTCTCCACCTCCCAGAAACGTGAAATCTGCTTATCTAATGATATTTCACAGAAGAAGGAGACACGAGTAGAAAATGAAAAATCGGTCCTAGTTGAATAGGACCGCTAAGAATCCACCCGAAGACGGTCTTCTGAGCCATTAAAGAACCACAGATACCCAGTCCATTCCTTAACAACATAATCGATGGGAAAACATCAGCCCCTAAAAGAATGTCAATTTTCGAACATTCATAGAATTTTGGGTCGGCTAACTGAAGAGGGCTAAATCCGATAATTGTTGGACATCTATTGTCCTTGAAGGTAAATTATTTGATAAATGTGGCACGATTAATGTCGACACAAATAATTGAAAATCTAAATCTGACTACGAACCCAACACAAAACCAAATTCCTTGTGAACAGCGGCGGATACCGAATTATTTAATCCTGAAATCGTGGCAGAGGTACGTTTGGACGGAAGTCGTAACATATTAGAAATTCTCTCAGAAATAAATGTTCTTTCAAATCTCGAATCCAACAAAGCCTTAGCCCGATACACCACCCCAGAATGGAGAATCCGTACCATAGCTGTACCCAGCAATACCTCGTTTGAATTGGAGGCAAAACATGTTTGTATGACTCCATTTGAAGGATCAGTGGACTGTATATAAGAAGGGGAGGATTGTGGTATTAAAGGATTTGAAATGGGGTCATTTTTAGGCTGTTGAGAATTATTGGAAGAAGATGTGTTTTGAGAGTTGTTATTCGAATCATTATGTAGTAGTGAATTGTGCCGTTTACCACATTTAAAGCAAGAATATTTACTTTTACATCTCTGCTGTATGGGAACTAGCAAAGAAATTCGCACATAGACTTTACTTTTAATTTCAGCCAATCTCTCTTGGTAATTCATTTTGAAAAATTTCGGACATTTCCGCATTACGTGGACTTCATTTTGACAAAGTTTGTAGGTGTGTTGGCTGACATTAGCCTGAAATGTGGTAACCTTTCCAGAGATCTGTTTGGAATTACTATTCCCTTTCTGTCTGGAATTAGAATGCCTTTGCTCCTTAGAACTTCTGATTTCGGAAACGGACTCCAGGGTACGGTACCTTGTCGTTAAAAATTCGTCTAATTCCGACCATTTTGGAATGCAGGTCTTATCATTCAACGTCTGTTCCCATAAAGTCAATGTAGAATCGGGAAGACAATTTGAGCAAAGGAAGACAAAAATTGGATTCCAACTCTCGATATCGATCTTGTGGATCCTTAAAGTCGAAATGCAGGCATTGATGTTGCGTTGAAGCCTTTTTATAGAATCGTCTGATTCAGAGCCAATTGCCGAAAGATTGAATAAGGTTTTCAATTGCTCGTTTACAAGGACCCGTTTTTTCTCATAACGAGCACATAAGTTGGACCAAGCTGTTCCGAAACCAACGTCAGTGAGCGGACTTTTCGACACTATCTCATGAGCCTCACCCTTGGTCTTTTGGGTCAAGTGGAACAATTTTTCGACAGGACTCAACTTGGAATTTTTATACAGACCGCGGTGAACACGTCCCGGAAAGTTGGCCAAAATTTAAAGTCACCATGAAAAACGTTCAGTTCGATTGGATGCAAATTGAAACTTAAGTTAGAATTAGGACCTGATGCAGAATAAGATGAGCCAAGATTCGCCATTAGTTCACTTATCTTCGACACACATCGGCAATAAGTAAAATAGGAACTCCTATACTTCTACTTAACCAATTCTGTCTCCTTTTTGCGAGTTGTCTCGGACCCTTTGCTATCGTCTTCCCCGTTGGCTAGTTCCACGAGACATTTTTCATAAATCTGCTTTAGCCTACTCCAGATAGTCTTAATCTCATCGCGATGCGTCTCGAGGAGACAAAGAAATGTGGTACGCAATTTATTCTCATTTAAAGAAGCTTCAAATTCGACTTCAAATGATCGGCAGCCCCAATAAATTTGTCCAATGTCATGATATATGATATATATATATATATATATATATATATATATATATATATATATATATATATATATATATATATATATATATATATATATATATATATATATATATATATATATATATATAATGCCCACATTTTTTTGGAACATTACTTCTCAGCCAAT
Organism: Haematobia irritans; assembly: GCF_050003625.1. NCBI lineage: Eukaryota > Metazoa > Arthropoda > Insecta > Diptera > Muscidae > Haematobia > Haematobia irritans. The sequence continues at coordinate 98,806,367 of NC_134397.1, read as the reverse complement.
TCGCCACCTCTCTTATTGCTAATATTTCAGCCTGAAAAACACTACAGTGATTAGGTAATCTTTTCTCTATTTGAAGTTCCAGATCATTCGAATATACTCCCAACCCATCCAATTTGGAGCCATCAGTGTAGAAATCTATATATTCTTTATTCCCCGGGGTCTGTGTGCAAAACGTCTCACTGTTGGGGATTAGAGTCCTAAACTTTTTGTCGAAAAGTGGACTCGTCAAAGTGTAATCCACTATGTTAGGCACATTCGGTCCTCAAGGACCGAGCTGTGACCGTAACTTTTTTCCGACCACAGCGACAGCTCGCGCAACCGCACAGCCGTTGTTGCAGCTGACTGTTTGGCCAAAATGTCTAAAGGCAATAGATGCAATATTGGCAATAGATGCAATATTGTCATATTAAGGGAATTTGTTCCTGTCTTGCTGAATGCGCCTGAAATACACAAACACGCCATACGCTGAACTTTATCTAAACAAGTCGGTTTCTGAAGTGCCGGCCACCAGACTACAGCACCATATAGCATTATAGGTCTAACCACTCCCGTGTATAGCCAATGCACAATTTTTGGTTTTAGTCCCCACTTTTTTCCTATTGCCTTTTTGCACGAGTACAAAGCTACAGTTGCGTTACTCGTCCTTTCTTCAATATTAAGCTTAAAGTTCAGCTTCCTGTCCAAAACAAGGTATTTTGCACACCCACCAAAGGGAATTTCAATACCCCCTAAGGAAATAGGCCTAATCGTGGGAGTTTTGCGATCTTTGCAGTACATGACTAATTCTTTCGTTGCAGGATTTACCCTAAGACCATTGTGTTTCGCCCATTTCTCAGTCATCCGGAGGGCCTTCTGAATAATATCTCTGATTGTGGATGGGAATTTTCCCCTGACTGCCAGAGCCACCTGTTCCATCATGACATTGGACAAATTTATTGGGGCTGCCGATCATTTGAAGTCGAATTTGAAGCTTCTTTAAATGAGAATAAATTGCGTACCACATTTCTTTGTCTCCTCGAGACGCATCGCGATGAGATTAAGACTATCTGGAGTAGGCTAAAGCAGATTTATGAAAAATGTCTCGTGGAACTAGCCAACGGGGAAGACGATAGCAAAGGGTCCGAGACAACTCGCAAAAAGGAGACAGAATTGGTTAAGTAGAAGTATAGGAGTTCCTATTTTACTTATTGCCGATGTGTGTCGAAGATAAGTGAACTAATGGCGAATCTTGGCTCATCTTATTCTGCATCAGGTCCTAATTCTAACTTAAGTTTCAATTTGCATCCAATCGAACTGAACGTTTTTCATGGTGACTTTAAATTTTGGCCAACTTTCCGGGACGTGTTCACCGCGGTCTGTATAAAAATTCCAAGTTGAGTCCTGTCGAAAAATTGTTCCACTTGACCCAAAAGACCAAGGGTGAGGCTCATGAGATAGTGTCGAAAAGTCCGCTCACTGACGTTGGTTTCGGAACAGCTTGGTCCAACTTATGTGCTCGTTATGAGAAAAAACGGGTCCTTGTAAACGAGCAATTGAAAACCTTATTCAATCTTTCGGCAATTGGCTCTGAATCAGACGATTCTATAAAAAGGCTTCAACGCAACATCAATGCCTGCATTTCGACTTTAAGGATCCACAAGATCGATATCGAGAGTTGGAATCCAATTTTTGTCTTCCTTTGCTCAAATTGTCTTCCCGATTCTACATTGACTTTATGGGAACAGACGTTGAATGATAAGACCTGCATTCCAAAATGGTCGGAATTAGACGAATTTTTAACGACAAGGTACCGTATCCTGGAGTCCGTTTCCGAAATCAGAAGTTCTAAGGAGCAAAGGCATTCTAATTCCAGACAGAAAGGGAATAGTAATTCCAAACAGATCTCTGGAAAGGTTACCACATTTCAGGCTAATGTCAGCCAACACACCTACAAACTTTGTCAAAATGAAGTCCACGTAATGCGGAAATGTCCGAAATTTTTCAAAATGAATTACCAAGAGAGATTGGCTGAAATTAAAAGTAAAGTCTATGTGCGAATTTCTTTGCTAGTTCCCATACAGCAGAGATGTAAAAGTAAATATTCTTGCTTTAAATGTGGTAAACGGCACAATTCACTACTACATAATGATTCGAATAACAACTCTCAAAACACATCTTCTTCCAATAATTCTCAACAGCCTAAAAATGACCCCATTTCAAATCCTTTAATACCACAATCCTCCCCTTCTTATATACAGTCCACTGATCCTTCAAATGGAGTCATACAAACATGTTTTGCCTCCAATTCAAACGAGGTATTGCTGGGTACAGCTATGGTACGGATTCTCCATTCTGGGGTGGTGTATCGGGCTAAGGCTTTGTTGGATTCGAGATTTGAAAGAACATTTATTTCTGAGAGAATTTCTAATATGTTACGACTTCCGTCCAAACGTACCTCTGCCACGATTTCAGGATTAAATAATTCGGTATCCGCCGCTGTTCACAAGGAATTTGGTTTTGTGTTGGGTTCGTAGTCAGATTTAGATTTTCAATTATTTGTGTCGACATTAATCGTGCCACATTTATCAAATAATTTACCTTCAAGGACAATAGATGTCCAACAATTATCGGATTTAGCCCTCTTCAGTTAGCCGACCCAAAATTCTATGAATGTTCGAAAATTTACATTCTTTTAGGGGCTGATGTTTTCCCATCGATTATGTTGTTAAGGAATGGACTGGGTATCTGTGGTTCTTTAATGGCTCAGAAGACCGTCTTCGGGTGGATTCTTAGCGGTCCTATTCAACTAGGACCGATTTTTCATTTTCTACTCGTGTCTCCTTCTTCTGTGAAATATCATTAGATAAGCAGATTTCACGTTTCTGGGAGGTGGAGAATATTCCAAAGAAACGTTTTCTCTCCAATGAGGACAAACTTTGTGAAGATCTATATAGAAAGTTCACCAGAAGAAATGAGGAAGGTCGGTATGTGGTTCCCTTCCCATTTAAAGAATCTTTTCCTGAAAAATTGTGTCTTGGGTCATCCCGCTCAAGTACAATGGCACAATTTCTACGAAATGAATGGAGGTTGATTCGTAACCCATATTTGAAGGAGCAATATGATAAGTCACTTATTGAATATGTCACCCTCAATCATATGTCACTGGTAGATTCTCCTGGTCCAATCCAAATGTGCTACTACTTACCACATCACGCGGTAATAAAGCCGAAAAGAACTACTACTAAGGTTAGAGTAGTTTTTAATGCATCCGCCCCCTCTTCCAATGGCATTAGTTTAAACTATGTAATTTATACGGGACCTGTATTACAGAATGATTTAACTGTATTAATATTGAAGTGGAGATTTTACAAATTTGTCCTGAATGGCGATATCCAAAAAATGTATAGGCAAATTCTTGTCAATGCCAGCCATACACCATTTCAACGTATTTTATTCCGTGAAAATCCGAATAATCCTGTCCAAGAATTTGAATTGAAAACAGTAACGTTTGGATTAAATTGTGCGCCATATTTGGCCATACATACAATTATCCAATTGGCAAATGACGTACAGGAAAAATATCCTTTGGCTAGTAAGATATTAAGAAATTCAATTTATGTCGATGACGCTTAACTAGGGGCGCATTCTATTGAGATGGTGATAAAGTCGAGGGATGAATTAATCCAAGCTCTGAATTCCGCCGGGTTTCACATGAGAAAGTGGATTTCTAATTCAAAGAAAATTCTTAAAGGACTTCCAACTGAACATCTTTTGTGTGCTGATTTTTTGTAATTCGAAGATCGTAGTTCAGTCAAAACTCTAGGAGTCCGTTGGAATGCCCTTTCAGACCAGTTTTATTTTTAAACCATCAAATTTCCAGATACTAGTTCATACACTAAGCGCGAAGTTTTGTCGCAAATATAAAAATTGTTTGATCCAGCAGGATGGTTGGCATCCATTGTTATAATTGCTAAGATTATCATGCAGAGAATTTGGATGGACCGAACGGAGTGGGATACAATAATTTCTCCAGAATCACTTCGACTATGGAAAGCTTTTCAAGCAAATTATAATGCCATAGATGACATCAGAATTCCAAGATGGATCACTTATTCCCCTGATTGTAAAATCGAGTTTCGCTGTTTTTCAGATGCATCGGAAAAAGCATATTCTGCTGTCATTTACATTCGTGTTATTTGTCCAAATGGTATATCCACAAACTTAATTAGTGCTACAACAAAAGTAGCCCCACTGAAAACATTATCCATTCCACGATTAGAGCTTTGTGGATCCACATTATTAGCTGAAATGATCGACAATTTGCTCCCACAATTTGAAATTGAAAACTATTCCTTGTTTTGCTGGACTGATTCAACTATCGTGCTCTCCTGGCTATCGAACCCCCTTGTTGTTGGAATACATTTGTAGCCAATAGAGTCTCTAAAATCATGCAAGTGATGGACATATCCAAATGGTTTCACGTGGATTCGGAATTCTATCCTGCAGATTTAGCCAGTCGAGGAGTTCAAGCTCAGAATTTACAAAACAACCGTCTTTGGTGGAATGGACCAGATTGGCTATCAGAACCATCGGAGAATTGACCAAAAACCATTGAGAAAAAGAATATGGAAACTGAGTTCGAAAAAAAGCCCGTCAAAGATCTTTTTACTTATTTCCAAAACTTTGAGGACATTCTTGACCGATTTTCCAGAGTCCTTAGTGCCTATATCTATCCGTTTTATTTTCGAACTCATCCAAAATTTCGATCCAGTTTTCAACGAAACGACAAAATAATTACAACAGTTGAAATTATTTTTGTTCGAAAACAACTTATTTGCGTTTCTCAAAAAGCATTTTATCCAGACGAGTATATGGCACTCAACTCTAAAAAATCCATTAAAAAATCCAGTCCACTTTTATCCTTAAATCCATTTATTGACCAGGAAGGAATAATGCGAATATGTGGCCGATTAGAATCATCATCTGATTTATCTTTCAACGAAAGACATCCGATTATCCTTCCATACGGATGTCAATACTCTCGCCTCTTAGTCCATTTTATTCATCAGATCAGTCTCCATGGGGGGAATCAACTGGTGCTGCGACTGGTGAGAACTCAATACTGGATTCTAAAAGTCTAAAATCTCATAAAAACTATGATTCATCGCTGTAAACCATGTATTCTGTACAAAAGGAAATGTCAACAACAACTAATGGCATCTTTGCCTACCGAGAGATGTTCCATATGTTCCTTTTTCACACACCGGGTTAGACTTTGCAGGTCCTTTCGACTTAAAAAGTTATGCTGGAAGATGTTGCCGTATAACAAAGGGATATGTCTGTGTATTCGTTTGTTTTTCCACTAAGGCAATACACTTAGAAGCAACCAGCGATTTGTCTACCTCAGCTTTCCTAGCAGCCTTCAGCCGATTTGTATCTCGACGTGGCTGCCCTCTGCATCTCCACTCAGATAATGGAACTACATTTGTTGGAGCTTCCAAAACATTATGCAAAGGATTTATCCAAACTTCTCGTCAAACTCTGACTTCAAATTATTCGCACCAAAATTTGACATGTCATTTTATACCACCTGGAGCAACTCATATGGGTGGGCTGTGGGAAGCTGGTGTCAAAAGCTGTTGGTGTCCAAAAATTTACGAAGAAGAATTCCAGACATTGTTATCCAAAATTGAGACATGTATTAACTCCCGACCTATTTCCCCATCTTCGCAGAATCCGACAGATTTAACAGCGCTGACACCGCGACATTTGGCCACTGGATCCAGAAGTTGTCCATTCCTCTATTTCTATCCAAAATCGCTGGCAACGTATAAAAGCTAAACATCAGTTCTTCTGTTCCCGATGGAAAAATGAATACCTTAAGGAGTTACAAAAGCGCCATAAATGGAAAACGCCTCAAGAGGACTTGAAGGAAAACATGCTGGTGGTGGCTAAAGAAGAAAATTTACCCCCGCATTCTTGGCGTCTTGGTCGAATAACAAAGGTTCATCATGGCAATGATAATCGAGTTCGAGTGGCGGTACAGCAACAACAGCATAAATGACGCAATAACAAACACAAACAATTATACGAGATATACACAAAATGTCTCTAAAAACTCCCTCACATGATGCAATGATTTCCCACTTCATTTTCCAGTACCACGTTTATTGATTAGTAGGAATTCTATCTATAAGTTAAGTTAAAATATATACCAAATTATGAGGAATCTATAAAAAATGATATACACCCGGCAAGGATTAACTACTTTTTATTCTACTTTATCTAAAATTTTCAATGTAAGGAAAAACACTCAACTTTATAATAAAAAGGGAAATAATCAGTAGGTAGCCATCATACGAATCGGTAATGTCGTTAAGTTAATTTTTACTACAACATTTTTTTTCCATACAAAATTTTTTCTTAGTAAATTGTCCACATTACGTAATAAGATTTTTATACTGCCCATGTATTTTTATAATAGAATCAACGATGGATTAACCACTGTGTTGGAAATTTATTTTCATTTTTTAATTGGCCACTGGAACCAGAAGTTGTCCATTCCTCTATTTCTATCCAAAATCGCTGGCAACGTATAAAAGCTAAACATCAGTTCTTCTGTTCCCGATGGAAAAATGAATACCTTAAGGAGTTACAAAAGCGCCATAAATGGAAAACGCCTGAAGAGGACTTGAAGGAAAACATGCTGGTGGTGGCTAAAGAAGAAAATTTACCCCCGCATTCTTGGCGTCTTGGTCGAATAACAAAGGTTCATCATGGCAATGATAATCGAGTTCGAGTGGCGGTACAGCAACAGCAGCATAAATGACGCAATAACAAACACAAACAATCATACGAGATATACACAAAATGTCTCTAAAAACTCCCTCACATGATGCAATGATTTCCCACTTCATTTTCCAGTACCACGTTTATTGATTAGTAGGAATTCTATCTATAAGTTAAGTTAAAATATATACCAAATTATGAGGAATCTATAAAAAATGATATACACCCGGCAAGGATTAACTACTTTTTATTCTACTTTATCTAAAATTTTCAATGTAAGGAAAAACACTCAACTTTATAATAAAAAGGGAAATAATCAGTAGGTAGCCATCATACGAATCGGTAATGTCGTTAAGTTAATTTTTACTACAACATTTTTTTTCCATACAAAATTTTTTCTTAATAAATTGTCCACATTACGTAATAAGATTTTTATACTGCCCATGTATTTTTATAATAGAATCAACGATGGATTAACCACTGTGTTGGAAATTTATTTTCATTTTTTAATTGGCCACTGGAACCAGAAGTTGTCCATTCCTCTATTTCTATCCAAAATCGCTGGCAACGTATAAAAGCTAAACATCAGTTCTTCTGTTCCCGATGGAAAAATGAATACCTTAAGGAGTTACAAAAGCGCCATAAATGGAAAACGCCTGAAGAGGACTTGAAGGAAAACATGCTGGTGGTGGCTAAAGAAGAAAATTTACCCCCGAATTCTTGGCGTCTTGGTCGAATAACAAAGGTTCATCATGGCAATGATAATCGAGTTCGAGTGGCGGAAGTATACACCCAGAAAGGCACTATAACTAGGCCAATTACAAAATTAGTTGTATTGTATGATGAATCCTCCTAATTGACTTTTTCCATTCTTTGCAAATATCCAAATTGTTTTGTCCTTTAATAATCTCTTTTCCAAAATTCCTCATTTCTAATGATCTCATTTCTAATGATTACATTTTTTCAGAAATATGAATACTGCTAGAAAATTAATTCAAAGTCGCGTATATTCCTTTCCGAGACATGAATGTATCTGAAAGATGGGAAGCCGTAAAGAAATATGGCTACTGTTCTAATTGCCTCGCCCATTCTCAAGGATCGTGCTTCACAAGGCTCGGTTGTGTACGTTGCCAAGAAAAGCACCATTCCTTGCTGCATATGAACTCTCGTCTACTAGAAAACGTGGCTACTTGTTCCTCAATACATAAGCAACGTTCAATTTCTCGACCTCCATCGTCCAACCGTCTGTCACCAGCGACAAATATGGGTAGTACTACTATTCCAAAAGAATCTAGGACAACCACATCTTTATCATCAGCAACATCTCTTACGTCGATACTCCAACGAAACGCAACAACATTACTTCCCACGGCTCTAGTGAAAATTCAAGCAGATGGTTGTCAACACTACGCTCGTTGTCTATTGGATTCTGGTTCTCGAATGAGCTGGATTTCGAAAAAAAATTGCTGATAAATTTAATCTGATGACCCTGGAACTCGATGGAGAGATTATTTGTCCTGTAACAATGTGGTCTTGTGTTGATCAAAATCATAAAACCGAAGCTACATTGAAAGTCGACAATAGAATCACCACTATAACTCCAAAAACATCCCTACCTGAGACAGTCAAGTCTTACTTCCAAAATTTCGTTTTAGCGGACAAACGATTCTATAAGTCTTCTACGGTTGATATACACCGAAAAAAAAGTTTACTATTTCTTATGAAAAATGAACTAACCCATAGTAAGAATGACCATGATTTGGCGCCAAAGATTTTTTTCATTTAGATAAGTTCATGATTTTCTTATAAATTAGTTCATGTATTGCATCGTATTTTAGTTCATTATTACTATGCTGTGGGAAGAATATACTTAAACTCATTCAAAATATTCCTGCTATCCTGAAAAATGAAGAATTTTTTGGGAAACCTGTATTAAGAAATTGGTTTGAAATAAACTGCTTGCCAGTATAATTTTCAAAAAAGTAGATAAATTGAGGAATCAAAGGTACAACAAGCCTGTATACAACTAAGAAATTTTTCGTACAAAACAAGTCAATTTTCTATAACCACCAGTATTTTATTTCAAAATATTATTATTATATTACACAAAACGATGGCTTATGATATACAATAAAGGAAATATTTTTATTCGTACGTTGGATGCAGTTACTTGTCGGTAGTTAGTAATTGCTTCTTCATACACGCAAAGAAAAAAAAAAAAACGTTTGGAAAACGTGTACCGAAAACGTTTTTCTTTTGTTAGAGTTTTTTGAATTGCTTCGAAAAGTATATACTTTTATCACCAAAAAAATTCGTTTGTTACAAAATGTTTATTTTTTCAATAAAAAAAGTTACACAGCCCATTCGTTTATATCAAACACTGTTCTTTTCTGACTTTAGGTCTTTAATAAGACACATTTTACAGTTCATAGAAAAAATTTAATATAGTAGAATGTAATGTTGAACATTTTTTCGGAATCTTCCGACCATATCTGGGATATATATATAAAAAAAAAAAAAAAAAAAAAAAAAAAAAAAAAAAAAACTTTGGTCGAAGCAGGGATTGAACCCAAGACCCTTGGCATGCAAGTCCGACGTAGCAACCACTGCTCCACGGTGCCAAACTAAATGTATTTTTCTGTTAAATAAACTTTGTTTAATCGGCTCGTGGGCGCCGCAAGCTATGCTATATTAATATAACTTATATGGATAATTAGCAATTGATGACAATAACAGCTACGTAGTAGAGGTCTGCACAATTCCGTTTGTAAATGCAGAGTACACGTGTACTTGCTACATGAGTACATCTATTTGAGAGAGTCGCAAAACTATTGGTACACATTTTGATGAACACCAAAAGCCACGAGTAACTTCTTGTTGCTACTCTGATGTCTTCACTACCAACAAACACATATTCCTCTTTCTCTCTTATTGAAGTGTACTCAGAGTGATCACGTCGAGTATGTTGAGAAAACAAAACTTCATAGAGTACTCCATGTACCACGTGCAGTTTCAGAAATATAAAAAAAACACTTACTCTCAATAATATATGTTTTGGTTTGTTATAAAGAACGGCAAACGTTAATGTAAGTGTGTTACATACATAAATATATGAAATATGTGATATACATACATATCTATGATTAATAATAATGGAAAGTTTTGCTTCGCATATAACTGAGAAATACTTGTGGTACCACGTGAAGTGAAGAGAATCCATGTTGTACTTTTTCTCAAGTACTTACATTTTTATTGTTCCTTTTTTTCGGAACACATATTGTTTCGGATAAGTACTTGGTGGTATTTGACAAGCAAGTGTTCTCTTCACTTCACTACTTGCGCTCTGAGAGAAGGACAGTGTATGTACTATATTCGACAGCGAATTGCATACATGTAGTGAAAAGTTATTTGATGCAGACCTCTACTACGTAGCTCAGTGGATACTGTGCTGCCTTACAAATTGCATGGTCCGCGGTTCGATTCTCAGTCCAGGCGAAAGGTAAAAAAAATTTTAAAAATTTATAAAATTGTATAATTTCTTCTACATTGTTTGTATTACAGAAAAATGTGCTAAGAACTAAAAAACTTCGTGGAAGTGAGAAAGATGTGAGGGAAAATGCAATTAGCCAGAAAAAAATTTTTTTGAGTTAGTCTTTATGAAATTGCTTTTACATCCTGGAAAAGAATAAACGTTTATCACAAAAAGTATATACTTTTCTTCCAAATACACTTCCTTTCAACGAAAAGCAAATGAGAAACGAACTTTGTTTGTCTAAAATTTCGTTTGGAAGGAAAGAATTATTTTTTTGCGTGTAAGAGTAATATTCTATGTTTTTAGGACTGAACTAATTAATTTAAATTTCCATGTTTTCTATCCATATGAAAGATATATATGGCACAAGTTGCTATATTCATTGAATTATTGTCCAATTTGATCCATTTTGGCAAACTTTTGTTGGGCGGATTTGTCTTATAAGCATCTGAAATTGCAAATTTATACGAAATATAAGAAAAATATTATCAAATTCTATCGTCCATATTGATTTTTAACTTACGGCTTTCAAGAGTATTTCCTAGAGCCAATAAGGATATCAGTTAGTTAGCATTAAACAGTAAGAATATTCCAACAAATTACCATTACAAGGCCTGTCTACCTGCAAGTGAAAATAATTATTTTTAATGGATTTTTGATTTATTAAAAACGGACAAAATACCGTTTATAGAAAACTTACCACATTGAAAAATCCATCCAGTAGGTACATTATTAGAATCATATCCATGGACTAATGGGACATTTTTGAAATTATTCTCAGAATATAATTGAAATAAAAACTATTATAAAATTATACATAATTTCCACTTGTCAGTATAGCATTTAGTATTTAAAGGTAAGTACAATGTTCGCTTTTCGTGTTGAAATTTTCGTTGTTACTTTATTAAAACAGTTCAACATAAAGCAGACAAATTAACTCAATTGATGCGTAGTTTCTTGTTCCTCTAGATTTCGGCAAGACTTTACAGGAATAAGTTTGTTTTCATTTATAATTTTGATCATTTAAGGAAAAGTAATCGCGAAAATAAAGTGGTTTTCAACACGAAAACCGAACATAGTACCTACCCTAAGGTGGATATTAAGTTTGAGTTTAGCGGCTAAAATCGCAATTTTCATGATAAGTTTTCTTTAAGAATCCATTATAAAAAAATAATCTTTATAAAAAAAAAACTTGCTTTGGGCTATTCTCCATCAAGTTATATTTAAATTTGTATCGAAGACGTATAATATATACTTTTTTTAGTGATTTATTTTTAATTTTAGCGGCTAAACTCGAACTTAGTACTCACCAGTAGGAATTGCTGTAACATAAAAAAATATAGATTTAAAAAAATGGTTGCATCTCCAACCTGTGATGCAGATGTAGAATAAATATAGATCATCCTATTACCACTCATGTTGTATATTTTTTATGTAAATCAATTAAAAATCCGTAAAGAAAAACAACTCCACACACACACTATCCCTTTCTGATCTCGCTATTGCAAGAAAATAACTCTCACCACAAGAGATACCAACAACACACAAGGAACATTCCATTGTCTCTAGAATCAAAAAACCAACAACAGCATAAATGACGCAATAACAAACACAAACAATCATACGAGATATACACAAAATGTCTCTAAAAACTCCCTCACATGATGCAATGATTTCCCACTTCATTTTCCAGTACCACGTTTATTGATTAGTAGGAATTCTATCTATAAGTTAAGTTAAAATATATACCAAATTATGAGGAATCTATAAAAAATGATATACACCCGGCAAGGATTAACTACTTTTTATTCTACTTTATCTAAAATTTTCAATGTAAGGAAAAACACTCAACTTTATAATAAAAAGGGAAATAATCAGTAGGTAGCCATCATACGAATCGGTAATGTCGTTAAGTTAATTTTTACTACAACATTTTTTTTCCATGCAAAATTTTATCTTAGTAAATTGTCCACATTTCGTAATAAGATTTTTATACTGCCCATGTATTTTTATAATAGAATCAACGATGGATTAACCACTGTGTTGGAAATTTATTTAAGGAAAAATCCTTCTCATTTCGTAGTTAGTGAACTAAAAAACATTTACTGAATTTTTGTAAGTTTCCTTTAGCTAAGTTAATTTTCGTTGTGGTTACGAAAAAAGAACTATATTACAGTAAATTTGTTGAACTATGTGGAAGTTAAAATGGTCCTTAAATTTACAAGACACTTTTTTTCTGTGTAGTACTGGGATATTGATATTTATTCACGAGTCGTTTTTGACGGTATATATGTACGAGCCGGCCTTAACACAGCACAAAACACCATGTTTGGAATAATTTTGTATGTTATTTTCTCAACTTAAAACTTATCTTATACGATAACTGTTTCTTTTAATTGTTAATTGAGTATTGGCTCTTTAAAAAGAGAAAGTGGGTACGGTACACGTGATACCACCAGAAGCTGTGTTAGCAACAATGCGTTTCGGATTGGAATATTAAATTAATTTCTATATATATATATATATATATATATATATATATATATATATATATATATATATATATATATATATATATATAATATTGAAATTATTTTATTTCCAGATATGTATCGTTCTATTCCAATCAATTTGGGTTCATCCAAATCAAACACGTGATTTCACCACCACAAATCCGTGTCGCAGTTATATTTATACAATTGTGCATAATATTATTTTATATTTACCCTTTTCTAATGTACAATATTATTTAGTCTGTTTCTTAAACAATCGCGTTGAGGTTTCCTTCTAATCATAAGCCTGACCACTATTTCATACAATTAACAAATTTTCCTCTTAATATAAATTACTTTGCGACGTTCACTGTCTGAAGGATAAACTGGAATGAACAGCCAGTGGCGCGCTAACCACATGGGTGACCCGTCTACATACAGCCGGAATCATCCCTGTTCCTATTTCAGAAATCCGTTGAAGATACAACCCTATTCTTTTGCGGCGAATTAGTATTGTCACTTCATAATCATTCTGACATATACGACAAACACCGACAACCGCCCATCAATCAAAACAAAATTAAATGAAATATAAACATTGTAGCTAACCGTCACAAAGCCAGCCCTTTTCACGGAACATGAGAAGTGCAAAAGGGTTGGGCAAAGCCGAAAAATAGTGTCCAACAAAAAAAACACAGGCCTTACTATCGATTGTCTACCCAGCGTTACCATGTGTATGTGAGTGTGCCAGTTTTCTGTTGATAAACAAATGAAAAGACATTCATTGATATAGCAAAGGTAAAATAACTAACCTTATCTTTAGTCAAAAGATTTTTCCAATAACTTGTCTTCGTTCGTGTTCGTGTGTGTGTGGTACATCAATATATATATACCATAAATTCAATGCGAATTGTTTACTCTGGTGTCTACCGTGATATTTGCAATTCGGAGAGGATCAAAATATCCAAGATTTTCACGTTAATAGCAATAACGAGAAAGTCATGAAACGCTTTTCAATTTTCCTCTGTGGCTCTCGGTCCATTGTAGCGGTCAATCAAATGCAAGGCTGATCTGTTTATATCGTTGGCTCGGATATTCCATTTGAATTGCTTGGAATATCATTTCATCCATATTACCACCATCATAATTGTTGTCCTATGGTAAACATGTGCCCTGGTCTGATCGGTCTCCCAGTTTAAAGCGTGATATCTGCACTGAAAAAAAAGCATACCCGGTTCCAAAGATTTTGTCTTTACTTTAAAAAATTTGGTATTGATTCCGAACCAAAAGAAGCGGAGAATACAAGTAAGGATACTTTTAAGACACAATTCTCTTTTAAAATCGGGCTTTGTGTACTTGCTTCTAGGAATCAATTTTTAATTTTTCGCTTTTTCAGCTTTTTTTCTTCATATGCTATCAAAGTCCTTTAAAAACAAGTTAACGACGACTTTATTTTCCAAATTAAGACTCGACTTCTAGTAGAAATTATTCTGTGTTTCAAGTAAAAAACGTCTTTGAAATAAAGTGTTGAAAAACATGTCCTATATTTGAACGATTTTTTGCTTTGTAGTCAAGATGCAAAAAAGACAACAAATTTGAAGACAATTTCATTAAATTTAAAGATTTTTTTCTAAATTATTAAAGTCAAGCTGACCTTAGCCCAAACATTTTTTCTTTCATGTTATGATATCCATTTTTAAATCAAATCACTTAATTATAAGGACAATACGACTTCATTGAAAAGTTTATCGACCTTTGGTCAAGGAAAAAAACTTTATACTAGAGAAATGCGTCTTCTATGCTAAGCAAAATTTGCATTCGTATTTTAAAGACATGAAATCTTTGACCTCACGACAAATATTTTTTTCAGTGTGACCGAATGCCCAAACAATATGGTCTATACTCTCCAGCTGACGAGGCATTGGTGATCATAACGTTCATCCTGAACCAGATATCAAAGGTAATTAAATATCATGACAACTTAACAATTTTACTTTCTGTTCTTCATAAACGAGATATATTTCTAGTGATTATCCTTCCCAAATTAGAACTGGTTCGAATTTACCACATGAAATTCTATACTAATAGCATGAATGGAACACTTGTAGACATTATCCCGTATGACCCTAGAAACGGGAGGTTAGGACGTATATTAATCCCATACACGAGAATACATCTTAATCAATGTTCTAAATAAATGTCTACGTCTTCAAGGGGTCATGGGAAATCATCAAAGGCTAATGTATATGGTAGAAAAAAAAAAAAATCAGGTACAACTTTCCCCCTCTTCATTTCCATGTCGATATACACAGATAAAAAAATTTCACGAAAATTTTCCTAATTAGAAATTTAATTGAGTTTCGAAAACAATTCAATTAAAAATTTAATTGATTCAAAAATTTTTTTCTTTCCAATTGAAACAAAAACCAATCACAAAAATTAATTGTATCAATGAATTATTTTAATTGGATCAATTAATTTCGTGATTGCATCAGAGAAAAAAATGTCTGTGTGTACGATCGGAGAATTATTGACAATATTGGTCCCTTGCGTATACTAGGTCAGTGTTATTGTCATAATTCATTCAATAGTGTTGACCCGAATCAAATATGTCATCAGATGTAATATGAGTCTCAATCAAGTATAATTGTTGGAGTATTGTAAAACACGATTATCCCCTTGGGGTAATATATTCCTGTCTATTGTTTAATGTGTTGCGCATGGTAAATTCCAATTATTTGCCCCCTGAGTGTTTCTAATTCGTATTGATTCTTCCCAATGGCTTTTCTAACACGGCACTTCAACCAGGGTTTACAGAGCTTCGCATTCAAACCCTTCTTAAAGGAACTTTGTACAAAATTCTTCCTATAAACTTCCTGGCCCTCCTTAAATGAAATATTTCGGCATCGTCTATTATAGGACCTCACGTTCCTTTCGTATGCCTCGCCTAATCTTTCATTAAGTCTCTCATGAGTAATCTGCATCCTTCATTGTGCGGTAACACTTCCATCACGCCTTCCTCCAAACAACCTAACCTACGTAGAATCTCATATTTTTCCGCATGTGTTATCATGTTGTAACCCGTGAGGGCAAAGTAGGGAGAAACGCCAATCGATGAATGGACTGTAGCCCTAAGGGCACATTCGATGCTAGATAGTTTCTCGTCCCATCTCGATTGATCCGTGTCCAGATATGATCTGATTCCGCTCAAAATGCTTTGGTTGACCCTCTCGCTTGCGTTTGCTTATATATAACGCCGTCCACAACTTTAAGGTCGAGCAGTTGTTGAGATTTCTGTTCTATCGTATCCATCAGGGAGATATATTTTTCAGTCCTGAACATAGAAGAATCGAAATCTACAATCCCTGGCTTGAGAGTTATTGCCTCCATATCTAATCTAGATAGCATGTCAAGCACTATATTTCTAGATCTTTTTCTATGCTCAACCTTGAAATCAAAGCCCTGGAGTTAAAGGCACCAACGAGCAAGTCGGCCATTCAAGTCGTGTTGGCGCAAGAGCCATTGAAGACTTGAATGATTGGTTATTACAGGAAATTCCATTAATTCAATGTACTGCCTAAATCTCTCTATAGCCAAAAGGACGGCCAAACACTCCTTCTCCGTCGTAGAATAATTTCTCTGCGCTGAATTAAGCTTTTTGGAGAAATATTCTATGGGGTGTTCTCCACCATCGTCGTCCTTTTGGAATAATACCGCGCCAATTCCAACGTTGGAGGCGTCGCATTGAACAAAGAACTCTCTTTGAAATCCGGGCTTGAGAGAACCGGGCTGGAGACGAGGCATTTCTTAAGTTGTTCAAACGATTTCAGGTCCTCTGCGGTTAAAGTAAATTTCCTTGTCTTCTTTAAACAATCCGTTAGGGGAGCAGTTAGGGAGAAATTGTGGATAAAACGGCGATACCAGCCGACAGTGCCCAGGAATCGCCTGATATCCTTGGGGCTCTTTGGTGCTTTAATATTAAGGATAGCCTCCAGTTTTGATGGGTCAAGTTTGATTTTTCCGCCTCCGACAATATATCCCAAGTATCTTAGCTCCCTGTAGCAAAATTTGGACTTATCTACGTTTATTGTCAAGCCGGCTGCTGATAATCTGTCTCCTACAATCAGTAGCGCTTCCATGTGGGTATCAAAATTAGGTGAAACTACCAGCAGATCATCCAGATACACAAATATACGGTCTCTTAACTCTGGAGGAATCACCTTATCCATTAGGCGGCATAGGCGTTGGGCGGCGTTGCACAGTCCAAAGGGCATCACTTTGAATTGATAGTGAGGCCTTCCTTGAACTGTGAACGCCGTCTTTGGCCTGCTTGATTCCTCCAGAGGAATCTGCCAAAATGCATCTTTCAGATCTATAGCTGATATATAGTGAGTTTCACCCAATCTTGATAATAATCCATCCATATTCGGTAATGGATACGCGTCTTTCCTGGTAACTTTGTTCAATTCTCTCGCGTCAAGGCATAGGCGATTTTATTTGACTTGACTCTATGACATCTAAGTGTAGCATCCTGTCCAATTCATCATAAATTAGTTTCTGAACAGCGGGACTCACCGGATAATACCGCATTTTCTTGGAAGGGCGTGACCCGTATCAATGATGTGCTGTTCAATGGACGTTTTTCCGAGGCCGTATTTGGTATAACACCTAACATGTAATTTCACATCAATGAGTCGTTTCATCTG
Organism: Haematobia irritans; assembly: GCF_050003625.1. Classification (NCBI taxonomy): domain Eukaryota; kingdom Metazoa; phylum Arthropoda; class Insecta; order Diptera; family Muscidae; genus Haematobia; species Haematobia irritans. The sequence continues at coordinate 98,788,869 of NC_134397.1, read as the reverse complement.
TTCTGGCGTCAAACAGTGCACTTTTGGACTATCATCACAGCTTTCGGTGATTTCAGCTATAGAATTTATAGGAAGTTGAATAGAGATTCCAACTTTCCGCCACATATCAT